>NC_135347.1:43322809-43634173 GCF_023851605.1 Tamandua tetradactyla | reverse complement strand
TTTCTGTAAATTGATGCTGTTTTTTTTTGTCTCCCATATTAGCACAGCAGTAGAAAAGTTAGGTCAGAAATCATCTGTCTCTTGAAGAGGCCTGAACCCAGACACAGCACAGCCTGCTCTTCCTTACTTGTGAATTCTGAGCTCTTGACATGAATAAAAACAAGTACCATTGAAAGAGCTAAAATTATAAGTCTAAAGACATATAGAGGATAGAAAGGTGATATTTTCATCAAATTCATTTCAACTCTGTGTGTGTGTGTGTATATATATATATATATATATTTTTTTTTTTTTCCATGGGCAGGCACAGGAAATGAACCTGGGTCTCCAACACGGCAGGTGAGAATTCTGCCACTGAGCCACCATTGCCAGCTCTCACTCTGTATTTTGAGATGTAGACTCATTTCTTTTTTCTTCTTCAAATCACCCCTGAGCCTACAGATCATTATCTTTGGGCTGGGAACAGGGTCCTCACACCAAACTCTGGCTCTTCACAAGAAGATGATACACAAGTTCTGACTGCGATGAAGCATCAAGGATCTAGAATGCACAGTACGGCAAGGAAAGAGAAAGAATGGGGTTGAAAATAAGCATTTCCTCCAAGCAAAGAATACTTGTCTCACTACAAACATATTTTTGTCAGATTATTAAAACAAGGGATTTCAGATGACCACATTGCCACAACATTGCTAAAATGGGTATTTAGAAAGCGGCAAAGGATGTGTGATCTCAGTGGTCTGTCCAACAGAGGCAGGGTGTTGATCTCCAAAATTCATGCTTTCTTTCATTTTTTAAAAAAATAACCATTTAATGAGTAAGAGTTACCCAGTATCAATAGTATCCTCTTTAATTGTAGATATAGGTATCTTTGGAATCTGAATTAATTTCTTCCGATCTCTTGTTTTGGAGGACAATTGAAGCTTGAAATGGACAAGTTTCCAAACATGTCTATCCTAAAACTAAAGAACACCATAAGCATTAAGAAAGTCTGGGTTAGTTAAGGTCCACTAGATATTCTGCATACAAAAAAAGTTAGATTCTTCCTGCCTTGAAAGCTTTTCTCCATACGGAGGGAAGGGAAGAACTAACAAAGAACAGAAACCAATAACCTAAACTACTGGTTCTCAGACTTTTCCAACCGAATGCCGCAAACTACAGAGAAGGGGCAACAGATACAGGCAGCTTGTATCTGTCAGGTTCCAGTAAGGAAAACTACAATCATCATAGATATTTCAACAGAGGGAATTTATTATGTGGACTTGGTTACGTACATGTCCTAGGGCTGAAAGTGCAGAAGGGAATCCTGAGGTAAACCACAAGTAATCTTTGCAAGAAAAAGCTGCCAACCTCAGAGCTGAGAGAACAAAAGGAAGAAGTTGAGCTAATCAGATCAAGTTTAAAGAAGAGGCTGGTGAGAGCTTGCCTGTGTCTCTGGGGTGTGTGCAATGAGGCGGATTCTGGTACCTTCCCCACACCCCACCCCCTCCAAAAAAGGTTGCATTTTATTTTTTCATTTGAGTGTGTGTGTATGTGGTTTTTCCATTTGCATCTGGGGCAAAGCGCCACTGCATTGCTTTGGTGGTGTTCTCCTCTCCATTCTCCCTTTAGTCTCCCCTGTTGGTAAAACACCAGAAGTCAGTTGGCAAAGGAGAAATGCAGCTTCTGAGTCCAGTATCACAAGGCAGTGATAGAAGAATGGATTTGGAGCTGCGCAAATAGCTTAATAACAGGTATGCAGCCCCAAACTGCCCTGTAAAATCTCGGATTTTTCCTCCCATTTTTAAAATGTAACATTCTATTCCCTTAATATATCCGATTTCATTTTAATATAAATTAATATTCTTTCTTTTTTTCCAAAATTTCCAAGTAGAGATGTTTCAAGAAGAAATAACATGTGGATTCTGAGGTTCCAAGCACCTCCAAGCACCTTGTCACATACATTCGCTAATAAACAGGCCTATGTAGTAAAAGTGTGGACCTAAGAGTCCGAAATGAATGCACTGAAACTGAGCAGCAGGAGACCTACTCAACTGCACTGTCCAGTATGAAACCGCTAGTCACAGTGGCTGTTGAGCACATGAAATGCGGCTAGTGAAACTGAGGACCTAAATTTTTATTTTTAAAATCTTATTAAATTTAATAGCTGAGGCAGTGTAAGAATTTGCCTATTAAACACACTTCTTTTGTTTTGTACAGTGTTATTGATATAGTGTGCATGTTAGCACGTGTCATTTCCAGTATACTGGAAATAAATCCATCATCCGGTTGGTGGCAACACATTAATTCGGTTCAAGTGATGTTTTTCTATGCACCAAGATAATATTGTAGTGAATTTATTGGAATATTGTATGTAGACAGCATGAGTTACAGTGATATCTATGTAAATCATAATTAGTAATTAAATTTAACTATTTATTATTAATTTAATTGGGATAGCATATTACTGAAGCAGAATCAAGTGGAATAATGAAAGAGCAGAGAGCAGTAAAGAGAACTACAAACAGGACAGTAAAGAAAAAACTTTATTTGTGATAAAGTTATATCACAAATCCTGCAATGGTTAAGCAATTATAATTTGTTGTAGTTGAGAAAAATGAAAAAAAAAAAGTCATTTGCTTGATGTATGCAAAAATGTTAAAGTAAATAAATGATATTAAGAGGAACTTCAACAAATGCACAGTGAATTTGATAGGATGTTCCCGGTCAATACTCAAAAGAGAATCAGAGAAATTACTCATCTGAAATCAGAATTAAACGTGTATAAATATTTTTAAAGTAATTTTTAACAGGATCAGTGCTTATTACTTTGACCAACTATATAATGGCAAGGATTCCTACACAAAGAAGAAAACTATTTTTAAATGGAGAGAAGAAACATTGTTGATTTATAGCCCCAAAAATTAAACTCATGGCATAGATAGTTTTGAATCTTTTAAATATATCAAAGAAAAATTTCATCTAGATATAAAAATATTATTCTATAACAAAGGATATGGTGCTCCAGCTATGCTAGACAAAAAATCCAAATTTATTTGACTTTTATAATGCAATTTTATTGATATATTCACATACTGTATAATCATCCAAAGTGTGCAAACAATGGTTCACAGTATCGTCATCTAGTTGTACTCTCATTACCACAATTTTTGAATGTTTTCATTACTCCAAAAAATACATAATAGGAATCAAAATAAAAATGGGAAAAACACCCAAAACATCCCATGCCCCCATCCCCCACTATTATTTATTTTTTGTCCTGATTTTTTCCACCCATCTGTCCATACATTGGATAACGGGAGTGTCAGCCATAAAGTTTTCACAATCACACAGTCACACTGTAAAAGCCATATAGTTATACAATGGCCTTCAAGCACCAGGGACCTGGAACACATATGAACAGTTTCAGGTATTTCTTTCTAGTTATTCTAATACACTAAAAACTAAAAAGGGATATCTATATAATGCATAAGAATTACCTCCAAAATGACCTCTTGACTCTGTTTGAAATCTCTCAGCCACTGAAACTATATTTTGTTTCATTTTCCTTCCCCCTTTTAGTCAAGAAGGCTTTCTCAATTCCACAGTGCCAGGTGCAGGCTCATCCCTGGGAGTCATGTCCCACATTGCCAGGGAGATTTACACCACAGGATGTCATGTCCCTCGCAGGGGGAAGGTCAGTGAGTTCATCTGTGGAGGTGGCTTAGAGAGAGAGGCCACATCTGAGCAATAAAAGAGATTCTCTTGGAGTGACTCTCAGGCATAGTTATAAGTAGGCTTAGCTTCTCCTTTGCAGGAATAAGCTTAATAAGAGCAAGCCCTAAGTTTGATGGCTCAGTCTGTTAAATTGGTAGTCCCCAATGCTTGCAAGAATATCAGGAATTCCCAAGGTGCAGAAGTTTAATATTTCCACATTTTCCTCCAGTCCCTCAAGGGGCTTTGCAAATGCCTTTTTTATTCTCTGTCCAAATTACTGTGGGATATGTCAGGGTATCACACTAACCTGCACAAACCAACAAGATCTCACGCCCTATTCAAGGTTGTATGTAATTACAGTGTTCGAATACACTGACCATATAAATTGAATTAGATAGTGTGCTACAGAAAATACAATTTTGCACCAAATAAACACCTCTTCCTTTGTTCCCACATGGAAGGTGAAGTTTAAAAACGCAGTCAGTATCATCCTTACCCTTTAGTCTGATTTATCTTGGTCCTAACCAGCTCTGCTTCATTCATATCTCTAATTGAAGTCTGATCCGTTTTTCAGCTCATTAAGCAGTTGCTGTGTGGGGTAATGCTGACTTTCATAGCTGCAGAACTCTAGCTCTGAGTCGCAGATGTCACACAGATACCCAAAGTTCCAGGGACTGACTAAGTTATACACAAAGAGCTCAGCATCCCAGAATTTACAAATAACTGCTACAACTCAGGAATCAATGTAACTGCTGTAACAGCTTACCATCTAGGAACCTTTACAACAGGCCTTTCCCTGATAACCTATGCTCTTAAATTCAGTTCTCAGAGTTTGCACATTATAGTTAGTCCATATAGTGAGGAATTATAATATTTGTTGTTCTAGTTTGCTAGTTGCTCTGGCAATATACCAGAAACAGAATGGCTTTTAAAAAGGGGAATTTAATAAATTGCTAGTTTACGGTTCTAAGGCTGAGAAAATATCCCAATTAAGACAAGTCTATAGAAATGTCCAATCTAAGGCATTGAGGGAAAGATACTTTCATTCAAGAAGGCTGGTGAAGTTCAGGGTCTCTCCCAAGTGAAAAGGCACGTGGCAAACATGGTCAGGGCGTCTCTCTCATCTGGAAAGGCATGTAGCAAACACAGCATCATCTGCTAGCTTTCTCTCCTGGCTTCCCTTCACGAAGCTTCCTGGGAGGCGTTTTCCTTCTTCATTTCCAAAGGTCGCTGGCTGGTGGACTCTCTGATTCTTGTGGCTATGTCATTCTGCTCTCTCCAAATCTTCCACTTTCTCCAAAATGTTTCCTCTTTTATAGGATTCCAGTAAAATAATCAGGACCACTTGGAATGGGTGGAGAAATGTGTCCACCTAATCCAGTTTAACAACCACTCTTGATTGGGTTACACCTCCAGGGAGAGGATCTAATTACAGATTCAAACATACAGTATTGAATAGGGATTATTCTGCTTTTACGAAATGGGATTTTGATTAAAGCATGGCTTTTCTAGGGTACATATATCCTTTCAAATCAGCATATTTATCTCTTTGTTTCGGGCTTATTTCAATCCAAATATTGCCCTCAAGTTTCATTATTCTATGTGCATACCTCATAACTTCATTCCTTCTTTTTCTTTTTTAAACAATAAAGCAGAAAAGGGCCAGAGACTGGCCACGTCAGGGAGGGGCAGGTCATGAAGGACCTGAAATGTAAAGACATAGATTTGCATTTTGCCTGTGGGTGGCGACTAAGGACCATTGAGGGACTGTGCTGGTAGGAGAGGGTTTTCCCTCCCTGCCCATGGAAGGAGACCTTTGGCAATGTCACTCAAAGATGTAATCGGCGCTCTGCTGACTGGGGAGCCAAATTCTGCTTCAGGCTTGGAGTCTTGCCACAAGAAAGAATTAAAGGAGGAGAAAACAAGTAGCAGTAAGCAGTAACGTTTATTGAAAGGTTAGGACACACTAAAGAAATTAGCATGGGTGTGCTCAAGAAAGAGACACATCTCAAACTATGTGGATTTAGTTTGTTTTACAGGGAGTGATTTTGCTAGCAGTGATTTTCCATTTCAACCTTTGATGCCACGTCTGTCTTTTTTTAACTTTTTTTTTATTGTGAAATAACATATACAAAAAAGCAATAAATTTCAAAGTACACTTCATGTAGTTTTAGAACACATTTCAAAATATGGTATGGGTTACAGTTCCACAATTTCAGGTTTTCCGTCTAGCCGTTCCTACAAAGAAATATCAATATAATGATTCAGTAGTCATATTCACTTGTTAAATCCTAACTTCTCTGTTATAACTCCTCCTTCTCCTTTGATTCTTCTCTCAATCATTAGGGATAATTAAGTTATGCCTAGTCAAATTTTTTTTTTCATGTTGGAAAGGGGTGCTGATAATATGGGATAGGGAGATGGAACTAGCTGATGTCCTGGAGAGGTTGGCCCTTCTGGGTTTCCCAACTTATCTGCCCTAGGAGCCATCTGGAGGTTGAGGCTTCTGGAAAGTAATCATAGTGCATGGAACCTTTGTAGAATCTCAGTGTTCTTTAGGGTTGGCAGGAATGTTTTTAGTTGGGGTTTGACAAACCATGATCAATATCAATATCTAGCTGAAGCTTTCATAAGAGTAGCCTCCAGAGTAGCCTCTCGATTCTATTTGAACTCTCCCAGCCACCGATACCTTATTTGTTACACTTGTTTTCCCCTTTTTTGGTCAGAAAGCCATTGTCTATCCCGTGGTGCCAGGCTTATCCCTGGGAGTCATGTTCCACCTTGCCAAGGAGCTTTTCACCCCTAGATGCCATGTTCCACTTAGCAAGGCTGGGTAATGATTTTACTTGCAGAGCTAGGCTTATTAGAGACAGAGAGGCCACATCCCAGCAACAAAAGGGATTCTCTGGAATTAACGCTTAGGCATAATTATAGGTAGGCTTATCTCCTCTGCTACAGAAGTAAGTTTTGTTAGAGCAAGCCTCAAGATCAGGGCCTTGGCCTGTCAAGGTAGGAATCCATAGTGTTTGAGAGAATATCAATAGTTCCATATTTCTCATCCTGTCCCTCAAGGGAATTTGCCAATACTTTTAATTATCTGCCCAACATGCATACTTCTTCCTTCTTCTTTTTTTTTTTTACATGGGCAGGCACCGGGAATTGAACCTGGGTCCTCTGGCATGGCAGGCAAGCATTCTTGCCTACTGAGCCACTGTGGCCCACCCTACTTCTTCCTTCTTGTAGCTGTTCCATATTCCATTGTATGCATTCACCACAATTCACCCTTCAGTTCACCAGTTGATGTACCCTTAGGCCCCCTCCATCCATTGCAAATTGTGAATGCTGCCACCTTAAACACCAGTGTGTGTATGTCTATTCATGTCCCTGCTTTCAGTCCTTCCAGGTATATACCTAATAAAGGGGTGGCGGAATTATATAGCAATCCTATACTGAGTTTCCTATGGATCCACCACACTGCCTTTCAGGTGGGCTGCCACATTCTACTTCCCAACCAACTGTGAATAGGGGACAGTACATCCCTCTCTCCACATCTCAATGCTTGTATCTTTCTGTTTTTTTTAAACAGTGTCATTCATACACCAAGCAATCCATCCTAAGGCAGCAATCGATGGTTCCTAGTATAATCACATAGATATGAATTCATCACCACAATCTATATGAAGACATTTCCATTTCTTACACAAAGAAAGAAGAAGAGGAAGGGGGAAAAATGAAGAATAAAAAATAATAATAAAATACAATAAAAAAGAGAAATACCAACACCAACCCCAAGAATCCCATACCAGACACTGATAGTTCTTTCATTGTTTCATTGCTCTGTATGTGATACACATTGAAAAATATTTATATTCAGATTCCTGAAGTAGAATCTGTATAAAGTGTCATGGATAGAGTTGTTAAAATCCTTTTGTATATACGTTCAAATGCTATGAAATGCCGTCAGTTTATGGAACTATTGAAAGAAATGGACAATGAATTTAATGGTGCTCTTTGCCAGTACCTAATGGTTGAGTCTTGGGAGAGTTTTACAAAGATCTACTGTTTTGTACAAATTTACCGTTAACTCGAAGTACGGATTTTATCGGAATAAAATGCTTGGCAAATATTTAATAATCAAAAACAAAGAAAAATGCAGCATGATTTACATTTTCTCATCAGTATCACAATACCTATATATGAGCTATATATTAAGCTCCAAGCTTATTTGTGACGTAATAAGAATCTATGAATCTATGTTTATATTTGAAAGTTTTCATCATGCAAATCAATAAACACCAATTTTAAGACCAATCAACATGAAGATAATTTTCATTTAAGTTTATAGTGTTATATGAAATGTTTGCAAAAACTACAAGAACAATTTGAAGAACTCTTCGTGGATATTGATAAGTTTAGAGTTCCTTTTTTTAGTAATGGAATATGCCTTTAAATCTGATGTTAATTATAATGAATTGACCCATAAGGTGGTGAATTAAATTCATTTGGACAGATATAGTTTTGAAACTGATATACTTTTTCTCCAAAGACCAGTAAATCAATCCTTCTAATATTTGTGGATACCAATATTAGAGGAAAGGATTTCTTTTGGAACTCAATGTAGTTATTGGAACACTTTAAGTATTTAGAACAGCTTGGGTGTATTAATCTATTATTTTAAGTGTATATTTTATGAAATCTAAAGCAGATATTTCCAATGGAAATTTGGTGTTCAAATTGTAAAATACACAAAGGATTTTGAAGATAGTATGAAAAAGAATATGGAAAATATCTCAATATATTTTTATATTTACTCTATGTTGAAATGATTGTTTTGGATTTACTGGGTTACATGAAATATATTATTAAAATTAATGCCATGCTTCTTTTTATTATTTTAAATGAGGTTACCAGAAAATTCAAAATTAAATATGAGGCTTGCATTATAATTCTATGAGATTTTGCTTGAATACTGTAAATGCTTACCATTAATATTTTATAAGCATTTCCCATTTCCTCTGTCTTTTTCCTACAGTGTATGATCAGCAATAAACACTATAAATATTTTGCTGTAAACTGTATTTAGTATTTATACTGTACACTTGGTGTCATTTTTGCAAATTATTATTTGTTCAGTTTTCAGAGAGTAAAGTTGGAAATGATATTTTATTATTAATCTATACATTGTCATAGTCATTTTAGACACTTGACAATTTAATGTTAAAAATATAAATAAGAGGGGTGTAAGGGTAGTTCAGTGGTAGAATTCTCACCTGCCATGCAGGAGACTCAGGTTCCATTCCCTGTCCATGCACTTCCCAAAGCAAACAAGCAAAACAAACAAAAACAAACAAGCAAACAAAAATTCAACAAATGGTGCTGCAATAACAGGATACTCACATGGAAAAATAATGAAATGTGACCCTGCCATACAGTGTACAAAAAAATTAATAATATATCAGTCAGCTTTGTATCTTTTCCTTCTGGGCAATCTCATGCAGAAGGCTATGCCTTGTGTACTAACACTCTGTATTTCCTTCTCTTTTGAATTGTTTGCTCTTCTTTTAAGCTGAAACATTGAAATGAGCTTATCAAAAGCGCTTAAAGTGAGAATAACTGTGTATAAACTTACTTTCCAGTTGTAAGTGTGTTAAATTCATCAGAGGAAAAATATTTAAAAAAATACTTGCTAGCAAAGTGGGCAAGGATAGGTGGTTTATCTGTAAGAGTATTGGTTTCATGTTTCAGTGCAGACACCTGGTAAAATCCTGTCTATTCAGTCATACAGGAAATGAACCAGAAATTAAATGAACATAACTATGGGATCACTAGGCATAAGCAACACTCAAAGTGTCCCAGAAGTAGCTCACATCACAGCCTCTGGGTAATTTACTTGGAGGTACACTTGAAATTACATGTTGGAACCACAATCTCTGCAACTAATTTAATTATGGTCAGGCTCACTAAGATGTGGACAACAGTGAGATATTAAGGCTGGCTCTGAATTGTGAATAATGCTGAATTGTCATAGATCCAGCTCAAAGTGTTTCAATGCTTTAGACTGCAGTACAAATGTAACGGTATCTTATACTGAACCCCTTCAGTAGGTTTTACCCCCAACTTCAGAGATCTGGCAGTCAAATCCTGAGCAAAAACAAAAAGAAGAAAAAGGAAGGAAACAAAGAAAAGGAGAAAGAAAGGAAAGAAGGAAGGAAGAGAGAGAGGGAGAAAAGAAGGAAATAAAATACAAGAACAAAAAGCAAAGAAATTAGTAGCAATTCCAGTATCCCTCGACAGTGCATTCTGTTGGCCCATATTTCATCTTCTTTTGAGAGGCATGGAGTAGGTAGAAACAACAAACACATCTCCATGTAACAGACAGGTGTTTTGTAATCCCTATTTCTTTTCTTCTATCTCTTGTGAACTTCTATCTCAGCTATAGTGTAACTTTCCTCCCTTTCTGGGAGGTCCTTATTTAAAAGACATTGAGTAGAAGCCCTAAATTGGGTTCAACCATCCATCACAGCTCAATGAATTCAGTTAAATGCGTGGGCTTATGCAAATGTCCAGGTGCAAGCACACGCAAACACACACATACGCACACACCACAAAGTCCCACTGCAAGGAGTGTATTTGAGGTTAGAATAATGCAGCTTATCCATCATTTTAGCAGCTGGCAATACAGGCATACTATCAGTGCTTTAGAAGCTGTCCCATAAATGCATTCTATTACACTATTTGTAGATGAGTTGCCTGAAAACAATACCATCAAGTAGACCCAGAGAACGTCAAGGTGAATTTCAATTTTGCCAGCAGAACCTTTGCTTTTAATAGGGGACATTAGCAAACTAATATTTATGAAAAGAAGGCTTGGAATTAATATAAATTACTTATGTGATCCCCATACAATACAGGGCCTAGGCAATGAGGAGAAAATGTGCTCCAGTTTCCTGATGCATGAAAGTCATCCTGTGATGTAAATGGAATACAGATTGATGTAAAAGAAAGGTACTCAGAAGACACGTAGAGGCTTATTTGCCAAAGATGTTTTAAATAAAGTACTATTACATACAAGACATGAGGGAAAGATATAAAATTATAAATGGAGCATCATTAATTCTATACTGTCTACTTATCATACTGTAAAATCCTTAGGGAATGTGTGTGAATTGTCCTATTTCTTATCCTCTAAGTGGGGTTAAAATAGGTCCAGATAATTATTCTTGTCTTTTTTTTAATCCCTTTTAACACTTTCACTTTAGCTTTCATTATTGCTTTACTCTGTGACCAACTGGACTTTGCAATTAAGGTAGCAAAAGCTGTCTGAGGAAATAAGGATAACCAGGCCAACCATGCATATGGTAAATAGCAGGTGCATTAAGATGGAATAATAGCAGCATCACTGTAATTATTCTATGCTCTTTGTTATAATTTATTACAGTACTTCATCAAATATGTCAAGAATAGGCCTTGCTGTAGACAAACTAAGGGACCAAGGAATCACTATCTCTTCTACTGCATTTTAGTTGATAATAATTTCAGAACATTTGAAGAGACTGCTACCAACTTTACCTTTTATCATTGCAGAGTTTCTTGGGATGTAATTTGCACACACAAATTATACACCTTAATCATTTTTTCCATACAACCATGGTATTCCACTACCTTTTTCTACTCAACTTTGTCTTATGCAAGTTGGCTTATGTATGCAGTATGGATAAGCATGCATTTTTCTTCTCCCAAAATGTAGAATCTTAGATTGTTTGATACCCAACTCCCAACTAATCTAGTAAAAAAATAGTATTTTTTCTACAAAGTCTTCGTACTAGCATTGCTAAATTAAATACATGGGACAGATTTTTATTTTTACTCCTCTATCTTCAAGTAGAAATTAGACAGTCAAGCAAATAATTTTGCTCCCAACAAACCCCGCAGAGTTCTGCAATTTTATTGAGATATATTCACACACCACACTATACAAACTGTCTGAAGTATACAATCAGTGGCTCACAGAATCATCACATAGTAGTGCGTATATCCCCATAATCAATTTTAGAAAATTTTTGTTACTCCAGAAAATAAATAAAAATAAAAAGGAAAACCCCAATTCTCTTATACCTCTTATCCCACCCACTCCCAATTATTGACCCATAGTAGTGGTATAGTATATTTGTTACTGTTGATGAAAGAATATTAAAATGCTACAGTTAACTATAGTCCATAGTTTGCAATAGGTACATTTTCCCCCATATACTCCTCTATAATTAACTTCTTCTAATAGTGTTGTACATTTGTTCTAGTTGGTGAAATAACTTCTTTATATTTGTACAGTTAATCCCAGACATTGTCCACCACAAGATTCACGGAATTATCGATTCCCAGGTTTGAACCTTCAACTTTCCTTCTGATGACATAAATGACTCTATATTTCTCCTTTCCATCATATTCACACACCATTCAGTACTGTTAATTAGACTCACGATAACATGTTCCCATCACTTCTATCTGCTTCCAAAGTTTTAAGTTCAACCGAGTAAAACATTCTGCACATATTAAGCAATCACTCCCCATACTTTATATAAATTTTACATCCAGGTAACCTATATTCTATATTTTATGTCTATGAAAGAAACATATATAATATATTTATATAATTAGTTCCTATCAGTGAGACCATGCAATATTTGTTGTTTTGTTTCTGACTTATTTCACTTAACATAATGTCTTCAAGGTTCACCCATGCAGTCACGTGCTTCAGGACTTCATTGCTTCTTATCACTGAATAATATTCCATTGTCTGCATATACATTTTGTGTATCTATGCTTCTGTTGATGGACATTTAGGTTGTTTCCATCTTTTGGCAATTGTGAACAATGCCACTATGAACTTCGGTGTGCAGATGTCGGTGCATGTACCTGCTTTCAGATATTCTAAGCATATTCTGAGGAGTGGGATGGGAACGGAACTTTCTATACTTAGCTTCCTAAAGCACAAACAAACTGTCCTCCACAGTGGCTGTACCATTTAACATTCCCACCAGCAGTGAATAAATGTTTCAATTTGTGTTGGATGTATTGGAGATCCACATCCTCTCCAACACTTTTAGTTTCCTGTTTGTTAATAGTGGCCATTCTAGTAGATGTGAGTTGATATCTCATTTGTGGTTTTAATTTACACTCCCTAAAGCTAGAGTAGCTGAATATCCTTTCGTGTGCTTTTTAGCCATCTGTACGTTCTCTTTGGAATAATGTCTATTCATGTCATTTTCTCATATTTTCAATTAGGTTGTCTTTTTATTTGTTGAGTTGTAGGGTTTTAAAATAAATTCCAGATGTCAAATCTTTCAGATTTGTGGTTTCCAAATATTTTCTCTCATTGAATCAGTTAACTTGTCAACCTTTGATAAAGTCCTTTAAACACTGAAGTATGTAGTTCCCATTTATCTATTTTTTCTTTCATTGCTTGTGCTTTGGGTGTAAAGTCTAAGAAGCCATCACCTATCACTAGATCTTGTGGATGTTTACCACTATATTTTCTTCTAGTAGTTTTATAGTACTGGTTTTATATTTAGGTCATTTATCTATTTTAAGTTAATTTTTGTATAGCATGTGAAATAAAGGTCCTCTTTCATTCTTTTGGCTATGGATGTCCAGTTTTTCCAACACCGTTTATTGAAGACACTGTTCTGTCCCAGTTGAGTGGACTTGGGAGCCTTGTCAAAAATCAACTGACCATACATCTGAGGACCTATTTCTGAACTCTCAATTTTATTACATTGGTCAATATGTCTACCTTTATGCTGTACCATGCTGTTTTGATCACTGTGGCTTAATATGCTTTGAAGTCAGGAGGTATGATAATCCCCACTTCATTCTTCGTCAAGATGCTTTTTTGCTATTCATAGCCCCTTACCCTTCCAAATAAAACTGATAATTGATTTTTCTATTTCTGCAAAGAACTCTGTTGGAGTTTTGATTGCTTTTGCATTGAATTTATGAATCAATTTGGGTATAATTGACATCTTAATGACATTTTAGCCTTCCAATCCATGAATACAGCATACCTTTCCATTTATTTAGGTCTTTGATTTCTTTTAGCAATGTTTTGTAGGCTTTTTGTGTACAAGTCCTTTCTATCCTCGGTTAAGTTTATTGCTGGATATTTTATTCTTTTAGTTGCTATCTGTAAATGGAATTTTTTTCTTGATTATTTCCTTGGATAGCTCATTACTAGTGTACAGAAACATTATTGATTTTTGTGTGTTGATCTTGTATCATGATACTTTGCTGAACTTGTATATTAGCTGAAGTAACTTTGTTGTCATTTTTTCAGGATTTTCTAAGTATAGGATCATGTCATCTACAAATAATGAAATTTTTACTTCTTTCTTTCCAATTTGGATGCCTTTTATTTCTTTTTCTTGACTAATTGCTCTAGCTAGAACTTTCAGCACAATGTTGAATAACAGTGGGCATCCTTATCTTGTCCTGATCTTAGAGGGAAAGTTTTCAGTCTCTCACCATTGAGTGTGTGGGTTTTTCATTCATGTCTTTTATCATGTTGAAAAACTTTCTTTCCATTCCTACCTTTTGAAGTGTTTTTATCATGAAAGGATGCTAAATTTTGTCAAATGCCTTTTCTTCATCAACTGAGTTGATCAGGTGTTTTTTTCTTTTTTGATTTGTTAATGTGGTATATTGCATTAATTAATTTCCTTGAGTTGAACCATCCTTGCATAATTGGAATAAAACCCACTTTTTCATGGCGTATAATTCTTTTACTATGCTTTTGGATTGGATTTGAAATTATTTTGTTGATGATATTTGCATTTCTGTTCATTAGAGATATTGATCTGAAGTTTTCTGGTAGTATCTTTATCTGGATTTGGTATTAGTGTGATGTTGGCTTCATAGAAGGAGTTAGGTAGTGTTCCCTCTTCTTCAGTTTTTTTGAAGAATGAGTTTGAGCAGGAATGGTATTAATTCTTTTTAGGATGTTTGATAAAATTGGCCTGTGAAGCCCTGGGCTGTCCTTCTTGGTAAGTTTTTCATGATGGATTCAATTTCTTTGCTTGTGATTAGTTTCTCGAAGTTTTCTATGTCTTCTTGAGTCAGTGTAGGTTGTTTTTGTATTTCTAGGAAGTTGTCCATTTCATCGAAGTTGTCCAGTTTGTTGGTATTCAGTTAGTCATAGTAACCTCTTATGATCTTTTTACTTCTTTGGGGTCAACATAATGCCCCCCACCACCAGCGTTTCTGATTTTATTTTCAGTTTCTCTCTTTTTTGTCTCTGTCAGTCTAGCTAAAGTTTTGTCAATTTTGTTGATCTTCTCAAAGAACCAACCTATGGCTTTATTGGTTCTATTTTTTCTCTCCAGTTCATTAGTGTCTGCTCTAAACTTTGTTATTTCTTTTTTTCTGCTTGCTTTAGGATTAGTTAGCTGAATGTTCTTTATCCAGTTTTTCCAGTTGTCCAGTTAGGTTATTGGTTTGAGCTCTTTCTTCCTTTTTAAGGTAGGTATTGAAGGCTGTAAATTTCCCTCTCAGCACTGCATTTACTGCACCCCATAAGTTTCAAAACATTATGTTCTCTTTTTCATTTGCCTAAATATATTTACTGATTTCTCTTGCAATTTCTGCTTTGACCTACTGATTGTTTAAGGGCATGTTCTTTGACCTCCATATATTTGTATATTTGCTGGATCTCTATTTGTTGTTGATTCCCCAGGTTCATTCTATTATGATCAGAGAAAGTGTTTTGTATAATTTCAATCTTTTAAAAATTATTAAGCTCTGTTCTCTGCCCCAGCATATTGGTCTATCCTGAAGAATGTTCCATGAGCACTTATTAAGAAGAAGGTATATCCTGCCATTTGGGGGTGCAATGTTCTATAAATATCTGTTAGTTCTGGTTCATTGATCATATTATTTAGGTTCTCTGTTTCCTTATTGATCTTCTATTTAGATGTTCTATTCATTGGGGAGTGTGGTGTGTTGAAGCCACCACTATTATGGTAAAGTCATCCGTTATGAACTCAGTTTTGCCAGAGTTTGCCTCATGTACTTTGATTAGAAGTATAAATATTTACCCTTGTTATTTCTTCTTGGTAAATTGCCCCTTTTATTAATATATTTTGTCATTCTTTATCTTATAATATTTTTGCATTTGAAGTCTATTTTGTCTGATATTAGAATCACTAATTCATCTCTTTTTTTGGTTACTGTTTGCATGGAATATATATTTTTTCATCCTTTCATTTTCAACCTATTTGTATCTTTGGGTCTAAATTGAGCCTCTTAAAAGGGGAAAATTCAACCTCCCCATTTGGAGAATTCCTGATATTCTGGCAAGCAGTGGGGACAACCAAATCAATAGGCTGAGCCCTCAATCTTGGGGCTTGTTCCTATGAAACTTATTCTTGGAAAGGATATGCTAAGCCTACTTAAAATTAAACCTAAGAGTCACCCCCAAAGTGACACCCCACTGTTTTTTTGTTCAGATGTGGCCTACCTCTTCCTCAGCCAACATGGCAAGCAAACTCACTGCCCTCCTCTTCTCTACATAAGATATGACTCCCAGGGCTGTAAACCTCCCTAGCAACATGGGACAGAAATACTAGAATGAGCTGGGACTCAGCATCAGGGGATTGAGAAAACCTTCTTGACCAAAAGGGGTAAGAGAGAAATCACACAAAATAAAGTATCAGTGGCTGAGAGATTTCAAACAGAGTCAAGAGGTTATCCTGGAGGTTATTCTTACACATTATATAGATACCTCCTTTTTAGTTTAAGGTGTATTAAAGAGGCTAGAGAGAAGTGCCTGAAACTGCAGAGCTGTGTTCCAGTAACCGTGCTTCTTGAAGACAATTGTATCGTGATATAGCTTTTGCAATGTGATTGTGTGATTGCGAAAACCTTGTGTCTAATACTCCTTTTATCTACAGTTTGGACAGCTGAGTAAAACATGGATTAAAAATAAATAAATGATAGGGGAACAAATGTTAAAATAAATTGAGTAGATTGAAATATTAGTGATCAACGAAAGAGAGTGGTAATGGGGTATAGAAAATACTGAAAACCCTCTTTCCTTCTATACTAAACCAATGCCCAGAAAAGTTTATTTTATCAGATACAATAATAAAGAAAAAAAAAGCAATATCTCAATACCTCTGCAAGGTGCTTCAGTTGAAATGACCACCAGATTGTGAATAATTTGTGGAATAAAACACATTTAAATTGCAAATTATTTGATTCTCTTGTCCAATGAATTTCCTAGTTCTTCTGAAAGCTTGCTAACTATGAATACCTCTGTACAAAAATTTCTTGATTTTTATGACTTATGATTCCTACCATGCTTCTTGCATTTTTAAAAAATATTTGATTTTAGACAAAAATAAAGAGCTATGATTGTATATTAACAAGTATACTATATAAATAAACACTGTAAGATTTAAATGAAAAAAATAAAAATAAAAAATAAAATGAGTCTCTTTTAAACAGAATATTGATGGATACTTTTTTTAATCCATTCTGCCAATCTGTGTCTTTTAATTGGTGAGTTTAATCTATTAACATTCAAACATTATTATAAAGGTATTTCTTACTTCAACCATCTTATCCTTTGGTTTTTACTTTTGAGATCTATTTTTCCTCTTTTAATCCTTTTAGTTACCTTACTATTACTCTTCATTTCTGTTCTATCCTCCAGAACTTTCTCTCCTGGTTTTTATTTTCAGATGGCAGAATTCCCTTTAATAGTTCTTATAACAAACTCTCTGAGCTTCTGTTTAGCAGTGAATACTTAAAACTTTCCCTCGCTTTTGAAGGAAAACTTTTCTGGATAGAGAATTCTTGGATGGGCAACTTTCCTTTTTCATTATTTAAATATATTTAAATATATCATACCATTGCTTTCTTTCCTCCATGATATTTGATGAGAAATCAGACTTACTCTTATTTGGCTTTCCTTGTATGTGATAAATCACTTTTTTCTTGCTGCTTTCAGAATTTTTCCTTCCCTTCAGCATTAGGCTTCTTGGGTTTGATTTTCATGTCTTTTATAAGGATTGGGAAAATTTTAGCTAATATTTCTTTGAATATTCTTCCTGGTCCTTTTCCCTTATCCTCTCCTTCTGGGACTCCCATGATGTGTATGTATGCATGCTTTGTGTTGTCAACATTTACCTGAGATCTTGCCCAATTTTTCCACTTTTTTCTTCATTTGCTGTGTTGTCAGTTTGAATTTGGTTGATTTGTCTTCTAGTTCTCTGATTATTTCTTCTGCCTTTTCAAATTCGCTGTTGTGTGCCTGCAGTATATTTTAAATTTCATCCAGTGTCTTTTATTTCTATAATGTTGGTTATTGTTCTATGCACTATTTTAAATCCTTCTTTATGTTCATCTAGTATCTTCTTAATATTCTTTTATCTCTTTCTGCACACTTTTTTTTCCCTGTCTTTTAATTGATTCAAGAGATCTATTTGAACATCTTTGATTAGTTTTTCCAGATTCTGTATCTCCTCTGTCTCTTTTATTTGTTCCTTTGACTGGGCCATTTCTTCTGGAGTTTTAGTATGCCTCATGAATTTTTGCTGATATCTAGTCACCTGATTATCTGGATGGGTCTGTTCTGAAGGTCAGTTTCTCTCTCTTACCTAGGATCTAGTTGTTACGTGGTTTTGTATTGGGGAACTGCTTTAACAGTGGGGTCATCGGTATTCATCAGTCAAAACAGGGCTGGGTACCCATGCAGGGAGTGCAGATCAGTTCCAATGTACCTGAGATAGGGAATGGAGAGACTCTGAAAAGCCATACAGTTCCCCTGAATTTTCCCACTTGCCTAATAGGTGGTTTGGCTATTTAATAGTCCTCAGAAGACTTTCATCTCCCGGAGTCCATAGCATGTGGCCAGGCAGGGCTGAAACTGTGGGGTTCCTGTGCCTTCACTTCGCTGGTCAAAATCAGGCTCATTGTGGGGCTGTTTCCCCCTTTATACTTGCAGCGGAGGACTCCTCCAGTTGTCTTGGTCTACAATTTTCCCTCAGGCAAGAATCAAGCTGCCCACTGCTTTTTTCCTCAAGGATGGGAGATGTGCAAAGAATCTGGGGTTGGAATAGTCGTCTCTGTCCACATTTTCTCACACTCTTCATTCCTCATTGGCCTAGGCCTTGAAATACACTTTCTTGTCTCCTGAGTCCCCAGGCAGCTGATTCAGACGGTTTCTGTCTGGAGATAGATTGCTGCTTTGGGGAAACTTGTTGCTTTGGGGAAAGACATTCCCTCGCTGTCCTGGTTTGAAGCTGCTATGTACCCAAGAAAAGGCCATGTTGTTTTAATCCATTCCCATGGGTATAAACCTTCTGGGGGTGGGAGATTTTGGTTAGGTTATTTCAACTGAGATGTGAGCCACCCCATTCCAGATGGGTCTTAATCCTTTTCCTAGAGTCCTTTATGAGAGGATAAAGGACAGAAAAAGCTGACAGAGCTTAGAGGTAAAACCCCAAGAAGCTAAGAGAGGACTTTCAGGACACAAAGAGAAAGCCACTGTTACCAGAAGCTAAAAGCAAAGAAACCTGGGAGCAAAGGATAAGCAGATGCCAGCCATGTGCCTTCCATATGGCAGAGATGTTTCAGATGCTGGCAGCTTTGATCAGAATCTGGGTATCTGATGATACCTTAATTTGAACATTTTTATGACCTGATAACAGTAATTGTAAGTTAATAAATCCCCATTGAAAAAGTCAGCCCATTTCTGGTATATTTTATTCCAGTAGCTTTAGCAAACTGGAACACCATTCTCCATTTTGGAAACTCTTCATTGGTGCTTTTTTGTATTCCACCCTTTCTAGTGGGTGGCATCCTGATGTGGGTCAGGTAGGCTTGTATTTCTGTGTCTGGATATAAGTGGTATCTGTCTAACTGCTGCGAGAGGTCTTACAGTCTGTGTCCCAGTGGGAAGTGGAGGGTTTCCATCTGATGCTTCTGGGCACTTTCCAGGCTACCTGGGACTAAGTGGGGAGGAGGGAGAAGACTGGCTAGTCTTGGATGGAAATTATCTGCCTGATATTTTTCTCTTTCTTTGATTCAGCATATGTGGGATTTTTTGCCAGTCTTTCCCTGCCTCCAGAGTTCTGAACAAGTCTGTATTGTCCTTTTTTTTTTCACTGAATCTTTGGGGAAAGACTGTCAGTAGCTGTTTATGTCACCATGGTGATGATGTCACCTCTCACAGTTCTTCCTTAAAATCCATTTAAACAAATACAAAATGGCAGAAATTGAATTAAAAATCTACGTTTTAACTGGCAAAATATGCCATGGGCCTTAAGCAATACTTGCAAGATTATATACTTAGAAGTTCATAGACGTAATAGATTCTTGACTTTTCTCCCAAGTCTTTAAAATTATTATGTCAAATCTAGATCTAATCAAGTTCCAGAGATTCTGCACACTGGTGTGAGTTTACATTACAACCTTCTGGTCATCTGGGTATTGGTTGGGTTTTGATCTTCATTATGAAACTGACATCAGCAACTACATGAAAATCTGATCTCTAAAAGTAGAATATAGACGCTCATGAAAGTTCCACATGCACACTCTTCAGCCACATGACATATTAATCACATAATCAAATTTCAATGTTGTTCTATTGAAAGATTTTTCCCATGGTATAAACCTTTCCTTATGCAAATTCATCTCAGAATAAGATTTGTAAATTGGTAATTTGTCCCAGTTAAAGAAATCAAATCAAAGAGGAAACTCAATACTTTTTCCATCCTCTTAGTAATAGGATGATTTATTTATGAGTTGAATTACATAAGTAACGTCTTCCTTATAAAGAGTTAGATTGAGAAAGATGTTTAAAATGCACAATGCTTTTCATTCCAAAACTTAGTGTCCGTCAGCGTTTTGTTCCCTTTAGAAGTCTAATACAAGTATTTTCACCTCAAAACGTCATATGAAGGATTTTGGGTCAGTCTCTCAAAATACATCTAGTTATTTTTAACAAAATGTCTAAAGCCTAAAACTATCACTCTCAACACTGGAAATCATTCTATACCAGTTATCTTTTGTTACAGTAATGCTTTGTGAGAAACAACTACAATGCCTAGAACAGTAAACATTTATTGCTACATATCTGAGTTGGTTGGCTATCAGACAGCTGGTGATGGATGTTACTGCTTATGTATCTGTGGGTCAAGTTGGCTGACCATTGACTGATTTATGATGGCCAGAGCTGGGACAATAAGGATGAGTCAACTCTTTCTCATGTCGTATTCTTCAGTAGGCTAACCCATTTATGGTCTCGTGGCAAAGGCAGAGAACAACAGTACAAATGGAAACATGCAAGAGCCTTTCCAAGCCTGTCTTGTGCCATATCTGCTAACATTCAGTTGCCTAAACTCAGTAGCAAGGGATGGTGAGAAGGAGCTGCACTTTTACATGGGAGTGTGTATTGAATTAAAGAAGGGTGAGGAGGACTAATAATGCACTCACTCTCTCACATACTAGAATGCTTATTTCATTTTACTTGAGAAATAAATATGTTGATATATTGATGGCTACAAAAAAATTCAAATAATACAGAGGAAGTGAGATTTTTTACAAACTAGCACAACCTGGATGCTCTTATCACTCCAGTGTACATTCTTTCAGACTTTGCAAAGTATGCATGACAGATGAGATTAAATTACATATTACTTTTGTGGGCAGGCCACGGTGTCACAGCAGGCAGACATCTTGCCTGCCATGTCGGGGACCTTGGTTTGATTCCTGGTGCTTGCCCATGCAAAAAAAAGAAAAAGAAAAATTATATATTACTTTTGCTATTGTGAAATAAACTGTTGGTAAACTAATTTTATAAGGAAACTTTTATAATCTGATAAATGTGCAAAGCTACATTAAACTCATAGCCAAAGATGAAACATTAGAAATATTTTCCTTAAAGTAAGGAAAGGAAGAGCCTGCCATCATTTCTTCTATCCAATGATATATTGGAATTTCCATCAAGTAAAATAAGACTGGAAAAAATTAAAGGAATAAGGGGCTGACAAGAAAGCAACACAACTGGCGTTATGCACAGACAACACTGACTATATGGAAAATCTCAGTATCTACAGATCAAGCTAATAGAACTATAAATAGAATTCCACAGTTTGTAAAATCAAGAGTATTTCTATACATCACCAGTAATGAAACCTAAAGGAAGTAATCTACTGAAGAAAAAAATTGTAAAGTATTTATAATACTTAATAAGGGGGGGAAAATGATTATGGTGAAAATTAGAAAATATTTTTAAAGATATAAAAAAAGACCAAAATAACTGGAGCCATATACAATGTCTTTTCATTAGAATGTTCAATATGAAAAATAATTTAATAGTTGTCAACTTAATTAAAAAATCAATACAATTCTAATAATCTTAACCATATATTTTAAAGAAACTTGATAAACTGACTTTAACAGTTATGAAAATTTAAGAAAGAATAACAAGGAGGTGGGAACTTCCCCCATTATAATTCCACAGCAATTTTTTAAAATGGGGCTTTGTTAGAGGGGTAGACAGGTAGAAAACTAGACCAGAATAAAAAGCCCAGAAACAGAAGCAAGCACATTTAAAAAATTGGGATATGTCAGAGTTGTTATTACATATCTGTAGAAAATGGATGAACTGTCTAGTGATTATTGCTATGAAAATTAGATCATCTAATGGAATAGAAGAGATCCCTATATTTTTCAGAAAACTCCAGTTGGTTAAAGGCTGAAATGTGGAAATGAAAAATTTAAAACTTTTTAAGGGAAACATAGAATATCTTTGTATTTCCTTTAGGGCAGGGAATAATTTCGTAGAGATGCATCAGGTACAAATACAAAAGAAAAAAGATAAATTCCACCATATTAAAAATGTTTAATTATAAATTAATAACAAGCTATTTGACTATTATATGTGCAGTGGATATAACCAAAACCGTCTAGTTTAAAATCTATATACATAGCTCCTAGAAGTCAATAATAAAGGACAAAAATAATTTAAAATGGCCAACAGGCAATTAACAACAACAAAAAAGATACTTGAGTTGCCAATGATCAATTTGAAATAAAATTGTTCAATCTCACTAGTGATCAGTAAACTAGAAACTAAAATTGAAGAGAACTATTATTTCCCATCAACTTATTGTCATTTTTTTTTAATTCTCAAAAGTTTGAAGAGAATGGGGTGATAAGAACTCTTACATTTGTGGGAGGAGTGTAAATTGTTTCAAATCACTTTATATATATTTGTTTGTTTGTTTTTGCATGGACAGGCATTGGGAATGGAACCTGGGTCTCCAGCATGGCAGGCGAGAACTCTGCCACTGAGCCACTGTCATACTGCTTCAAAAACTTGAGACTACAATTTGGCAATAACTAAAAAATTGGAAGATTCACATGATTTACAATCCAGCATGTGTATGGACAAAAAAATTTATTGCAGCATTTTTATAATAGTCAAGAATTGGATCTATAACCAAATGTCCATCCATTGGTGAATGCATAAATTACCATGGAATATTCATACCAATTTGTTCCTATAGGAAAAGAAGTCACTTCTGTAACTTAAAATGGGGAAATTTAATGCAGTGAATTAGTAGACAGGTAATGGGAATTATTTTGAGAGAAACTAGCCACAGGATTGTCACAAGCCACCCTTTTACTACTTAGTAACTGCTCATCCTAATTTCATGGTTCCACGGAATGTGAGATAGTTATCTACCAAAGGAAAAAAAAATACCAGCACTCTTTCTTCAACAAAGAGAGAAGTCAAATTTCATCCGTCACAGTATCCTTCATAAGGCCCAGATTCTCCAGGGAATAAGAAATTGTCTCCATCAGTTCTGATTTTGTTCTTCAGTGTCTGTGACCTATAAGCTAAATTAAATGTTAAGTATTACCAACATTCTCAAAAAAAAATAGTAAGGGAACAGGGAAGAGAAAGTATCTTTGATATATATTCACACACACACACACACATAAAAATAGGCCTAGCTGCTACAGACTTAATTTTGGAATTGATCATGATGCCATAGATTTTATTGGTCATTGTTCCTTCCATCACCCATTATATCTTTTCTCTCTGACAGTCTTTCAGATGGACAAAGTCCTTTTATTGGTGAATTTACCTCACCCATCATTCCTGAAGGAACTGATCTTACATATATTGAGTTGCTGTGCTCTCCCATTGATCACTGCTCTAAAAAAACCATGGAAGTACTACAGGGCACCCCAAAGGACCACTGTGTAGCAGAAACCCAATTTCACCTTGGTTTTCAGTGTCCATCACCCCAGCCAATTCAGGAAATTACTTCTCTGCTTGTTGCATTAGTACCATGAGGAGCCCCAAATTACCATGTGCTGTCTTTGTTTTGTCTCATATTGTGGCATTGCTTCCTTAGGAACTAAGACCTTTATAACAGCAGATGCTGTTTATGGGGATGAGAATCAAAGCTCTACTAGGAGGTTATTAGGGAATAATGACTGGGATCACTTCCAGCTCTCACTTTTGGGCTTGTGTTTTTTGGTTATGCGAGAAACAGTCTCTCTAAATCAGAACATACAGCACATCCTTTAGGACAGCACCTGACCTCACAATGTGCCATCTCATATCTGGTATTGTATTTTAGTCTTAAGTAAGCCATTTCACTATTTTATAGGAAAGCTGATTCTAAAGATCAGTGTCTATCTTGGGGCTGAGTCCATTGCTTCAGCTTTTTTGTTTGTTTGTTTTGTTTTTGCAGTAAAATATGTTTATTCTTTGGACTTGCTTGAGTTCAATCTCATCTATACAACTTTCATTTTATAATGGATTATGACTGCACATAACCAAATTTAGGACAGGTGAATTTTACAGCACATAGTTTGTGAAGGGTAACTCAGGATGCATAGTCATTTGGTGTACCATGGTTGAACATTAGTTCTCTATCAAGATCAGGTAGACACAGCTAGAAGTATCTAAACTGGGATTTAATCCCCATTGCTCTACCTCCATAGTCTATCCTTTTATCCACGTACTTACGTGTCAGATTGAGTTATGTACCACAGAAAAAAACCCATGTTCTTAATCTTAATCCATTCCAGTGGGTTTGAGCCCACTGTAAATAGGACCTTTTGAAGATGTTAAGGTGTGGTCTAACTGAATGAGTTTGGGTCCTAATCCTGTTATTGGAAGCTTTATGAAGAGAAAACCACTATAGAAGCCAGAAGCCAAAGGAATCAGGAAGAGAAAGGAGAGGACATTGCCATATGATAGAAAAGTCAAGGATCCAGAATTTCCAGTAGCCAGCCCCAGAATACCATTTTTTGAGGGCAAAGCATTGTCTGACACCTTGATTTTTGAACTTTTCCTAGCCTCAAAACTGTGAACCAAAAAACTCCCAGAGTTTACGTAAACCCGTTGTACGGTATTTGTTTAGCAGCTGAAACTAAGCTATTTTGCTACTGTTTGTATTAAAACAACATGATTGGGAAGGGCACATAACTTTTAGAGTAGTAGTCACTTTTGGAAGAAAGATAAATAAATGGGGCTTCAAATATATCTGTAAATTTTTGTTTCTTTAAAAACAATGTAACAATATAGTCAGCCATTTATTATCTTATTCATTTAATAATATATAAGCACCTACTCTATTCCAGGCACTGTTGTGAGTATCAGTGAGCAAAGCAGATAAAAATTCGCACTCTCAGGGAGTATATATTCCAGTGTGGGATATACACAATAAAGGAGAGAAATAAGAAAAATTTATTTCATGTTAGGTAATGATAAAGAGAAAAATAAAGCTAGAAAAAGATGTAGGAAGTTTTTTTTTTTTTTGAAGAGGAGGGTGTTGGAATTTTAGATAGGTGGCCAGGAAAAGCTGCATTGAGGTTAACTTGAATAAATACCTGAGAAAATAAGCCATGCAGAGCTGGAGAAGGAAAATTCCAGGTAGAGAGAACAGTAAAGGCAGAAGCCTTTATCACAGCATGCCTGGTGTATGTAAGGAAAGCAAAGAGGCCAGAATGATGAGTGAAGGAAGAAAGGGAAAATAGAGGGAGATGAGATCATAGAGGTACTGGAGCCAGATGCGGTAGTATAATGGTTATTGTAATATCTTCGACTTTTACTTGAATGAGAAGGATATTCAATGGAAGTTTTTGAGCAAAGAAGTGACATGCTCTGACTTAGCTGTTCTTGAGTCTCTCTGATGAGTTAAGAATAGATTTAAGGGGAGCAAGGGCAAAAGCAATGGACTAGTTAGTTAGGATATTATTGCAATTGTCTAGGTGAGAAATACTAATTGCTTGAACCAGGTTGGTATCAGGCAAGTGATTAGAAACAGTGAAATAATGCATGGATTCTGAAGTTAGAGTCAATGGCATGTTCTGATCAGTTGACTGTGGGCTATGAAAACAAGATGGGAATAAAAAATTATTCCAAAGTTTTTCATCTGAACAATTGGAAAATAGAATCTCCGTTTATTGAGATGGGGAAGACAGTGGGGAAGTCAGGTTTCAGGGAATGTCTAAAGGTAAGTTTAACGTGATAAATTTGAAATGACTGCTAAATCTAAGTGGAAATGTTGATGAGGCCATAGGGTGATGTAAGTATGGTATTTAGAGGAGAAATCATGGAAGGAGATATTCATTTGGGAGTCACTGTATATAAAGGATTTAAAGCCACAAACCTATATGCTCATCAAAGGAGTTAACAAGATAGGAGAAAGGAGAGGTATTAGCACTGAACCTTGGAACACACAAAGTCAAGAGTTGGAGAAGATAAGAAGAAACTAGCAAAAGATACAAAGAAGAGGCAGCCAGTAAGGTAGGAGGAAAACTAGGAGAGTACTGTTTTCAGAAAGCCAAGTGAAGAGGCTATGAAGGAAAGAATGTGTGAAATGGGCTCTCAGATAAGGGACAGTGAAAACTGAGAATTGACTATTGGATTTAACAAAAAACAATGTCATTGAGAATTTTAATGGAGCAATGGGGGTGAAAGTTTGGAGTGGTTTTTGATGAAAATGAAAAGAAGAGGGAGACATCAATACTACTCCTACAACAGTTAAAAAGATAATAATAGGATTTTTTAACAAATTTGTGACAATGCACTCTAAAATTTAGATAAAATGAGCAAGATACTAGAAAAATCTAACTTACAAAAACTGACACAAGGAAGTGAAATCTAAATACATTATGTCTAATAATGCCTTACATTAGAGTTCTTCAGAGAAATAGATATATAAATACATATGAAGACAAATCATATAATCAATTCAATGGATATAAACATGCATTTGATAAAATAAAATTCTGTACTCATCAATGTAACTCAGGCTAGGAATGGAAGAGAACTCCCATGACAATACAAAGTTTATTTATAAAGAATTTATATAAATGTATACTTCACTGGGAGAATTTGAAAAGTTTTTACCAAGATCGTAACCAAGGCAAGTATTGTCTGTTCAACAACATCTCTGAGGCCTGAGTCAGTGAAATAAGGCCAAAGAAATTAAAACTCTAAGAATTGGAGTGGAAAAAATAAAACTACCATAATTTACAGATGGCTTGATTTAGTATGTAAAAAATTCAAAAGTACACAGATAAACTATTATACTTAGAAATGAATCTATCAGGGTGGCTGGATGCAAAACCAACATACAAAATTAGATTTCTATACTACCAATAAATCATTAGAAAATGAAATTTTAAGGAATGATACTACTTATAATGGCATAAAAATACCTATGAACAAATATAAATAAAAGATGTGTAAGAATCCTTCAGTGAAAACTACAGAACATTGTTTTAAAAAAAAATAAGATGATTTAAATAAATAAATTGTTCAAATTCTTGGATTGGAAATGTCAATATAGCAATGATGTCAATTTTTCCCTAAGTTGATATATAGGGACAGTACAAAGCAAATAAAAACCTTAGCAGATGTTTTGTGAGAATTAACAAACTTCTTAAGTATATATGATGATCAAAAAGCCAGGAAAAGCCTAGAAAACCTGAAGAAAAAAATACTTACTCTGCAAATATAAAGACCTTTGATAAAGTTATAGTAATTAATACATTGTGATATCGGCACACAGACAAATAGACCAATGAAAAGAAATTAATTCAGAAACAGACTCACAACATATGGTCACACATTTTCTGATAAGGCTGTACTGCAGAACAGTAGGTAAAGGGTGGCCTGTGTAACAAATCATGCAGCAAGGAATTGGAAATCTATATTGGGCAAAACGAAGCTTGACCTCACTTGATCCTGCAGACACAATTTAGTCCCAAATCAATTGTAGATCTAAATGTGAAGGACAAAATAATAAAGCTTCTAGACAAACCATACAGCATACTTTCACGACCTTGGGACAGGTAAAGATTTCTTAAATGAGACTTAAAAAGTACTAACTATAAAGAAAAATGCCTGATAGCTTTTACTACATTAAAATTAAGAACCTCTATTAATCAAATGACACTTAACAGAGTGAACATGTAGCCCCTGTTCTGGGACAGCACAGTCACAATATGTATGATAGTCACAGGACTTGATTCTAGAACATATGAAAACTTATTCAAACCGATAAGAAAAAGCAGATAAAAATGTGAAAAACATCTTTGAGCAAGCACTTTACAATAGAGAATATCTAAATGACCAATAAATATATGAAAAGATACTCAACATAATTGATAAGAAAAATGCAAATTGAAACTACAATGTCACCCACTCCATGCCCACCGGAAGGACCAAAAGGACAAAGACTATTGGTATTAAGTATTGCTCAGCAGGTGGCAGAACAAGAACTCATACGCTGCTGATGGAGTGCAAAATTGATTTGAATACATTGGAAAACTTTGCATTTTCTTCTAAAGTAGAACCTACCCTGTTATCTATCACTGTCTTTCCTAGGTATATAAAAGTACATGTACATATGCACATATGCACCAAGACAGTTCATACCAATGTTCATGGAAGAATTATTTTCAATATCCAAGAATTAGAAGCAACCCCTATGTCCATCAATAGTAAAATGGACAATTAAATTGTCATGCATTCGTACGATGGAGCAGTATAAAGCAAAGAACTGTAGCTACACTCACACATGAATGAATCTTACAAATGTAATGTGGGATTGAAAATATAGAGATGAAATAATATACGTTCTCAAATTTTATTTTATAAGGTCCAAAAAATAGACAATACTAAAATACAGTGTTTGGAGACACAGTGCAATTTGGAAGGAACATGTGGACATTTCTGGAGTATGAGTTCTAGTCTTGACTTGCTTGGCATTGGTGCTTGCTTTGTGATAATTCACTGCTTGGTACATTTTTGTTCTCCATCTTCTGTATATGTGTTACATATTACTATAAATATTTTTAATAGAGGTTGCTTTTTTAAAATCTGGAAATTTGGTTGTTTGCATGACTGGAAATTATCGTATGATCATATTGTGTTCCAGTTAGAATGCTGCACCAGGAATGGCTGCTGGTAAAGTTTGGGGATGGATGATCTTTTGAAGTATGCACATCTTTCTCATCCTACTCCCAGTTTAATTCCAAGTTACAGTAGAGGGGTTTTCAGCCTTTTTTTTCCCCTAACGTAGGCTATAATGTCAGGACATGCAATATCTTTAGAATCTATGCAAGATCTTCCTTCCCGCTGTGCTTAATTTCTGAATCCAATGCTGTCACAAAAACAGATGCAACATGATGCCAGTGAAAAGCAAGTACTGATTTTCACCAGCACTCTGTAGCCCCTACTGTAAATTGGTCTTGTGCACCCTGTTCAGGCAGATGAAATGCATATTTTAAGGGTTTTATTTTAAAACAGGGTAATAGAAAGCAAAATTACTTTAAAATTAGGAATAGTGGGTTTTAGCTCATGGAATCAAAATCATCAAAATAGAGGTAACTATTTTTACTTACAGTATTTATCTCTAGTTTGTACCAGAAAGAATGAAAGCAATATTTATTAAATTTGATAATGCTAAAAAGCTCATAAAATCTATTATCTACTTTGAGTCTCATTTCAAACTAACTTGATGATCAGATCCATAATTAAATGGAAAGTGCCAAACCCTAAAATAAAATTTCTAATAATTATAACTGAAGGAAAATGAGGACTCTCTGCATGCTTAAAATGCTAATTTATTTAACTGACAAGATAAATACCCTTTCTCCTTTCATCAATTATGTAATCACACTAAGTTTGAATTCAGACCTATCTATACGATAAGCAAACAGTTGGCAGAAGGAATTATTAAGTACACAGGTCTTAGGCAGGGAGTTGTTTCTGACATAACTTACAAAATATGTCTAATACTACTGTTATGCAGTGGAAGAGGTTGCTGCGAAAGCTTTGTATTCCTGTTTGTGGATATCATGTTTCTAAGCCTACCTCATATTTGACCTCACTAAAGGAGAAAGAAAATCGTTTACTTACATTATGACTTTGAGATACTTGTACTATATATAGCTACGACTTCCTCATTCTACCAGTTTTGGGGGTAGAAATAAATTTATATGTTTTAATTATTCAAATTAGGGGTTTCAGATCCTACCTGGCTGTCCTAAGCTTATCTTTCTTTCTGATTACATTCCCCCACCCCACCTTTTTTTTTTTTGTTAATTCCAAAAACTCAAGGGCTGACATCAACCAATACTTTGTTCCTGTTACAATGGCTTAACAAAGAGAAAGCTTGGGATTCAGATTTCTCACCCCCCACCCCATGGTACTTTCTCCCTTTTAAGAATTGGGGAATGGGGTAGGGAGTCCAACTTTCCAGCACAGCCTTCTTTAACCTCTGTTAAAACATCTTGTAGTAAGTGAAGTAAGATCATCTTCAAAATGTGGAAACCAGCAGCCAATTTATGTAGCACTAAGATTTTTATAGCAATTATATTGCATACTCCTCCCACGTCTCACCAGACTCCAGCTAGACACCTTCTGGAACTTAAATATCATTCCCAGGTCAATTTTTATGTATTTAAGCAGCTAACTCTAAAGAGGTTTTCCATCGTGGGCACAAATTCTTTGAGATCTGTTCTCTCTTCTTCTCATCCTCTACAATTTTTTCTTTCCTTGGCTCTCTCCAACCCCATTTGCCTTCTTTCTCTTTAAAAAAGCCTATCTTAAATTTCTGTCTGAGAATGAAAAACATTTTTTTCAGGGAAAAATCCACTTTATCACATATAGAGCAGAGCCTACATTTTCCCAAGTCTTTTGGTGTCCTAATTACAATTAAGTACTAGAAAACTTTAAAGAAAGAAGTGTAAAATAGGTCACATTTTGCCTTAGCAGTAGCTTTAGTTTCATCCTCGACTCCTCGCGCTTTTCACTATCATTATAAAAGTCTGTTGATTGTACCTCCTAAATATCACTTCATTCTGTTTTTTTCTCTCCAGTTTCACTCTCACTACTTATTAGGGCCCCCATCAGCCATTCAAATGTCTCCGTCTACATTAGGTTGTCTCCTTTCAATCCATTCTTCATTCAGAATGATCTTTTGATACCTTTCTTCTTAAAAATTTTAATTATTCTAGAGTAAGTCCAAAATAACTCAAACTGGCCTTCAGATCCTGCATGATATGAGCTACATTCTGCTTAAATTTTGAGCCTTGCCTCTCGCTTTACCTTTTCTTCAATATCTGTGACCAGCCATGCTGAACTTCATCTAGAATATCTCTAGTTCTCCATGACCCCTAGGCCTCCCACAAGACAGTTCTTTGAGTGGAACACTTTTCTCCTTCTTACACCTTCCTTGCTTGGCTAACCCATATTTCAAATTTCAAGTTGGCCTAATGTGTCACCTTCTCCTCTCCTTTCCTAGTTCCTGACTGTTGAGGACTGAATAACATACCCCGTAAAAGATATATTCAAGTCTGAATCCAGGTTATGGGTGGAAAACATTTGTAGATAGGACTTTTGAAATGTCATTATTAGCTAAGGTGTGACCAGGCTACGTGAGGGTAGGCATTAATCCAATAAACTGAAGTCCTTATGAGCAAAGACAATTGGACACGGAAGTAGAAGCCAGAAGTCAGTGGAAAGAAGAGCAGACATGAGGAGACAGAGGCTGCCATGTGACAGGAGGCAGAGATTTAAACCAAAGGAACCAACTCATTGGGTTGTATTTGTCATGGCAGCTCAGACAAAATGAGACCCTTCTTCGACCTCCTTCTAAATTAAGGGCCTCCCTTGATCTTCCTTCAGTGCCTTCTGTATTTCTAGCCTAATAATTATCATACTATCCTGTATAAATTTACCTGTCACTATTCCCAGTTAGTTTATAAACTCCAAAATGCTGCTGTTCGTTTTTAACCCAATAGTCTGACATGAAATTTGTTTATTACATCCTTTTTAAATTGAACTACTTATGAACTATTAGTCTTTAATTTATTCAAGCCATTCCAGATTCATTTATTATTTCATTCTAAAGTCTATTTTTTTGTTTGTTTGTTTTTTTTTTCGCATGGGCAGGTATCTGGTATCGAACCTGGGTCTCCAGCATGACAGATGGGGACTCTGCCTGCTAAGCCACCATAGCCCATCCTCTAACGTCGTGTTGTGTCTCAAGAATTTATGTTTATATCCTTGATCCTAAGGCTTTCACTGTTATTTTACTATCATCTTTGGTGGAACACATCTTCTAATAGCTTCTTGAAAAAAGAAATGTATGATAAGTAAATAAGTAAATATATTGAGATTTTTCTTGTCTCAGAATATCTTTGTTCCACCCTCACAATTAATTTATGTCTTGTCTGGGTATGGAATTCTAGTTTGAAACTCATTATCTCTCAGAATTTTGAAGGGATGACTCCATTTTTTTTTAACTCAAAAATTGTTTAACACATCAATGGTGTAACTAGAGTCAATTCAAGTCAACCCTTACATGCAGGAAAAGAACTTTTAGTACCAAACATTTCTAATTACATGCATGTTGTGGAGGACTTGTTAAACAGCATCAATCAAAATATTATGCTTAACTTATTTAGAAATAAAAGAAAAGGAAACAATTTACTCATGAAATTCATTTTTTAAATTCCAACAAAATTTTTATTTCAACAGTAATTGTGGGTTTTTTTTTGTATTTCAGCTTGAAAATAATTTCTAAAATCTGTAAATCACTTAAAATCTTGGGTTATTACTACTTCCACTACCATTACCACCACCACAACCACTGCCACCACTACTATTTATTATTCGTGACATCTTTTTTTCCTTTTTGGTGTGCAGCTCTAAGTTTTAATACATGTATATATATCCATGTAGTCACCAACACAGTCAGGATATAGAACTGTTCCACCATTTAAAACAAAACCTTATGCTGCATCATGGTTTGTCAAGTCCTCCCCCATTTATCTGGTAACTGTTCTTATCTAGCAGTCCCTTGTCTGTTCTCTGTTCTTATACATTCAGCATTTCTTTTAATGTCATATAAATATAATAATATATTATATAATCTTTGGTGACTGGTTTCTTTCACTCAGCATAATTCCTTTGAGACTCAACCACTTCATTATGTGTATCAATAGGCATTCTTTTTTTTAATCACCCTTTAATATTCCATTGTAGAGATACACTATTTTTTGTTTATCCACTCACTTATTGAAGGACATTTGGATTGCTTCCAGATTTAGGCAATTAACGAGTGGAGCTAATAAAAATACTTGGTGTATGATTTCTTGTGCAATTATGAGTTTTTTATTTCTCCAGTGAAATACCTAGGAGTATAATACTGGGACATGTGTTAAAAGAAATGTATGTTTAACTTTATATGAAACTGAAAAACGTTTTTCAGGGTGACTACGTATTCTCACTAGTATGTGTAAGGATTCCCATGGCTCCATATCTTTGCCAGCACTAGGTATTATCGATGTTTATTTAAGCCATTTTAATAGGTATACAAAGGCGTGTAAATATGAATTTAATTTGCATTTCTCTAGTGTCTAGGAATATTGAGCATCTTTTCATGTGATTATTTGTCACCCAGATAGATTCTTAGATAAGTATCTGTTGAAATATTTTTTCCTTTTTTTTTACAGGATTGTACGTTTTCTTCCTGTTGAGTTTTGAGAATTCCTTGGATACAAGTCCCTTGGTCATACTAGCAAATGCTTTCCTACAAGTCTATAGCTTGTTTTTACATCTTCTTAACCATGACTTTCTCACAAAGCTTTTAATTTTTATGAAAATCAAATCGATTTATCATTTTGTTCTTTTATAAATTGAGCTTTTGGGATCATATATAAGAAATCTTTGACTAACTCTCAATCACTAAAATTTTATTCTATATTTTCTTCTAAAAGTTTTATCATTCATAATTTATGTTGGCATATCTACATCTACAGTAAATTTCTCTTGAGATAAATTGAGATACATGGGGAGAATTGACATCTTAATTACATTGAGACTCCCAATCCATGAATACAGTATGTCTTACCATTTATTTAGGGCTTTTTAAAAATATTTTTCATCACTATTTTGCAAATTTCAGCATGTAGATCTTATACATATTTTGGTATATTTATACCTAAATGCATTAGTTTTCTACTGCTGCTATAACAAATTACCACAAACTTAATGACATAAAACAACACAGATTTTTTTTCTTAGTGTTTTACAATTTATACATCCAATCTCATAGGACTAAAATAAGATGTCAACAGAGCTGTGTTCTTTGTGAAGGCTCTGGGTGGGCAGAGAATCTTTTTCCCTCCCTTTTTCAACTTCTAGAGGCCACCCAAATTTCTTGTCCTGTGCCCCCTTCTTCTATCTTCAAAGCCAACAATATAGCATCTCTCTGTGTCTTAATTGCATAATCACATATCCCTCTAACTCTTCTTTAGCCTCCCTCCTCCACTTTTAAGGATATTCATGATTAAATTTCCCTTCCCTGTCCCCCCATCCAGGGTAATCTATTTGGTTAGCAACCTTAATTCTCATGTGCCATGTAATCTTAGATGTTCTTAGAGGTTCCTGGGATTAATTTGGGGACATCTTTGGATAGCCATTATTCTGTTCACTACACTAAGCATTTTTCATGCTTTGAAAATAATCAAAGTACCTAAATTACCGAAAAGATAATCATAGTATCTATGATTGATGTTTTTATATTGACTTTGAATCCTGTGATCTTGCTAATTCTCTGTGCTGGTTTGAAACTATTATGTACCTCAGAAAAAACATGTTTTAATCTTGTGGGCCAGACCTATTATTTAGGGTGGGGGACTTTGACTGGATTGTTTCCATGGAGATGTGACACACCCAGCTGTAGGTGTGACCTTTTGATTAGATTACTTCCATGGAGATGTGATGCACTTAATTGTAGGTGTGGTCTTTTGATTAGATGGAGATATGACCCACCCATTCAAGGTGGGTCTTGTTTAGTTTACTAGATCCTTTAAAAAGGGCTAACATTTCGGAGGAAATTCAGATGCAGATACTTGGAGAACAGTCGTTTCAGAGCTGACAGAGGCACTGATGTTTGGAAGTGCTTGGAGTGCCAACAGAGAGAACAGATGTCTAGATATGGGCAGAGCCCAGCAGATGTCCTTCCCATGAGATGCTAAGCCAGCCAGAAGCCAGAGTTGTGTCTCAGAGATGCTTCGTGGAGGCCCATAACGGTTTAGGGAGGAAACCACTGCCATCAGAAGCTAGATGCAATGGAACCAGGAACAAGTACCAGCAGACACAAGCATGTGCCTTCCCATGTGACAGACATTGGCCTTTCTCGAGACAAGTTATCTTTTTTCTGGATGCCTTAGTTTGGATATTTTTCTGGCCTTAGAACTATAAATTTGTAATAAATTCCCTTTATAAAAGGCCACTCCATTTCTTGTATATTGCATTCCAGCAGCTTTAGCAAACCAAACATGCTCTCATTCATTCAAGGAGACTTTTGTAGATTCCTTAAGGTTTTTGTGTTAGGCAATTATATATCTAGGAATATAAATGGCATTTATTTGTTTTTTCTTGCTTTACAGCCTTGTCTAATACTTCAATGTAATGTCTAAAAGGAGTGGTGAGAGTGGACATCCTTTCCTTGTTCCTCATCTTGGGAGAAAGTATTCAGTCCTTCACCATTAAATATTCTGAAAGATGTGATAAGTTTTTACTAGATACTCTTTATCAGGTAAAGGAAATTTATTTCTATTTCTATTTTCCTGTGTTTTTTCAGGAATAGCTGTTGAATTTTGTCAAATACTTTTTCTGCATGAATTGAATATAAGCACAAGGTTTTAGTTCTGAGTCTGTTGATATGATGAATTATATTGATTGATTTTCGCATAGTGAATTAGCCTTTGATTATTAGAGTAAACTTCATTTGGCTGTGATGCATTTTTTCTTTTTTTACATATTGATGGATTCCATTTACAGATATTTTGTTAAGCATTTTTATCTATACTTGTGAGGGATACTAGTCTTCAGTTGTCTGCTCTTTCCTTTTCTATTTTCCAGAAGGATTTATGTAGAATTGATGCTGTTTCTTCTCTAAATGCATGGTGGAATTTTATAGTAAAATCATTCGGACCTGAAGAGTTATTTTTCCCCTCAAATATCTATGGTAGATATAATTTTATTCAAGTCATCTATTTTATTGTGTGTGTGTGACTTCCAGGAATTTGTAAATGTAATTTAAATTGTGGAATTTGTGTGCATAGAGCTGTTTATAGTATTCTCTTTGGTGTTTTTCTGTAATGATAATCCTCTTTTGTTCTAATTTAGGTTAATTGTGTCCTCTTTCTATATTTGTTCTATATCTCTTCTCAATATAATATCATCTAGGCTTTTTTTGGGGGGGTGCATGGTCTGGGAATTGAACCCGGGTCTCCCACATGGAAGGCAGGCATTCTACCACTGAACCATCCTTGACATCTAGGCTTTTTTTTTGAGAATCTGTTTTTATTGGTTAAGTTTACATTTATTATGATTACTAGTATCTTTGAATTTATTTTATTATATTATTTTGGGTTACTATTTTCCATGTTCCATCTTTGTTTCTTTTGCTTCTCTCATTTCAGACTTCTATTGGGTTGTTAGAATTTTTTTTACCCTTTCCACTGATCTTAAAATTTATACATATTCTTTATTCTCCATACTAATATGGCATAATGTCAAGGAAAGGATATCCACTCTCATGTCTGTCAGGATATGAAGATCCCAGCCTTATCTGCTTTAACCTGTATTCCATATCCAACCCTCTGTGAGCTGCCTGATTTCCGTTGCTGTCTTTTGAGTTCTCTCTGTTTCTAGCAATATAATATGTGTAGCAGGCTTATTTCTTTGTTTATTATATTTTATCCAGCATTTATGTGTTTGTAACAGGAAAGCTTACATTGCAGAGTTCAATCTATCGTGTCGCTTTACAGAGAAGTTTATGCTTAACAAATTTCATCAGACATAAATAAACATACAGATACATATATGTTATTATATATGTATATACACACATATACATATATTTAAATATATAAATGTATATGAATACATCAATTCAGCTGATGAATTGATAATGAAGTACATAATTTTATTTGATTCCATACAGTATATCCTGTGTTAGCATTAACTTGAGCAAAGAGATTATGTTATTTTGCAGTAACCAAAGACCGTCCTTTATAACTGACTTTTTTCAAACCCTTTATAGTTTGAGAATGGACTCCCTATAAGCATCTCAGCTGAATTGAAAGAAAATGAATACTGCAAGTATTGTAAGTCCCAACATGAAAAACTTGCAGCTGTTGGAGGGAATAAAACTTGGAAGTACTTATCAGACTTTCTGAACTCAAAGTTAAAAAGCCCAGTAGCATTTTCTTTCTAAACTATGTGCTGGTTGACATAGAAAACAGCTTCTCTGTTTGAACCATGGTTTGTACTCCTCCATGTAAGCCTTAGGAAATATTCATCATTATTTTAAAAACCAGAGAGTAGGAGGGAGAGTAAAATATCTGCCTTAAGCATTTTTTCCTCTAAAAATAAAAATAAAAAAGGAAAAGGGAGATGCATAAAACAATATTATGCTGCAAACTCCACTTTGTCATTTCTGTTTTTACAATTACCTAATTGTTCATCAGCTTTACAAAAGAAATGCCTTTTATTTTCCCTAGGCACTTAGAGATGACTAAGTGTCACTTAGTCAATTGGCAGAACAAAGAAGTCAATTTATAGATCACATCTTCTCTGTTTCGTTATTCTTGAAAATAATTCACTTTATTGGCCTAGAGTTCTTGAAAGGTGAGGGATTGACAGGCTTGGAGTACAGAAATATCATCCCATAGATTCAGGTTGCACACACGTATTGCTGTTTAAAGCTAGAGGTGAAAAGGTAACAGTTTTTCAGTCTCCTTACATCGAAAACTCCTCTAAAATTAATACTACGAACTTCTGACTTCCTACTAGCACACTGCACTAAAACTCACAAGTTCCACAGCCATAGTTTAGATAATTATATTGATTAAGCTAGTCATCCATCATCTTTTTTATATACATATAAGGTAATAGTTTATCATTATGGCATTAACAGCTTAAAGAATAATTTCGTGGCCTTCTAGTTAAAAGGCAATATGACCGCTGTGGAAATTTGGAAAAGATACGCCAGTAAAGAAAAAAAGAAAACTTGTTAATTCACAAGACTGAGACTCCACTGTTAACATTTTTGTATGCATCATTTCATCATTTTCTATGTATGCAGTACATCTACATCTATATAAATAGATTGTAAACATAAACATGCTATTTTTCATTTTTGTATTTTGTGAGCATTGTAGGGTTATCAATTATTCCTCTAAAATAATTTTTAATTGCTAGATTATTGACCATATATGAACATATTATAATTTATTAAATAAATCTCTTCTGATGGACAGTTAAATGGTTGACAATATGTGGCCATAATAAATTATATTGAAATCAGCACCATTGAATATATGTCTTTGTGGGCATCTAATTACTTCCTTCAAATAACTTGTTTATAGTTGACTTCCTATACTAAAAGATATTGAAATTTTTGAGGCTTATTAAGTATATGGCCAAATCACTTTCCCAAAGTTTACTATGAACCTAAAAGTAAGATCTGTTTTACATTATGGTCATAATATATTTTTAAATGGTAAAAATAATAGTTGAATAATTAATGACCATAGAATGATTTGAGTTATAGAGTCATACCATAGAATTTTTTACTGGCTTGTATAAAAATTTACTGTTAAGGAATATATATTCCTTTATTGTTAATTTGCATTTTTTAGTATGATTTTGGAAGGAAACATCTTAATTTTATGCTTTATCCTTTAATCTTGTATAAGATTAAAAGGGTAAGTCTCTGAAATAACTCATTATTCCAATAATTTTAATGTAAATTTGTGACTCATAAGCATGAAACATATTCACATAACATATTTCCTTGTCTTTTAAGAAAGGTATCTATTTATAGAATATGTCATTATGCTTCTTTTTTTTTTTAAACAAATGTGCTATTTCTTTTCAAATGGAATTAAAAACTTCTGAAAACTTGGAAAAAGTTAGAAAAAATTTGGGGGGAAGATGCACAGATGTTTGCTTTTCCTTTTAAGTCATTCTTTTCCAGAAATTATTCATTTCACCAGAATTTGCTAAATATGGCAATAAAACTGCACAGAGCACAATCCATGCCCACAAATAGAATTATCTAGTTATATTCAATCTATTCTGTATTTTTTTATCAGCGAGCAGCTTTTCTACATGCAGAGTGAGCATTGAAATGCACCACAACCACAAATTGCGATTAAAAAAGCTGCTTGTTTAGCAGTTTCAAAGAGAACCAACATGACAATCAAACATGGAAAGAGCAGATGGAAAATTTATTTTAGGACATGCAACAATAATAGAGAAATTAGGGAGCAATTAAAACATGAAAAAAAAACAGTTTAGCAGAAAAAGTGGATCCAAAGTTATTTCAGTTCATTTCCCAATTATGCATTTCTTCAACCAAAGTTTGAATTAAGGAGGATGAAATGTGAATGTTCTTTTAGCAAATAAGGTACAACTTAGAGTGACAAGGTGATTGTTTAAAAAACACTCCTAAAAACTAGAACAATTACTCACAACTAGCATTCATTTTTTTATATGTTTAAAATCTTGCTACTTATATTTCAATTGTTGGTAAGATAGTAGTATCTCATATTTTGGCATTATCTTTTCTCAATTAACATTTTAAAAAGTAAAATCTGTTTTAATTTGGTTGCATAATAGTAAAGGCCCCACATATGAGTTTCTTAGACATCTTGCACTTAATATGTCAGGATAAATTAATATGACCTTTGAAAATAAAGCCTTCTATAAGTCACTCCATCTGGATTTGGATGGGACATGCCAAGAAACAAGAGTGTCTTCCTATAAACCAAATATACTGTACATAAATTATACAATCTATTTAAAGTAGAGATTATATACATAATGTGAACAAAATACCTTCTCAGGAACCTTTGCAGCTCTAAATGTAGATGAATTGTAGTGCCAGGAAGAGATGATTCCAGGTTCTTCCCAGAACTCTTGTACTACTTTGTGCTGGAGCTGAATGCAGAAGCCTGCAGGTAGATCCTGAGGAGATGAGTCTAGCAGAAGAGCCATGGGTTTGCCAGTATTAAGAATAGTGTCTTGGGTTGGATTCTCCTTAAGCAGACCCTAATCCAAGGATACCTGTGAATGTGATTTATTAAGGAGGTGCTCCCAGTAATGGAGTGAAGAAAGGAAGACAGGGAAGACATTGGAGCTAAACTGGGTACAATTTTAGATAAAAGTCCCTGAACTAAAGGGAGCTCTTAAATTTTAGTCATGCCTTCGGTTTATCTCTACACATATTTGCACCTCCATGTTAGAAGTGATTTGATTAAATCAACTTGCCACCAAATGGCTTATTGGTTTCCTCAAGGGTTGACCATAGGGCTTAGCATCAGACTCCAGTCTTGACAAGTCAGACAATTAGCAGTGTCATTAAGTAAATCAGCTTTGGAAAGTGGAAGCCCATGCTATTGGGCTCATACATTGTTTCCATTTGTAGCACCATGAATACTCCATCTGTGGGCCTGAAGTGGAAAAGACTGTGGCTGGAGCAAGTTTTTCTTTTGGGGAGTGTTCCAGTTTGCTAGCTGTTGGAATGCAACACACCAGAGACGGATTGGCTTTCAATAAGAGGGGATTTATTTTGTTAGTTCTTCAGAGGAAAAGCAGCTAACTTTCCAGAGGTTCTTTCTCACATGGGAAGGCACAGGATGGTCTCTGTTGGCCTTCTCTCCAGGCCTCTGGGTTCCAACACCTTTCCCCAGGATAATTTCTTTCTGCATCTCCAAAAGGCTGGGCTGAGCTGCGAGTGCTGAGATGAGGAATGCCGAACTGCTTAGGCTGTGCTAAGTTAGGTCTCTCATTTAAGCACCAGCCAATTAAGTCAAACGTCATTCATTGCAGCAGGCACGCCTCCTAGCCGACTGCAGATGTAATTAGAAACAGATGAAGTTCATGTACCATTGGTTCATGTCCACAGCAACAGAACTAGGTGCCTTCACCTGGCCAAGTTGACAACTGAATTTAACTTCCACAGGGAGGAAGGAGAGTCCAGAAAGTGTGGTGGTGGAAAGAGTGGTGACCGGCTTAGTCTTCTATTGCTATGAAACACCCAAATGGAGATGTCACATAAATAGTTGGATATGCAAGTCTGCAGTCCAGAGATTATTTCTGGGCTGAAGATTTCAATTTATAGATTGTATTTAAAGCTGAATTCCACTAGGAATTGAAGGTAGATAGTGAAGAGATCCATGACTGAATTCTGTGGCATTGCAATGTTTAAAGTTTAGGAAGATAAAAAACAGTGAGAGACTGAGAAGGAAAAGTTAGTGAGGTAGGAAAAATCCAAGAGGGTAAGGTCATGAAATAAAAGTCAAATGTGTATTGATAAGGACAAAGAATTGATCGATGGAGTTAGCAACATGGATATCATTAGTGGCTTTGATAAGACCACTTTAATATTTTGGCATTTCTTTTAACTTCCCCTCTTTCCCTTCAAATTTTTGTGGCTATATAATTATTTTTATATTTTGTTTTCATTCTATTCTTTAACTATAATTCCCATTCAGTTTTTACATAAATCCGCTGCTCATCACCAGTGAGTCTACTAGAGCCTCTCTGTGTGGTTTTAAAGTATGTTCAAAAGTTCTTTAATTTCTCCTTTCTACAAGAAGTGAAATTAACCACTCTGCCCTTGGAGATGGGGAGAAGGGACATGCAAAAGGCACTGTGGCTTCTGTGTTGCTCTTTCTCTTGAACCACTGATTTTGACCAAAGTCAGATATTATGAGGACACTTAATCTGCCCTAGGGAATGTCTGTTTGGTGAGAAACTGAAGCCTCCTGCTAAGGAACTGAATCTTCTTTTCAAAAGCCATGTGAATTTGCTCCAGATCCTCTAGCCAAACCAAGCCTTCAAATGATTGCAGCTCCAGCCAACATCTTAACTCATGAGAAACTTGAGTCAGAACCACCCAACTAAGCCACTCCCAAATTCCTGATCCACAGAAACTGAGATAATAACTGTTCATTTAACCTGAAAGTTTTCAAATGATTTGTTATTGCAGCAAAAGAATAATTAATGCCCTCTCTTCTGTTGAATTTTTAAATTTCTATTCATTTTTAAACTATATTTTGTTGCTCAATTTTTTTCCAGTAGTGTCCAATTTTTAGCTATGCTTTTATATCAAAGGGCAACTTAGCTTTGGCATAAATCTTTGGATCAGACTTTCTCTTAAAATTTTCTAAAGATTGATACTTCATTTTCTGGCACTGAATGTTTCACTGGTCCTTTACTACAGCTTCTCCATTCATCCACTGAATATTTTAATTTGGTTATTGTCTGCTTTTCTTAAAGTTTATTTCTGAGAGAAGTTTTAGATTTACAGAAAAATTGCAGACCTCACAGAGAGTTCCTATATACACTGCACCCAGTTTCCCCTGTTATTAAAATCTTACGTAATTATGGTACATTTGTCACAAGTAATTAATTGATATTGATGCATTATTTTTTACTAAAGTAAATATTTTATTCAGATGTCCCTTTCCTCTCTCAGGATCCCATTGAGGATATTCCTTTATATTTAGCCATCATATCTCCTTAGGCTCTTCTTGGCTGAGATAATTTCTCAGACTTTTCCTTGTTTGGTGTATCCAAGACAATATAGAGGAGTACCGATCTGGTGTTGGCAGAATGACTCTCAATTGATTATACTGGGGTCATGGATTTAGGGGAGGAAGACACAGAGGTAAAGTGCCATTCTCATCACTTCATATCAAGATATATATTATATATATATATATTATTATTAATATGATTTATCACTGTTGATTTTGACCTTGATCATCTGCCAGAGGTAGTGACAAAATTAGTTTGTCACTAATTTTGCAAAATTAACTTTTTTCCCCTTTCTATACTGTATTCCTTGGAAGTAAGTCACTATGCATAGCCCAACTGAAGGAATGGGGTGGGGTGGTTATGCTCCATCTCCTACGGGTAGAGTATCTACATAATTTATTTGGAATTCTTCTGCACGAGGAATTGTCTCATCTTCCCATTAATTTTTTCAGTCATTTATTTATATCAGCATGGACACATGGGCATTTAATTTATACTTTGAGTTATAATCTACTATTACTTCATTTATTTTATTGCTCATCTGGCCATTGAGGGTTCTTCTAGTAGGTTAGCTGTGTCCCTTTGATATATCCTTATCATTTTTTTTTTCTGAGCACTTCCTTATAATCTGGTACTACAAGATTCACTAGGCTCATCTTGTATATTCTTTGCCTGAGTCCTAGAATCAGCCATTTCTCTAAGATGTCCTGACTTCTTTTATTGGAGAATGGTCTTAGAAACCAAGAACTGGGCCCTAGGTGTGCTTATTGCTACTGGGATGTCATTGCTTTTAGGCTTTCTCAGTGAAGAAATATTTGTGCATATACTGACCTATGTATAAACAGTTCCATAAATATTTCTGTATGTAATGACTTGTATCTATGTTAAGCTAAATATGGGTTCATACTGATGTCTCCAATTCTAATCCATTACCACATGGACCAGTTTAGGCTCCTTTTCTTCATTCCAAAAGCGAGAAACTTGGCTCTTACCATCCTCCATACATTTACTAAATTTCTCAATTCTGATATACACATGTAGCAATACCAGAATTGGTAACTTATACAACCATGGGAAATAACTTTATTAACTAGTGTGTAGTGCCTATGAACAGTTTCTTTGGCCTTTAGACATACAGTCTCCACTCATAACCAAAGTTACTTAAACCAGCACCTTTTATCCCCAATTCCCTTCACTGAGGGCTTTCCACACATTTATAACACAGATAGATTTTTTTTTCACATTCTGCACTAATCCAAAGGTCCTCTGACATCTTAAATTCTTTTTTTTTTTAATTTTTCATTAAAAGCTCATTAAGTAGGAAACAGACAGAAGCACTGATTGTTCATAGACTCCTCTGCCCTAGTGAAGCTCTCACAACATGCAACTTCAATAAGGCCTGGATTCAGGCAGCTGAGGGATGATGGTGGAGTGGAGAGATAGAATGCTTTATGCTAACTCAAGAACCTACCTCCAGATCTAACGATTCTGTAATGGCACTTACAAATGAGGTGTGCTGCCTCCTAATGGACTATTTTCCCATGACTTTTAGAACTGTTTCTAGTCCTCAAGGTCTTTCATAATCTGAGCCCAACCACCTTTTAAACCTTATCTAACATAGAGACTTAAGCTCTGCACTTTGTCATGTCCTTTCTTTTTTCTATGTTTATATTGTTATGCAATGATAAATAACGAGGACAACCCTTTCATATAAACCTGCAGGTTATGTAGGCTATTAACCACCAAAGATCAGGAGAACCCACCCAAAGACAAGCCTTAGAGCTGTAGAATAAGGTACTACCTGAATGAAAACAGCACTTCCGTGAGTACTCTACATTGTGACAACTGTGAGTCAGGCTCAATTCCCCATTTCCACAGTGAGTAAAAAAGTTAGATTATTTTCTTTATTTTTATTACTTTTTCTGTTCCCTGTTCTCTCACTCAATCTGTATGATCCCCTGACCAAAACCCCCTTTTTCCTGCACACTAGAATACTTAATAACCAGGAAACTCCCCCCATCCTCAACATTCCACCTTTGAACTCTCCTACAATCCCTGTTTATCTCCAATTTCTTCCAACACCTTGTCGAAATCTACATCTGGTTCCCCTCTTTTTGCTTCTCTTTCAAGTAGAAGATATTTACTTCCTTAGATCTCACGTACTCCAGGTATAGGAGGTGGGATCAACATGCCACTTCATTTCCAACACAGTTGGCTCATGCCTTGTAGTTGCCATATATCAAGCTGACAAACACCCCTCATAGTTTTGGGGGGAAACTGGCCCCTGGGTCATAATCATCCTTTCTTCTTACTGTCATCATCCTGTGGAATATCAGTGTCCATGTAGATAACCTATTTAGTACCCTGGTTTCTCATTTATTTGGCTTCATCATCTGCAGAACTTTTTCTCCATCCTATCGCAACTACCCATTTGCACTGCAACATTTTTACCTCATCATTTTTTCAAAACTGCGCCACCCATAAATGTCTCTCCATGCAAGATCTCTCTCTCATTAAAAAACAAATGAACATATTGAGTGATTTACTCACTCCCTCCCGCCTTTCTTTCTCCTATTTACTCCTCAATCCATCTCTTCTTGTTTCTGCTGCATGTTGCTATTTTAAGTGCACCTTTATAGCACTCCTATTTCTGAACCTCTCAGAAGTCTTATACCCTTCTAGTTTCCTTCAACCTCTTTAGCCTCTTCTTGAGCTTCAAAATCAACATAATCAAAACCAAACTCTGATCTGCCTAATACACATCTGCACCTTCTCTGTTGTTGCAAACCTCAGCGTATGACCTTTCTATTCACCCACTTTCTCAAGGAGAAGGCTAAAAGTCATCCTTGACACCCTCTCTCATTCCCACCAATGCATCTATCATCAGGTCTGCTGATTCTACCTCTTAAATAGTCGTACAATGTACCTATGCTTCTCTTTTTCCACTTTCACCGCCAATAGAACAAGTCACTATCATCTTTTGCTAGAATACTTCAATAGACTCTCAGTGATTTCTCTGCATTCATTACCCTTCCCATCCAATCTATTCTGTACAGCAGTTAGGAAAACTAATTTGTGAAAAAGAAAATGTAATGCTAATTCTCTGTTTAAAACTCTTCAGTGGGTTTAAAATCTAAAATCAGTGGTATGGCATGCAACGCTCCTTATGATCTAATCTTTCTTGCATTTATAGAGCATATCCTTGCTCTCCCCTTCATCCTGAAACCTCCAGGCCAACAAAGCACCCAGTTCCTTCCTGCCTGCAATTTTTTATACAGAGATGAAAAGAAATTATCTTTTACGTAAATCATAGAGCACAAGCAAATGGCAAGAAAGGTATTTCAAGGACAGTTTGGGGTGGTCTTCCATGAACTATTCATGAATGCTCCAAAATATCAAGATGAATCCAATTCAATTACTACACATCTCATACTATATTTTAAGGATTTAAAGAATTTGCACATTAAATAACGAGATATTGGCTGATCTATTCCTATCATTTCTTCTTGGAAAAATTATTTTCCTTTAGCAGGTCTTATGAATCAAGAGTATTATCCATGTATGTAGGTGGCATTGACATGCCCTACGTCCTAGTATTCATGCTCTTGTGTAATCCCCTCCCTTCCTTGTGGGCTAGATCTAGTGTTTTAGTTTCCTGGCTACTAAAATAAATACCACACAAAGTTTAAACAATGTGAATGCATTGCCTCACAGGTGGTGAGGCTAGTAGAAGTCCAAAATCAAGGCATCATCTAGGCAGCAGACTGTGGCATTCTGGAGCTGTCTGCTGGAGATATTTGGTCCTTGGCTTTTCGGTCATATGGCAATGCCAGCCTCTCCTGGCTTCTCTGGGTTCCATTGACTTCTTCTGCTTCTCCCTGTGTCTTTCTCTCCATGTGTCTGAAATTCACAGTGCTTATAAAGGGTTCCAGTAATAGGTTTAAGAGCCATTTTTATTCAGTTGGACCACACCTTAACTGAATTAACCTCATAAAAATGTGCTATTTATAATGAGTTCATATCCACAGAAATGATTTAAGATTAAGAATATGTTTTTTCTAGGGTACATAACTCCAAGCTATTATATATAGTTAAATTCTTCAACAGCTAGAATATGATAAAAGTGGCAGGATGTTAGTTCCATCATTGTGTTATAAAGGATTGTGATTTCTTTCATGTTTACATTCTCTTTCCGGCTTTTCTCATTTATTTGTCTTTCCACATGGCAAGGAAATGAGGGTGGCTAATGAGATCTGAGGCCTTAGACCAATAACTTTGAGGGACTGAATCCTACAAACAACCTGGTGAGTGAGCTTGGAAGTGAATTCTTCCTCAATTGAGCCTTCATTTGAGACTGCAGTCTCAGCTGACACTTATTACAGCTTTGTGAAAAACCCTGAAGTGGAGAAACGAGCCCAGTTGCTCATAAAATTGACTCACAGAAACTGTGAGATAATAAATATGTTTTGTTTTAAACTGCTAAATTTGGGAGTAATTTGTTACAAGCGATAGATGATGAACACACCATCTTCAGACCAATCATTCACCCTTTCATTAATTTTATAGTTCATTAATTCATTTATTTATTGAATAAAAATATATTGAGCAGATTTAATGTGCATTAGGCGTGGATTAGATGTAATGAAGATATGGTCTTTGTCTTATAGTTGGATAGGGCCCACAAAAAAGCAGTAATAACAAAAAAAATAAGTGAATTTTAACAGATTATCATTGGCCCTATAGTGAAGAAAAGTACAAAGTGCTATGAGAGTACAGAAGAAAAGGGAACTTCAAACTAGGGCTTCACAAGGAAAGTGGCATCTTATCTGACTCAATAAGGGTGACAATAGTTTTGGAGGGTAGGAAATAATGAAAGAGGAATTCCAGATATATGCAACAAATGAAAAGACAGGAGTGAAATACTTCCTTTGTTCAGAAAAGGTCAAGAAATTTAGTAGGATCTCTGAGAAGAGACAGCAGGAGATGAAACTAGAAAAAATCTTTGTGCTAGATTCTGATGGACCTTGCATGAATACTAGGGTTAACATTTTATTCTGTAAGTAATGAAAAACTATTAATGAGTTTTATGAAGAGCATGGCATGACTTGTAAATCAGACTCAATATTGACCCACCATGAAAACAGGTGTGCATTTCTGCATGCATACTCTTTTTTTCACATTTAAAATCATTTCTGTCAAGGTACAGTTGCCAAATAGGTAGGAAAATAAAGACGAAAATAAATAAATAAGAGTGGGGGACAAGGGGAATGGGAGTTTTGGGTGTTCTTTTTAATTTAAATTTTATTTTTATTTTTTCTTGTGGTAATGACAACTTCTAAAATTGATTGTGGTGATGAATGAGTAACTACATAATACTGTGAGCCATTGATTGTATACTTTGGATGATTGTATGGTATATGAATATATCTCAATAAAATTGCATAAAAAGATACAGTTGCCCTAAGATAAATAAAATGCATCATCTCTAATATAATCTAAGCATTAGCAAATTCTGAGGCCTACGCTATCAATGCCCCTGAAGCCGGACAGTCCTGGAAGTTCTCAGAGAAATCAAGACCTGAACCATGGGCTGGTGCCATGGGGGTTCTTGACTCAGTCTCAGGAAAGAATTCAAGGACTAGTCAGTGTGTACAGCCAAATAGTTTAAGAAGCTCCATGCCAGACAATCCCGGGAGGTCTCAGCTGGGTGCTGGAGAGCCAAGGAAACTCTCAGAGAAGTCTAGTCACTGACCAGGGGCTGACATCATGAAGGCTCTTGACTCAGCTGCAGGAGACTCAGCTGAAGGAAAGCACTAAAGGACCAGTCAGTGTGTACAGCCAAAGAATCCAAAGACTAACCGGTGTGTGCAACTCAAAATGTTAATGCGTAGTCAAGGTACGTGCTTGAAGATGAGCACAAGTATTCTCCAAAGAAGGAGAAGCAGTCTGAGGTCAGGATCCTTGTATTATAAGGACTTGGAGGGGCTCTTCCCACTCTGGCTATGCTAACAAAGGATTGATGAGATGCCTCTTTTCACTGGTTCTTTTCAGGTGCTGACCTGAGTGAGGGTTAAGTGTGTGGGTGCTGGGTATGCATGCCAAAAGGAACTTTTTGTTATGGGGCTTAGGGTCATGTCCCCCTCCCTCCTTCCCTATCTAACCTCCTTCACTCCCATTTAAACAACAAATTAAAGAAAAAGACATACATAGAAAATGTTTTATCTACACATTTAAGCATTATAAAGATAAAGAAAGCAAATACTGCAATATAGTTCATTGTTTTTGTATGATCAGTTAAAGAAAGAGAATTGGAAGAGGAAAGAAGCCAAAAATAAAGAAAAAGGAGGGAACAATGGGAAGAAATGGACAGGGGATGGATAGGAAACGTAGGAAAAAGAAATGGAATCAGAGCAGTGAAACTTAGTAGAAATTAGTAAAGGGAAAGAAATGAACAAAAGCTTTTTAGATGAATAGTTAGCGTACACTGTTCCTATTACATCATACTTTTGTTTTCTGAAATTTAATTAGTGCCTTTTCGATTCATAATTGTCCTTTATATATTTTAAATATAGATTTTAGGTATAAAAAGCTAATTTTTCAATAATCTAAAAATTTTGCTGGTATATGAAATGATTTAGATTTTAGAATTTTTTTCCTCTCTTTCTTATTGGGGGGGGTGTCAGGAAAAAAACAACACGTTAATCAATAGCTTTGAAATTCAAAGGTTATGCAACTGAATGGACTTTTCTTGATACTTTAAGAGTTTGACCTTCCTCCTATTTCCTTGTGATTGAAAAATTCATTTGAAACATGCATTTACAGGCAGTTGTTCTCTGAGATCTAATTACATTCTAGCTCTAGCACCAGTCATAGGATAAATGAGGATCTGGAGGGAGGAAATTTCCAAGGAGGAAAGGATAATGATATCCTTCAGTGGCATGGGTCTTCTCTCTACCTAGCGCACCAGAGGCATGATCCCAGCCTACCATATTTAAGGGAGTCTTTGAGAGCAGTAATTGAAGTATTATAACCAGTTTTTCATAGTAAGCAATAATCAACTGATGAAAATTTCTTAAGTTCATAGGGTGTCAAGCTAAGAACACTACATCAAGTTAGAACTTAGGAAACTTGCAAAACACTAAGTAGGGCTGATGGGAGTCATCTAGCACAATTTCAGGTACTTGGTAAAAGAAGAAGAGATCAAATTATGTGTAATGAGGATATTTTGAAGTAAGGACCAGAGCATCATAGGTCTAAAAAAAAAAAAATGGAGGAGTGTCAAGTAAAAAAATTTGCAGGTCCTGAGATTTCAATCTACTTGCAGGCTAACTAGTTAGCCTGATAGTTTTACAGAAGACACAAAACTCCTGGGTCAGACATAAAAGAGAATTTATTACATTAATAGCAGTAGCCAGTGTAGCATCTTTGGGTTGGGTCACTAAACCCCAATTCCCACAAAATGACACTGTGAGAGCCAGGTGTTGCCTGCACACACAATGCTAAAGAAGAGAAACACCAGAGAAGGAAGCCCCAATTTTATGTAGGGGTTTCTGGCAAACCAGTTCATCCTCCACTCTGGAGACATGCATTATATTTTTACTATTGATTATCAACTGATCTGGAAAGGGAGACGTCTCTGTTATTACTGCCCAAGAATATGAGCTGTCTTTATCTTTCCAAGGTGCCCTGCTTATATGCAAAACCTTAAAAAGAGTCTGGAGCAATGTAGCTGTTAGTGCCTTTGCTAAGAAGATCAGAAATTTTAGACTCATGAAGAATTGCTTTCCAACCCAGAGCATGAAAGAAAAGCCACATTTTCCAGAACACGTTTAATACTATAAGATGCTTGTCATGGGTTTCTCTGGAAAGAAGGTGTGGATATAGAGTTTGGAGTGCAAAAGAGTCATTGAGGAGTAACACCTGTGAAAGATAATGCCCAGGAAACAGGACTAGGTAAGAGAAGTATTCATATGATATACAGATGTAACATTATCTGCCATCCTAATGGGTAGCTCCAGAGCAAGGAAACTACCTATTACTGGGTAACATCACTTTGCTTAGGCATTGTTTGGGGGTCTGCCCAAAAGATCATTACCTCATTTATCATTGCCTTGCTTAGACATTGATTGGGAGACACCTCAAGAAGGGCAGAACTGGGTGAAATGAATGTCATTAGACTGGTTAGGTAGTTCTTGGGAAGAGATCACATTATCTTGGAGAAAAAGTGGTGGTGGCAAAGTTGAAAAAAAAGTGGGACACATTTGAGATATATCTTAAAAATTAAATTGATTGGACACAGTGATGAAATTGAATATGAAGTTTATGAAGAATATGTTGAGAATTACTCTCAAGCTTCTGGCTTTAACAATGGATGGAAATTACTGCTATCTATTAAGATATGGAACATTGGAAGAGGGAGGGTCCAGTTTTATGAGAGGATGAGCTCAGTTTTGACATTGGTGGGTTAGAGGATTTCAGTGATGAGGTGTCAATTTGTTAGTAAACCTCAAATTAAAGGATTGAGGCTTGAAGAGAGATAATGACTTTAGATTAAAATTATGATTACTGCATACAGATAGTTGTTGAAGCTCTCAACATTGAAGAGATTCCTTAGGGTGTGTAAAAGGAAAGAGTTTAGGGCGAAGCCTTCAAGAGCTCCAATACTTAATGGCAAGATGAGTGGAATGAGGGTATAAAGTAGATATAAAGAGAATGGCCTAGAAAACCAGAAAAGTGCTGTGTTACAGAAGCCAACGTGAGAGAATAGTTCATGAAAGGAGTAGTCAAGGTTATCAAAAGCTACAGAAAGAATAAGTAAAATGAGTGTCCATTAGATATATAACACGAAATTTAACAACAGTGAACAGATTCAGTATTTCAAAAGAAGGGTTAGACTCTGGAGAATTTTGTCAAAGAAAGGGAAATCTTTTAAAACTTTGTGATTACATTATTTCCACTGAAACTTAAGGAAAAATTTCATCTATGAAAAGAAATCTACACTTACGAGTACTAAACTTCACCTTCTGCATTTCTGGTTGTTGTATACATGACCTAACCTCTGTGGCTTGGGGACATTATAAACTTCAGAAACTCTGCTAATCACAAATGATTAGATCAAGGGTGGATGTTTCATATCGCACAGAGTCCTTTTCCAATCCCAATTAGAATTGGGAGTAAGATAGTGACAGTCAATCTCTCTATGAAACTGTAATAATAGCAAATGGACTTGAAAAGCATTTTTTCCCCAATGAGGTTTATACAGGCCCAAAAGCCAACACTGTGAAAGAGGCATTTTGTTATGATCTGTCTCTCATTTCACTAATTCTCTCCTTGTCTATATCTTTTATTTACCATTTTACTGTGTAAAGGGCTCTTATTTTAGTGTGCATTTTGCCTCTATTTTTTTCAAATAGCCTATATCACTCTCATAATTTCTGGTTCTTAGCTTATATCTGGAAGTTATGGTTTAAATTCTAAGGGCATAATAGGTATAGTTATTTTATAGCATGCACCTGGTCATTTCACTGACTGGAGTGCTTGTGGATCAATTTCACTGTGCATTGTGTTGATTATTGCTTATGCTGTTGTTTATCCTCATCTTAGGTTGTGTATTTGATGTTGTATTTGGAAAGTAATTTTTAGAATAATTAGAAACCTTAAAAAAAGTTGATCTTCCTTTGAATAGAATTTCCATTTGCTTTTGTCAGGCATTATAAAACAAATTATTTAGGTATAAATTTAACATAATATATGCTAAACTTGGATACTAAACACTACAAAGATTGCTGTGAGAAATTTTAAAAGACCTAAGTAAATGGAGAGATATACTATGTTCATGGATCAAAAAATGCAATATTCCTAGGATGTCAATTCTTTCTAATTTAGTCTTTAGATTGAATGCATTCCTAGTGAAATCCCAGTCATATTTTTAAAATAGGAACTGAAAAGACTTTTCTAAATTAGAACAGAATGGTTAAAATGGAAAAGAATGGCAATACCAAATGTTGTCAATGATGTGGAGCAACTGGAATACATATCACTGGTCTCAATGCAAAGTGATATAACTCCTGTATTAGTTTCTATTGCTGTGTAACAAATTACCACAAACTTAGTGGTTTAAAACAACACATAATCATTTTCTGTTTCTGTAAGTTAGAGGCTGAATGCAGTTTATCTGGGTCCTCTGCTAAGGGTTTCACAATTTGCAATGAAGGTGTGGCCAGAGCTTTATCATCTGAGACTTGAGATCTTTTTCCAAATCCATTGGGTTATTGGTAGAACTTATTTCCTGTGGCTTTATGATTTGTGGAAGCTTCTTTCATCAAAGCCACAACTGAGAATGAGAAACAAAAGCAAGTTTATTAACCACACAGAGTGTTATCTAGTGTAATGCAATCATAGAGTGACATCCTATCACATTTGCTATCATCAAGTCACAGGTCCTGCCCAACCTCAAGCAGAGGAAGTAACACAAAGGTGTGAACACCCAGATGCAAGAATCTTGTTGGCTGTCCTTAAGGTCAATTTGCCATAGTCACATTGGAAAACAGTTTGGTAGTTTCTGATAAGGTTGAATGCACACTTAACACATGACTTGCTACTTCTATTCCTAAACATTTACCTGAGAAAATTTAATATATATGTCCACAAAAAGAGGTGTGTGAAAATTTTCATAGAAAATTTATTTGTAATAGCCCCAAACTAGAAATGGCCCAAATGTCTTATCTAGTGATGAATGGATTGGCAAATTGTTTTAAATATAATAGAATGCTATTCAGCAATATGAAGGAATAATTTGATACATGTAATAACATGGATAAGTCACAAAAGCACTGTGCTAAGTAAAAGAAGCCAAACACAAATTATGTGAAATTATACAGAAATTTTTATAGAAAGGAAAAATAGAATTTATAGTGATTAGAAAGCAAATTAGTGGTTGCCTAGTGCCAGAGATGAGAAGTAGGGACTAGACATGAAGGAACATTTTGTGGTAATGATGATATTCTATATCTTTATTCTAGTTCTAGATTTATGTATTTATATATGTCAAATACATGACTTTCAATTGGCATACTCTTCAAAATACATATCACTCCTCACCCAGAATCCCCGAAGGCAAGCTATGATAGAGATGATCCTTTAATAATACAATGCCAAATATAAAATAAATAGCCAAGAAAGATAGCACATTTGAAAAATAGTCAAGATAATAAAAGAGAGAATCTAAATTTAGTAAATGGAAGAAAAAACACAATGAAATACACTTAGTTGTACAAAAAGCAAAAAGTTAGAATAACTATAATTGATATCATTGGAGATACGCCAGAGGATGCTTCATCTACGTGAAAAAACAAATCAAATAGAGATCTTGGAAATTAAAAATTTTGATCATTGAAATACAAACTCAATATATATGCTAAGTATTCCAATAGACAGAATTGAATTGGGGTGACTGAATTATGTCTCCCACAAAAGGCATGTTCAGCCCCAACATCTGGTCCTGTGAGTGTGAACTCATGTGTAACTAAGACCTGAGAATGTTATTAGTTGAGGTGTGCCCAAATTGAATGAGGGTGAATCTTAATCCAATATAGCTAAAGTGCTTATAAGCAAAGGATATTGCATGCAGAAAAGGAAGCCACAGAGAGCAGGCAGAAGCTGGAAGTCAATGAGTCCCTGAAGAGATACGAGAAGGTGGTGCCATGTGCATTGCCACATGAACTCCAGAGATTGCCCACCAGCCAGAAAGTATTGACCCCAGGTGGAAGTAAGCCTTCTAGCCACGGAAACTGTGAGTTGATAAATTTCTATTGTTAAGCCAACCCATCATATGGTATTTGTTTTAGCAGCTAGGAAACTCATACAATGAGCTAGAAAATGAAGCCACAAAAGTTTTCCAAAACACAGTTTAAAATAATGAAGAATTGGAGAATGTGGTGATGGTGATAAAGAGATCGTTGCAGTGGACTTCAACAGATGCATTGCAGGATTGCAGTAGAACAATGACCTGAAAACAGTAGTCTGGTATTCTTCAAATATTCTTATCAAAACACCTGACTGTGCTCTCAGAAATGTGTGTTCAGAAGGGCCCTTAGAAAATCACACTCTGGGCTGCAATAATATTGTCTACTGTAGTATTGAACTGCAGGTTAAATGAAGCCATAAATTGCAGATTCCTCATTCCTTCATGAGATTATCCCTGTACCATGGTTTTAACTTTTTCAAATCATTTACTCTAAGCTTATTTCCTTGTTTTAGCTTTAGCTTAAATTAGATGTCACTGGAACCATCTTTGGTTTGGCAAATGCCTGCTTACATACAGTTATCTGAAGAGTGTTTTAAGGAAAAGGTCATTTAAACCATGGACCCTTTAATTATCTCTTAATCTTTTTCTCAAACAAGTTTATTAAGTAAACTTCAATTTCATCAGTCAGTCCCCTCAAAGAAAAGGAAACAATGAAAGGAACTTTGATTTTGTTGCTCAGATGTGGCATCTCTCTCAAATTCAACTCAACAGGTGAACTCACTGCCCTCCTGCCTACATGGGACATGACTCCCAGGGGTGTAAATCTCTGTGGCAATGCGGGACATGAATTCCAGGGATGAGCCAGGACCTGGCATCATGGGGTTGAGAAAGCCTTCTTGACCAAAAGGGAGAAGAGAGAAATGAGACAAAATAAAGTGTCAGTGGCTGAGAGATTTCAAACAAAGTTGAGAGGTTATCCTGGCGGTTATTCTTATGCATTATATAGATAATCCATTTTTAGTTTATGGTGTATTGGAGTGGGTAGAGGAAAGTACCTGCAACTGCTGAGCTGTGTTCCAGTACCCTTGATTCTTGAAGACAATTGTATAAAGATACAACTTTTGCAATGTGACTGTAGGATTGTAAAAACCTTGTGTCCATTGCTCCTTTTATCTAGAGCATAAATATGAGTAAAAAATATGGATAAAAAATAAATAAATAATAAGGGGGACAAAGGGTAAAAATAAATTGGATAGATGGAAATACTAGTGGCTAGTGAGAGAGAGGAATAAGCGGTATGATCTGTATAAGGGTTTTTTTTCCTTTTTATTTCTTTTTCTGGAGTGATGCAAATGTTCTCAAAAACTATCATGGTGATAAATACACAACTATGTGAGGATATTGTGAGCCATTGAATGTACACCATATATGGCATATGTGTGAAAATTTATCAATAAAAATATTTTTAAAAAGGAACTTTGAGATGTAAAGCAAAGACAAAATCAAAAGCAAAGAAGGGTTATTACCTAGGAGATACACATGAGATAAAGTCTGTAGTGACCTTCCGTAGAATTATGATGCAGGAATGAAGTAAACCAAGCAGAAGGAAGAAGAATAAAGAGAAAGAAATTTTTTCTACTTATCGATTTTGGGTAGAGAAGGACTAGTCATCATTTCATTAGACTCCCAACATTATGTGCAATAAAAACAATGTTCAAGAAGTATTTAAGCCTCCCTAAGTTGATTTAAATATTTTTCTCCTGTGGAGATAAAACATTTTTTTAGAAGGAAAAAAAAACCTATCTACCTAATAGTCTTCCTAAAGAAATATCTAAAGAGAGCTGGTCTTGTGTGTACTTGTGGGCAATGTTTGCAAGGGACTCTTCAGAAAGAGAGAAATCCCACTTTAAGTAAATTGGAAGCAAACTTTAAATGTTCTTGTTTATAATAGGTGAAAGCTGAGGAGTGGATAATTTGTCTGCCTATTAAAAAATAGAGAGAGCAATTGCCTTCTTGTGATTGAACTAAAAGATCATAGGTTTTCTTGCCAAAGTGTTCGTAAGGATCCATGTACACTATAAACTGTTTTTGTGCTAGGAGCACGTGGAGGAGAGGATGAGGCAGCTCTCAGGAGTGTCAAAGAACAATTGTTCTGTTTTGTTTTTCTTTTCATTCCCCCCCCCCCCACCCAAGCTGTGCAATATTAGAAAGGCAACGTATCTGGTACAAATCGTGAATGCTATATAAGAAGGATGTGGGGACTGTGATTTCTGGTGAAACATCAGATAAGCCCTAGAAAACTGAGGTACATCCATTTGAAACAAAGAAATAAGAGGAAAGAAATCAGAGATTGGCTCTTGAGGTTAACACTAATAAAGGTGTTGTTCACAGTTAATATACTTTGTGTGCCTAGGTGTGTGTGTGTGTTTGCTCTGTGAGAATCATCTATAAAATATCAGTATTGATGTTTTATTAGACTTTTCTACTAGAGTTTTTTTTTTTTATGTAGCTACCATAAAAAGGATACTATGAAAATATCTGGTATTAGCAGAATGATCAAAATATATACATGTAAGCAACTTTGCTATCTAGTGGTCACCTACTCTTTGGGCAAGCTACTTTAATTCTGAATGACTTCTTGAACGATAAATTTATAAATATGTGCCTATCAAATGAAACTATAAAAGTCAGACATGTATACCGGATTGAATACCTGCCTCAAATTTTGGATTTCACAACTCCGACTCAAATGCCCACAGATCAAAATACAACGCCTACAGGGCTAGCATAAAAGAGGGAAGCAGACGGGTGAGAACTAGCAAACTGAGACGCAGGCCTGCGTGGAGGGTGCACTCTACTTGGCTCCAGGAATTTGTTGTCTCGTGGGAATGCCGAGATAACAAGAAAAAGCTGGCCTTACGTAAAATCCTGTAATTTTAAATATTGGCAACTAATTTTAAGTTAAAAACATTGTGCAGAACAAACAAAATATATGTCTGGCCCAATGGTCTAGCAATTTCATTAACAGAATTTTAGCTGCTTGTGTATATCCGTATATATATATATATATATATTTTTTTTTTTTTTTTTTTTTTTTTTTAAGGAAAGACAGAGAGAAGGAAGGAAGGAAGGAAGAAAGGGAAACATTTTCTTGTTTTTTTTTATTGTATTCTGTTTCTCCGTTTTTGTTACATGGGCTGGGGCCGGGAATCGAACCGAGGTCCTCCGGCATAGCAGGCAAGCACTTTGCCCGCTGAGCCACCGCGGCCCGCCCCGTATATATATTTTTAATTGATTGTATAAAGCCAAATGAGTCGGCTTCAGAAGAGAATCTCAGACTTTTAGCATAAATGACAAATACGCTGAAATTGTTTCTCTTTATGAAACCTTGATAAAAATTTACAAATAGTCTTTTAGGATTCCGTTGTGTCCCTAGAGTAAAAATGGAAAGAAATATGACTCCAGAAATTATAAATTCAATACTTAAACCAGTGAACTCAATCTCAAAAGTGTTGGTTTATTTCATCTGGAATAGACTATTTTGATTTTCTGTAAAACCTAATTCACCGAATAAGCTACTCTTGCCCTTTGCAGATACAGGATAAGAGGTCAGCGGCACATGGCCTAGGGCAATTTGGGTTTGGTTTATAAATATTTTAAAGTTGTCAGAAATACCCCAGAGTTGCACAAGGGCCAGAGATTAAGAGATTCAATCCTAGAAAAGGGTAAAAAAAATCCCACTAATGATATCAGAACTTGGACAAAGGATGACATTAATGACACCCCTCCTATTTTCCTCTGGCAGCTTATTTGAGACGTGTGTGTGTATGTGTATGATGTATTTTCTTTTGAAAACAGAAGTATCTTTCTGAATGAAACCTTAACTTGCAAATAAAGCAAAGCCAGTGCAGCTTAACTAAGAAACAGTTCATCTTGGTAAAAATGTAATTGGATTTAAAAATATATGTATTTATTTTTTATTAGAGAAGTTATGGGTTTTCTGTAACTGGATTTTAATTTGAAATTTGGAAGATTTTGACATGAAAAAATATGAGTTTACTAACATGAAAATGCATTGTCATGTTGTTGATAGGCTTTGTAAATCTTGGCATTTCTTCTAGGGCTTTCAGTGAAGAACTTACATTGAAAACAAAGTCTAACAATAATAATAACAATTGTTATTAACTAGTGAAGCATGTTTCTGAATAGGAAAATGTTTCTATTCAGATTTAAGCTGTCTTAAGAAATATTCTTTAATGAGAAGAGCTGGGGACCAAACAATTACATCCACTGATTTTTTTTTTTTCAAAAAAGAATTTCGATGATGATAGGGAAGCTTAATGAACGCCAACTGCTTGCTGATAACCTAAACCTAGTTTCTTAGAAACATTTAATTTAGGATTCTTTAACTAGAAACTTTAAGTACCTGGCCATGTCCTTATAATATATTGGTAAATCAATAGGAGAAAAGGAATTGCCTGATGAAAAAAAGGCAGGCATACTCCTAGTTGTACTTTCATTTTTATTTCCTGTTTTGTATCAGTTATACCTGAAGATAATAATTAAAAATGGAAGTTAATGTAGTAACTAGTAAATAATAATGGAAATTGAGCTTCTTAAATTTTATTACTTCATTCTAAATCCTTGATGTGTCAATTACATTGTTTCAAGTCAATTCTGAAACTTAGGGAAAGGAATTTTAATGAGACAGTAATTAGAATAAATATACACATGTAATCATTTGTAAAAAATACATGTGTATATGCATATATCTATGAGCATTGCTCTTATGGAAAGTCAATGAGAAATTTTAAGAGAACATTTTCTTTTAAAAGAAAGGAAGTTATTTGCAATCACAAATGTTGCAATTAGGCAACCTTACCATGCCACCCAGAAATCTCTTTCTTTCTAAATAGCTTATAGCAAAACAATGTCTAGAAGTTGGATCCAGTCTTTGTACCATTTATAATGAGTGTATCCAGCCTTGCATAGAGGTTTAAGTTGCTTTAAAATACTTTTAGTTCTCATTTTGTTAAATGAGGGAGACCAGAGTGATTGAGGAATGGGAATGTGAGAATTATTAGAAAAATAAAAGAAAACAATGAATACTCTACAGCCAGTGGTAACTGCCATGGAGAACATTGCCCTCTTATTTTTGAAGTATGGAATGTATGTGCCAGAACACAGAGACAATAAAAGCAAACAGAAAACCTATCAGATGCATTCTAGCATTTTTAGCTGTCTCCACTTCTCACTTATTAAAGAAGGAAAAAGCAGAGAATATCCTTGACAATGTTAAATTATGCCAGACATACAGAATATCATTTAAGTATTATGAATCATGCCAATGCCAGTAATTGGTTCTCACATATATACGTGAGGAATTACAGTTTTTCATGATTAGGGCAGTACACATTAGCACGCACTTCAGAGAACATTAGTGCATTTAAATTCTAAAGGTGAAAATCCTTGGAATTTAAAACTGCGTGTGCCAGAATCTTCTAGGCCAAAAGATTTGTATTATCTATACTAATATAAAGCAATTTCCTCAAATGAAGTAGAAACCCATCAATATTTAGAAAGCAAAGAGCTGGATCTGATGTTGGGAGTCTTTCGTTGACACTTGACTCCAACAAAATCTTACTGCTCAAAGACTGCCACCTGGAAGACCTAATAAGGGGTCACACATAGCTCTGGGTTTGGCTGTTCATGTGTTGAATGATACTTTTATTGTAATTGTTTCTTATTTTACTATTCTATATTTAAGGGATCTACTTATATAAGTTGCAGCAGGATAAGTAAAGCTGACAAACATAAGTGAAAGTATCTTTTGGCATTAAGATAATTGTAGATCATTACATGGTAAGAATAGCTGATAGTCCTAAAGTATTATGATTAAATAAAGCACTTTAAAACTGCAATTCACCTAGGCTTTTTAATATTTTGCTATTTCTCCTTTGTTGCTCCAAAGCTATGAATTTCAAGATTTATTTGTCACTATTCTCTATATTTTCTGCTGTACACAGTATTTGTGGGCTATGGCAACCAATCCCCTTGGGCTTTCTTTTGCTTTAATTTGCATAAACACAGGCACCATATGAATATTCAGTGAGTGGCTTTGCATTAAGTAAGTGCCCTTAATCAGCTTTTCAGTTCAGTTTTATTGGTTGTACGCACAGTCAGTTATTTCATCCAGAAAATCTGAAGGCCTGCAAACTAACCAGGTAAGGATTGTAATTCCTTGATGCATTTAATGAAAGAATATTATCATTTGATTACATAGGTTCTGGAGAATGCTAAAAGCATGGTACGGTTTTTTTCTCCTCCCCCTCCCCCCACTCTGTGTTTTTTTTCTTTCCTTGGTGGTCAGGTGGGTGCATGATTCTCTAATTTGCATAAACATCAGCGTTATGAATAATTCATAAGGGTTATTTTAAACACTAGGCTTCTATTTTGGATGGCACTGGGGTGCTGCCATTTGATTGGCTGAATGCTGTTTTCATCACCAGCAGAATTCCTATAACATGAAAGCACCTAAAGGAGCTGCACTGAATATACAGTATTTGTTTTTTGAAAGATGTCTGTTATCTTTTCAAAGCAAATTGTGCTGCTTTCCTCCCTTCCCTTCCATTAGAGCATCTAGCTTTTCATGATAAATGCATTAAATGATAAATGCAAGCACAAATGTGGCTACCGTTTGTAGACTTGACCGGCGTGTGTGATTTCTGGAGAATGGGGTAGCAGCTGTATTCTTCCAAACTTGCATAAACATGAGCGTCATGTAAATAAGAAATCCGTGGCGTGCATATGGAGCTCCGTGCTGCTCCACAGCTAGGACCCATCTATTTTTCTTTATCTGAATCCTCTCTTTAAATAGATAACTTTGAGACAGTTTCATCTATTTTTAAACGCCATGGGCAATTATGGTACTATATATGCATATAAGTAAGCGTATAAGATCAGATAAATTATTTCTTGTTGAATACATTATTTATAGTCTCCTCGCAGCCCACCTGCAGATTTTTAAATATGTTCTTAGCAATACAGTAGTGACAAGAGAAATGTTAATCGAGATTGACCAGGGTAATTAATTTAGATATTAGGGTGTAATTCACTTCCATAATTTACTAAAAATAAACTGTGCTTTTCTTTATGCTTGTGGAGATAAGGAACATGGAGGTTCAAGCCATTCTTTGTTAGTCACTTGTACATTAACCATTTGCATTTCTGATCTCAGAGCCCTCGCTGACAAGATTCTCATTGGAATTATTTGTGATCCTAAAATATTACAGACATACAGGACTGGAGACTGGTGTAAACTGAATGTAGGCTTTGTAACATTCCATCTTTGTTTTCCTATTCCTTAGAGGAATGTAGCATAAATAAGATGCCGAGCAATTACTGCTATGAAAGGTATATTAAATGATATATGTAATCAGTTAGTCTGTGTAATCAACCACAAAATACTCCGTGTTCACTCTATTTCCTATACATTGTATGAATAAAGATACCAAATCTTTAAGAATGAATAAAGAAAGCTGAAAATTTCTCAGTATTTGATAGATTTTCTATATAAAATTTTAAAGTTTCCTTTAAATCAATATTGCACTGTAATGCTCTTTATAGACTCATTGTAAATAATATGATGCAAATATGTGAGTTTCATATGATGCTGAAACTTAAAAAACATTAAAACATTTCCCTTTTTTGGCTCTAGTTTTCTCTGCATCAAATGATAGAATTTGGGATAGCTCCAATTGTTCCTTATTTGAAATATTTGTGGGTGGGTGAGGTCCATTTTTTTCTATATCTTTGGAGACTATATATTAAATATTTCTGAGACACTATTCTTTCACTTAGAACCAACATTCATTATCACATTTGAAATAATTATTGCTTTGTTTGGTATCCAAACACTTCATATATTTTTTTAAAATGAACAGAAGGAGTTTGAAACCAAAAATTGTTTAAAATGAAAAGAAATTGCAAATTTCTCTCAGAATTTCATGCACTCATTCTAGCAGTTGTGTTTTGCATGTAATTATAAAAAGTAATTTAAATTTCACATCTGCAATGTGCTATGTTTAATTAAATCTTGCAGGATTCAATACGGATGCTGTTTATTTAATTATCAGCCATTAAATGTTTACAGCTGTAATAAACACCAAGCAGTCTTTACCATACTATGTAAAGATTTCAGATTTGGAACCATTCAGTCAAAGATGCTTATTCAAGTGATACCCATTCTGTTGAATATTTGTTCAACGGAACAATATTACATACATTGTTGCAATTGTTGGTATGAAACCAACTAGATAGAGTTTAGATATTTCTACCTTTTATGTGTTTCAAAATAATCCAAAATATTTTCTAAACGAGAAATAAATAATGAAATAATAATTTTTAAAGAAAGTCCTACCCTCTGGTAAATCTTATGACTATGTGTTTATAATTCTATTTTAGGTATTTTATAACCTTCAAGTGAAAGGTCATTTAAAAATGAAAAATTCTCATCTAATTATTTTTGAGGGAGCTATTGTAAAATATACAATTTAATGTGGTAAACAGGTCTTTTATACCTTTGTGGTTTATATTATTTGTAGCGATCACTGAAGCTCTTTTAAGGAAAATATATTTTAAGTGAAGCTGAAAATTGCAAAACTGGCAAATGATCACAGAATTTAATTTTCAGTAAGAGATTCTTTCTAGAAGAGCAGGAGTCACCTTGCATTGTATAAGCAATTCTTATTTAAAGAAAACAAAAGCATTCTGTTAAATTTTGGAAAGAGATAATCACATAAATAGAATTACAGTTACAATGGCATTACATTCCTAAGGAGGAAAATGGTTTTTTTGATCTTGCAAATATAGTCTTGGCTCATGGAGCGCTTTTAAATATTTAGGCATTTTAGAAAGAAAAAGTGAGGTATAATATGTAAGTTTATACTGTCATTTAAAAAATACTTTTCTTTAACATCTGATCATCTTGTGTGTGGTGGATAAAAATAAATCCTCGTTTTTAGTTTTTGATTACATTGCCAAAATATCCTTAGTGAGGGATTTAAGCAATGAAGACTGTGTATATACCATTGCTAAATCCACTGGTAGTTAAGGAAAATTGCAATCAATCAATGGTTTGGTCTTTATAGAATAAACTGTCTTTCTGATTTTTTTAAGTTACAAATGTATGGGTGCCCTAAATCCTAAAGTGATATACACAAAGTGAAGCCTTAAAATTTGAGGAATGTTTGTCCAAAAATTTTAGAAGTATATATCACCTCAAGGCAGAGATATCAATTACCTCTTGTGGATAACCTGGAAAATTCATGCTTCTTAATGAGAGACTGACTGGTTCTCAATGAATCTAGGACATCTCTTAAGAATTCTCAATCTAATGGGTGGGGGCACCCATGTACAAATTCCTCCACCTTACACAAATGTGATTGCATGAATTTAAAAATTTACTTGAAACTGTATTTTCAATTTCTTGAGCTAATACTCTTTAAATCTGGATGGACAGATTAAGTTAAAATTAAAAACACTGTGCCCAAGAGCACAGAGGAGGAGGAGGAGGTCGAAGAGGTGGAGAGGAGAGAGAAGATACTAGCATGAAGAGGACTGCCTTACTTTTGGGCTCCCTGACTCTGATTGTACTCTTCTCTGCTACTCCATTGCACAAGCCTATTCATTAGAACTGTAAACTGAAAAATATTTAAATGAGGTGAAGTTTCATCACATTTTGGGGTAATTTGAAATTTGGGGTAAATTGAAATCAACCTTAGAAGATGATCCTCATCAAACTTACCTTGTCAGCCAATACAAATAAAAAAGTTATAGGTTTTGTAGTGTATATTTTTAATTAAATTTTTGGTTCAGACGCTGTTTGAAATTTCTGAAGTATCATAGACGGAGGGACACTTTGAAATTGTTGATTAGGGAAGCAAAAAACAATGCGTGTAGTTAAAGTTTTGATTTGTTTATTAATTCTTTCGGAGGGAAAGAAAACATTTTCAATCTTCTATCACATTATACATAGAAGACATATATGACATTTTAATGGTCTACCTGGTATGAGTACTTAAAAACATAAGTTAGTAGAAAATTTTAATAAGGAACGATCTTTCAGGATTGTCGTGATCTTTCTCCTTTGATTTGTTAGAATGATACATTACGTTTATAGGTTATCCAATGGTGAACTTTGGATAAATCATTCTGGATTGAGTTAGGCTTGTATGTGATGTTTTTGCGTTTCAAATTATAAGTGAGGCTGGTTAAGAATTTGGGGGTGTTATAAAGTTTACTGTCTTTATCAAATTGTGATCTCTAAGTCACGTTTTGTACACAAAAAGTTACATTATGAAACCTGTTGGGTAGCTTTCCTTCTCCCCATTCTCCACACAGGCTGTGTAAGAGTTATTTATTTCTTAAAGTTTTATATAACTTGCCTGTTAAATCCATCTGGGCCACATATGTTGAGGAGGAGCAAGTTTTTTTTCTTGTTCATTCAATTACTTAAGTCGTAGTGACCAGTTGGGTCTTAAAATTTCTTCCTGTGTGAATGTTGATCATGTATATGCTTCTAGGAAATTGTCCTTTTCATCTGAGTTTTCAACTTCATTAACATAAACTTATCGGTTGCATTTTCTTATTATTTATAGCATCTCTACTATATGTGCACTATGTCCCCTTTTTCATTTGGTGTTATATTTGTTGGTGATTTTCTAATTTTTTCCCCTTGGTCACTCTTGTAAGAGGCTTACCTACATGAGTCCTTTCAAAGAAAAAGTTTTGAGGTATTACATATTATCTATATTGTTTCCTTGTTCTTTATATTATTAATTTCTGTCCTTTAAATTTTGTATTCTCAGGTTCCTTAGAGATTATCTCTAACGTTTGTTCCAGCTCTAAGATTCTATGATTTTATGAAAAGTTATTCTGTGTTTAAAAGCAAATGGAGCCCTCACATAAACATAAAGTGAAGCTAGATGTTAGTAATTATTTAGTAATTTTACTTGTGTAGAATCCTTTATCTTAAATAACAGCAACTAGATCATTTCACATTCTTATGAGTGGACTTAAGCCTTCAGGGAAATCTACTTGGAGAGACTCATCTTGCAACTCCAGATGATAATGTGATTTTTAGTGATTTTTTTCTTAGAAAGTCTATCATTTTGACAGGCAAAACTCAAAAAAATCTTCAGCATAGTCTTGGAATATATTGTCCTTGTAATTAAAGACAGTTGCATTAATTGCTTTAGAAAATATTTGTGGCAAGTTCACAATATCTCACAAGATCATTTTAGACACCTACAGTGGCACTAAATCTAGATGAAATTTTTTTAACATTCTCCATTTTGTGAGGTGTGCCATGCGTATACAATTATTTCAGAAATAGGAAAAGCTAATGAAAAAGTGTATCAGCATTCTAGTCTGCTTGCTTTGAAAATATTTTCTTAGTAAAACTAAATTCATGCCTTTGATATAACATTAAATCAGGCTAAACTCTTTGTTAATAAATGTACGCCCCAAAAATCTAGATGGAATTCTTAAGTATTTAAATAGTTGTTTTTTGTTTAGTTGCTTGATTGTTTACTTGCCTGTTTGTAAACTGTCCTAGGATGAATGCTGATGCATATCAGCACGCATTCTTCTGTCAGCCTGGTAACATAATAAATCGTGGTCTGAACAAATGCTGCAATTGGTGCTATATATTGGAAATGTTTGAGATTTTAAACAAATAGACTGAAATAAAATTCAAAATAAAAGAAACTTTTTAAAGAAAATTATTTTAGCACAATAATCAAGTGCCTCATGGATTTTATCATCAGTTATAGCCCCTTTTACTCTCTGTGATTCATAGGATACTGGTCTGGCCTACTTTAATAAAATATCTTGATCATTTATTTATTTAAAAATGTAATACAAACTCGAGAAGGAGAAAATTGTACTTTAAATGTTAGTACCATATTCAAGTGATCCAGGATGTAGAAAATAATTTTCTTTTATACAAATCATGCATTACTGAAAATACTTTTTTAGTCATGATGATTTTTAATCCAGTCTGGTCAATTTTACATTTGCGTTTAACGTGATTTGAAGAATAATTTTCCACTTATTCCAAGGTCTGTAAATTGTTTAGTTCAATATCGCGTTCCCAGATATTTGGATCAAAATATGTCTGAGCTTGCACCTATATTTTCACATGAAATTAGACCATTAAACCTAACTTCAAGTACCCAACTCAGTGATTCTTTTTCTCTGAGATTAACCGAATTCCTTTGCTACCAATTTTAAAGTCTTCTGGTCACAGTGACAAGAATTTTGCTTACCAACAGATTATTTTAATAAGTTATATAAAGAAACCTAGAGAGAATTGGATTTCACATAGAAGAGAGAATACAGTCTCAACCAAGGTGGCTTCTTGATAGATCTGTGATAATAGATGATATTTTAAAGGTAGCAATATGAAGTTGTTGCGGGATTTTACTTATAATGAATTTAAATACTTTTGTGCAACCTACCAGGACTTTTACCTGATGGAAATTTGTATGACATAATGAAACAAGCTAGGAATAAACTTTCAATTCTCATAACAGGTCTGGCAATTATATAAGGACTGTCCTGAAAAAGAGTTACCATTCTTTCACACGTGCAATGTAATATTACATTTCTAGTATTTATATTTTATAAACTCAGACATCGAAGTCTTCTATTTTCCTGTTCTTTCTGTGGGAAATAAAGGATAAATAACTTTCTTTAAGTACGGAGACTCACATGAGGCGATCTGTTAAGGGGCAGCCACAATTAAAAAACATACATTGCTGATTTTAGTTGTGTCAAAACTTGTAGCTTTTTTCTCTTTTTATTATCTGAGACAGAAAAGAAACTTGTCTTAAATATTTGTCTGCTTCTTCTGTTTATTCTCCATCTGAAATGCTAATTCTTGTTTGTTGTCTCATGATAATTTTCACCAAGGCTGATTGTAATATTCCAAACAATAGATCCATGCAGGAAAAGGAAACAAAGAAAATGGCAGGTGATGACTTAAAAAAAGTTTAAAAATTGTTTTCGTGTAAATGCCTAGGGGCTGGGTTTGGCAGGGAAAGAGAGAGAAGAGAGCGGGTGAGGAAGAGAGAAAAATATTGCATAGGTCAACATACATTAGTCAAACAGAAGATTTTGCCAAATTCTTCATTATTAAGAATTGATTTGAAGTGAATTTAAAAACTACATGTTCACAAAATTCTTAAAAGAACCATGTATTTCCAAAGTATTTTTATAGTGGCAGTCAGTAACATACAAAAAGTTAAGAGCTTGAAAAATCTGGGTAATTGTTATATTGTGCTGAGCAAACAGGCAACTGTGTAAGCAGGAAATGTTTACTTAGGATAATATCCTAAGACATTATCTACTTACTTTTGGTTCTGAGAAACTCAGAGCATGTTCATCTTTTGGTTTACAACCTGACTAAAATTTTTTATCATTTTGTACCTATTATATCTTTATTATCTAACTATCCATCTATCTATAAATCCATCCATCTATCCATCCATCTACCCCTCCATTCATCCATGCATATCTAATTTTCCTCTTTCCTTTCCTTCCTTCCATCTTGCAATGCCTGTGAGTACTTACAATAACCATATGTTCTAAACTATTTTAATTTCCTCAGAATGTAAAGAAGCTTGGAAGGAGATTCATCAAGAGGAATTATCTGAGACATTATCATAATATTTAATGAAACCTTGAGCATATCTTGTGCTTTTCAGACTATCTATAAAATCTCCAAAATGATAAGCAACAGCAAATGTGATTCTTTCTTTTGCTTAGTCTAAATGACAGGAAAGGCAGCTGGTTGTGGTTCACGATGAATGATCTTCTCCCTCACCAATGACAACCATCGCATTTGCTGTTCTTCCCACTAGTTGCTGTGTCAGGACAACTGCATATTTTGCATAGGTTTCCTTAGCAAATGTTTTGAAATTTACCCTCCAGAGACCATCTGCTATAAATGGGCTTCAGTGCAGTTAATGAATATTTTATTACTCTGTCTCCCTCTCCCTTTTTTTCGGCTAGAAAGGAAAATATGGGACAAGTGTGAAGGGCCAAATTAACAGAAATGTTTCACCCCTTCATTCTCTGACTCGATTGACTAATTTGTTTTCTGAAAAATTTTGTTAAAAATGGGTGTACATTTCATGTAATTAGTTTACAAATGTGAATATATACCAGGTACAACATGAGTGACTTGACATGAATGTGTCTAATATTTTCTAAGCATAATTTCTTGCACTATAAATGCATCACTTTTGATTGACTTGAAATAAGGCACTTATTGACTGGTTGAATGAATCTGATAGGTCATATGTTCCCTGGAAAGTCGAGTGCCATGAGCAAATTTTCTGCAATGCAATCATTCACCATATACCATATTCCTGTTGTCACTATTAGATCATCTTTTTGGCTACATAAAATACTGCTGAATTTCCCAGAGAGCTATTTTCCCACTGCAGAATTACTGAGTATTCTAGGTCAAACTTGTAGCTTTAGCCTTTTTAGGATAACTCTCTAAATGACACTGTTGCTATTAGTTACATAATCTCATGTCACATCATTTATTTGTCCCCCAGCACCTGCATATAAGTTCCATAGGGTCTTATAAACAAACAAGATGAAATCTCTTGTGAGACTTGGCCCTGGCTGTAAGGGGCAATTATATATTAACACCTATTATATATCAGTTACAATTGTTACAATTTTTACATATCTCATTTTATCCTTGCAACCACACTGTATGTATATATTGATATCATATATATTTTACAATTAAGACCAAGCAACTTGTTCAAGGTCACTTAACTGATAAGTTGAGGGATGGGTTAGCATAGTGCAGAGCCTCTGCGTTTTCTAGTGTACCACATAGATTCTACTATGAGGCAGCACCACCCCAAGTTAATACTGGTTGCCCTTCATAATATGAAGTCTATTTTAAAATTAGAGTTACAGTAGAAGTATGTACTTTGTATTTTTAACAGAAGATTATAAATGGGAATAGATAATTATGAGTATTTGCCATGCATCAAATAATAAATATGAAGATACTTTCAGATACTTTCTACTGCAATCCTTCAAATAAAATTAGGTTGTAATTTTTTTGGTAAATATTATATACATGGTTTGAATTCTTCTCTGAAGAGTCTATGAAACTCCAAATTTCATTTCCAGTTAATAGAATCCATATTTTTCTCAACTAATGTGGATAAGTGATATTTTGACTTTGTGTAGACTCTATAAATAATGCATGTTTTGCTTTTAGATGAAGCACTGAGACTTTTTATCTTGCTAAATTCATTCATTTATTCACCAAATATTTACTGAGGATTCATTATATGCCAAGCACACTTCCAGGTTCTGAGGGTTGAAAAGGAACCAAAGAGAAATACCTGTTCTCACAGAACTTATATTGTCCTGAATTTTATGGCTGGTATCAACTAAAACACTAGAATGAAATATATTAAATTTATAGACAATATGCCCACTTGTGGCTGGTATCAACTAAAACACTAGATTGAAATATATTAAATTTATAGACAGTATGCCCATTTGTAGCTTTCATCAGCCATTAATTTGAGTAAAGATGACAATCATGAAAACATCAAACTAAAGGTATATTAATCTACCAATTGGTAAATAATTCCTCCCAAAAAATTTTATCTCAAAAGAATTGAGTGGAAAAAGCTGAGCGGTTTAGTTGAGACAGAGACCTTACTTCTTTCAGTCAACCAATAACCTTGACAACAAAATCTGAGATGGCGTAGTTGGCTGTATTATTAGGCCTTTTCTCATTTGTTTTGAAATTCATATCTCTGTGTTCCTCTGTGTCTATTGCCTAAGTCATCTGCTTTACATGGACTCATTATCTCTCACCTTCCTTATGTTTGTCCTTCCCCATTCATTTCTACTCTTATTGGGCTTCCTTGATTTATCCGTCATTTCCATGCATCTGGATTCATGGCATGAAAAGATTCACAGCCATTGTGTTTGTGAAGGTATCTAATTTCTGTGGTTATAATGCTATAATATTATATTGTGATCTTTTCAGTATTTTATGTTGAACCATTACAAATTATGCTCAGGTTTACCATTCATCGTTACATGTATATACTATTTGTCTTCATTCTCTGATTATTTGAACAGAATAAGAAAGATATAAAAATATGAAGTAAGGGGGAAAATTACACCTCAAAATGCAATACTATACCCATCTCAGCCAAAAGCACACAACAGAGGAACAGAAAGGTTGGTGGAGATAATTTTCTGGAAACTATATAGGGGTTTTTTCTATAACTTATAAACAAGTGGGCATGAAAATAGGAAAACCGTCAGGTAGATAGTAGGTTATTTTTAATCTTTGATGCTGATAGGTAATTGACACAGGAAGGAATCTATCATTCAAGACTTTGGGGTATGAGAGGAAAAATTGTTCTCTTTTTGCCAAACTACTGCTTTTTTTTTTTTTTTTAACATGGGCAGGCACCGGGAATCGAACCCAGGTCCTCGGGCATGGCAGGCAAGCACTCTTACCTGCTGAGCCACCATGGCCCGCCCAAACTACTGCTTTTTGAAAAAAAATTCCCAAGTAATTAACTTTGCCTCATATTGCACTATTTGCCTCTATCTGTGCATTAGAAAATAAAAATAGAAATAACTTATAAAACCACAACTGGTGAATATTCTGAACCTTTAAAAGATAAATTCTGACAATGTACTATTGTTTATTGTTTATATTTTATATTTTGAAGACTATCAAGCTTCAAACAGGAAAGCAAGTCATTGAACTTAAACTGAACTAGCTCAGCATGATAAGGTATACAGATAATACTCATGGAATGACACAGAGCCAGTGGATTAAAGAAGAAATGGCCCAAACTGGAACAATGCCAGAGACCTTCTGGCTAACTACACCTTGATCAAAGTGTAGATCACTATTACACCAGACACACATTTGTGTATTATTTCATTGGAATCTCATAATTTCCTGAGATCTGAGCACAATGATGGGTGTCATAGATGTAGCAGTGAATAAAATAAATGCATTCACTTTCTCATGGAACTCACACTTTAGTTATTTCTGGATATTTTTGCTAGTATTCTAATATCTAGACAGTAGGGACTAGCTCTCTCTCTTTCTCTCTCTCTCTCTCTCTCTTTTACTAACAAAAAACCTCTATTCTGATAGGGCTGATAATGTGCTCAGATAAACTACATTGCCCACTCTTCCTCTCAAACAATGGCTTCCTACGAAATGTAAGCAAAAGTCAAATGAATAGCCTTCTAGAATAGTTATTTAACCAGAAGGCATATCTTTTGTTCTTGCTCCTTCCTCTCTTCTGTTGTCCAGAACATGGATACTTGGCTGGAGCTGAAGCTGTTATTTTGAGACAGTGGGAAAATTTGAAGATAGAAACAACGTTCTAAAAATTGTAGAGCAGAAAAATGGAAGGGTCCTCACTCCCTGGTGAAATATCAGAGTGACCACAGAAGTTCTTAAAAGCCTGACTCCGAATGTCTCCTACGTGAAATATGAAGTCACTTATTAGTCTTACTGAAGCTATTGGTATTTGGTATTTGGGGTTTATGTATGCAGCTGTTTTCTTATCTTAACAGATACCCACATAAACAGAGAAAATACATAAATTATAATACAAGCAAGAATTTATACACACATTGAAATATTATACCAAATGGTGGATTCTCTTCTTTTCAACCAAATCTTCCTCAAACCCCTACCACTCCAGTCTATAAAGTTTTGTGTAGAAAGAATATTTGGGGGGAATTTTAAAGAAGGATACGTAACCAGAGAACCTGGTTTCTGGTGTCCAGGATGGATGAACCAGTTAAGAAGAGTCCCTTATCCAGTGAGGTCCACGGTAAGCTACTCCCGGGTTATAGTTTCTTCCTCACATCTGTTTTGCTTTCAGTTTCACTGCTTTATAAATTCTTGTAACACACCCTCTCTGTCCTCTATCACAAAAAGAATTGTTTAATTAATAAACTATATTTAATAAATTCCACTGGCCATGAATATCTTCTCTTCTTGGTATTATCTTGATTGCCCTACAGACAAGAATACTGTCTCTTCCTGTTATTTCAGCTGCCATGCTTAGCATCAAACTTAGAATAGGAAAAAATCATTAATAAATAACTTTGGTGATTGATGGTTCAGGGATCCCTGTTCAGTAAATAAAACATGCTATTGGAATTTTATGGGAGGATTTCAAGTTTCTCTGTTTTTAAAAAAGGTGTTTTTATGAGTACTTCTTCTAAGACAAATATGTTTTCTAATAACATGTCAGAGTTACATCTTTTGTTGCAATTTACAAGAGCATTTTTGGAAGGTATTTTTAGGGGAGATCTCAGTAATATATTTAGTTATACTTCTCAATATGTTGTTCCTTTACTCTTCCATTCAGCAGATACCTCTGAGTAGTACCCTCTATGTAGCAGGTACTAATCTAAGGGGTGGGAGCAAAAGTGAGTTAGACAAAGTCCCCACCATGGGGAACTCATATTTTATTTGGAAAGCAGACTATAAAATAGTATGAAAAAGCATAACATTCATTCCAGATAATGGTAAAGAAAAGTTCCAGAAAGAAATTAAAGCAGGATGGGAGGAGAGAGAATGACTGGAATGAGAGCTATTTCTGATGTGGAAGTCACGAATTGTTTCACTGCTAGCAAAGTCAGCAATACCAAAACCGATGAAAAATGGTATTCCAAAACCTAAGTTAGAAATGAGCTGCCCTCATGCCAGTCCAAAAGCCATTATAAGCAGAAGGGCAGAGAGTGAGGCAAAGAGTGGTAGCTGAAGATTGCACACAGGGAGCACAGAACAGATTGCAAAGGACCTGGGAGGTGAAAGCAAGAGACTGATTGCATTTTATTCCAAGGGTAATGGTAAATCACTGGAAAATTTTAAGCAAGAAAACACAATATCAGATTTACACATTAAAGTGTCCCCTGGCTTCTGGGTAAAAGATAGAATATCTGAGAATCTGAATGGGAACTGGTAGAACAGGTGAGAAATAGCATGGATTGGACTATGAGGGTAACGGTGAAAGTGAGAAGGGGCCAAATACAGAAAATATTTGGAAGGTAGAACTGGCAGGACTTGCTGATATAGCAGTGTGGTAGGGAAAATTTAGTCCAGAGTCAATATACCGAGCAGATGAAATCCCAAAGTGACAACCTGAACACTCTGAGGTATTACATAAAATGATCTTATTTCATTCCAAGAAATTACAACTTTCATTAACAGAGATGGCCTTTGAACTGGATGACCAGTCAGAGGCTAAGAGAAGGTATGGAACACTACTATAAAAACTACTTTTTGGTGGGTAACTGACTAAGTAAAAGGACAAGACAAAAAAGAACAAAGAATGATAACTTTTAGGATGATCATTATTTTGTGAACAGTGTAAATGATTTGGATAATTAATCATAAATATTGACTTTTTTTGTTTTTATTTTGCCTCAGTCATTTACTTTGTCCTCTGGAAACTTGCATATTTAATTATAGTAAGAGAAACAAAAAAAATTGACAATTTAAAAATTTATAAAACCAGATTGGTTAAGTTGAAAGTACTCTCAGAGTAAGACGATAGCTATATTTTGTTTGAGTTATCAGATGTCATTAGAAATGTAGACATTTGGAGAAAGAAATATATATCAGAAAATTGACAGCTTTGTGATGGCTTGAAAGGTAGGAAGAAGACATATTAAAAAAAAAAATACCAGAGAAAAGGAGTGAAACTTCCCACAAGCAGAGAACTCAGTGATTAAGAGGCTTTTCAATAGATTCTGACAGTAGGCAGGCAATGAAAGTTTGGATATTTCACACACAGGAGCAATCTCACCAGACAGATAACACACATCTACTAATTTTCTCATTAGATTTGATGAGTTTTATTCCAGATCTCCCATAGGGAGCAGGTCTAGGATTTAATGTTGCTTATTGTTGATTATACCAGGAACTGTCTACCTGAAATATGGCTGATTTGTGATAGATGAGAGTGAGAAGTGAATCAGTGTGTGATAAATATATGTCAGACAGACAGACAGACAGACAGAGCTAGTTACTCAAGCATCTGTGTCTAGACTGTTGTAGCCAAACAGCAAGTGAAAATATTTAATGCACCTCTGTGTGAAAGGCTTGTTGTTGTTTTTAACATGATAGCTTTGATTTAGGCATTCTTTGCAACTTGAAAAACTGAAGACTGAAAAGAAATTGATCAATAAAAGGACTTGCAAGAAGTCATTTGGAAGCATCTGAATTTTAACTCTAATTCACATTAAAAATCTTAATGTAGGAAACGCCTAATATTTGAGAATGATCACATAGCATCTATTTCATTTTCCTAGGTTACTTCCACAAATACCATGAAATGGGTCAGCTTAAACAATGGGAATTTAGTTGCTCACAGTTGGAGACTGTGAAAAAGTCCAAATTAAGGCATCATTAAGGTGATGCTTCCTTCCCAAGGCCTGTAGCTTCCAGGGCTGGCTGCCTGTAATCCTTGGTCCTTAATTTGTCACATGGCAAAGCACGTGTCAGCTTCTCCAGGTTCTGCGGATGTTCAGCTTCTGGGTGCTCCATCTGTGGCTCTCTTCCTGTCATATATGAATTTATTTCACTTATAAAGGATTTCAGTAATAAGATTAAGACCCATCCAGATAGAGAAGGGCCTCATGAGTAGGTCTTATTTACAATAGGTTCACACACACAGGAATGGATTAAATTTATTAATGTGTTTTTGGGGAATACATATAGCTTCCAATGACCATAGCTTGAATAGTAATAGTTTTTGTCAAGATGAGGCCTAGCCTTCCTAACTTAAACTAGACTATCAGGGTCATCAGTGAAAGTAATGTCTCCTAGTTGGAATTGTAGTTGTCAATAAGGAACTGTGCATCATACCAATTTTATTTAACATGCAAGAAACTCTACACTGTGGTGGCATAACTTCCATTGCATGAGATAAAGAAAAATAGAGGTTCCAGAAGGTACATATTATCTGGGACTTGTACAGCTAGTAAGTGGTAGAGCTAGGATTAAAACTCATACACTTTTCACAACATTTTTACATATTTCTCTCAGTCTCCTCTATCAGTGAGAAATCTTTCATTAGTTTGAAAGAACTTGTTAGGAGGTAAATTTCAGTTCAGTGAAAGGAAGCACTTTCTACCTATTAAACACTCTCCAAGCAAAATGGACTTTCTCAGGTGGTATTGAGTCTCTTCCAACTATAAGAATGTATGAGTCCATGATTATATTTTATAATTATGATGGAATAAAAACGGAGGAGTAGGATTCTATCATGTAATTCAACTTCTTATAACAAGGAGGTCACGTAGACATATATCATTACTAACAGCAGCCAAGGAAGATGAGGAAATATGGGTCTCTAACCCTTCACTGCTGTGCAGAGTCGGCCAAGTAAGCACTGTCCATCCTCAGTTGCCTGGAGGAGCAGGAAGGGCTGAAAATGTGGGGGAGGAGTACCACCCACTCCTGAGTGGACATTAATGCACTTTTCAGATCACCCAGTGAGTAAAATACACCAGAGAGTATGACCAGAGAGTGCTGCCCTCATCTCTTAGAAACTTTGAAAAAAGAGTCTGATATTTATAATATATCTTGACAAAAGTACACTGTCTCTTTTCCGATGGAAACAGAACCAAAATTATTGGTCTGCCTAGTGATCCAAGGTACTCTAGATTGTTTGGGGTCCAGTATAAATTTATTGCAAAGACAAAAATACTACTTGAGTCTAACTACAAATCACCTTATCAAATAGATACTTGTCACGCAGCTAATGCATTAGAAACATAGATTACATGTTTGTTTCAGAAGTTGTAATTTTTTAAATTTATTTCCTTTTTGATCTTCATCTATAGTTCTTCTGGACTCACTTGTAACTTCTGTATCGATCAATAAATAATAGCTTTGGTTCAAGCATCAAATAAGTTCTGTTTAAAATTTGGGGTGCTCATTTTTACTGTATCTGCTGATAATGACAGGGAAAAATAACAAAAAGCTGAGAGTTTTCTAAAGATGCCTCTGAAATATGGGCATCTGATTCTGTCTTCCCACCTCTTCAAATGAAGTGTGTTTTATATCTTCATTCTCAATGACATTGTCTGAGATGTTTGTATTAGAAAGATTGATTTATAGATGAGACAGATGATAGAAAGAGAGGTGATGGATGGATACATAGATCAAGAGAGAGAGAGAGAAAGAGAGAGAGAGAGAGAGAGAGAGAGAGAGAGAGAGAGAGAGAGAGAGTAGAATGCATAAGGGATGTTGGGGATGGAATCATTTCCCTCACAAAAGGCGTGTTCAGGTCCCAACTCCTGGTACTGGGGTGAGAACCCATTTGTTATAGGATCTTTTAAAATGTTATTACTTAAGCTATGCCTAAAGTGAAAGAGGGTGGACCTTAATCCATTATGGCTGACGTCCTTATAAGCAAAGGAAATTAGACACAGGCAGAGAAGCCATGGAGAGCAACCGGAAGCTATAAGTTAATGGAACCCAGAGGAGAAAGAAGATGCCATGTACATTGCCATGTGCAGAAAAGCAGGAAACCCAAAGATTACCAGTAAGCCAGAAGATGCTGACCCCAGGAAGAAGCAAGCTAGCCAGCCTCTGAAACAGTGAGACAATTAATTCCTGTTGTTAAGCCAACCCATTGTATATTATTTGTTTTAGCAGCCAAGAAATTAAAACAAATGTTATAGACTATATTTGCTATAAGTGTTAGTGAGGATATGGAGCAACTGGAACTTTCTTAGACTGCTGGTTGGAATATATAATGGTTCAATCACTTTGGTAAATAATGTGATGGTTTCTTAAAAATGCAAATATCCATCTACTAAATAATCCATTCATTCCACCCCTAATCATTAATCTAAGAGAAATAACTGTATCTATCCATCAAAAACTGGATTGCAAACATTTTAGCAGCTTTATTTTTAATAGCCCCAACCCAGAAACATCATTAATGTCCATCAATAAGTGAACAGATAAATTGTGACATATCTATACAATGGGATACTATTCAGCAATTAAAAGGAATGAACTGCTGATGCATGCTACAAAGTGAATGAATCTCAAAATTATGCTAAATGAAAGAAGGTAGGGCAAAAAGAGTGCATACCATTTTATCCCATTTACATAAATCCTTAAAAATGCGAACTAATCTATAGTGACAGAAAGCTGATCAGTGGTTGCTGGGGACCAGGGGAAGGGCTGGCCATGGAGGGAAGGGTGAAGCATGAGTGGCATGAGATAATTTTGAGAAGTGATGGATATGGTCTTTACCTTGATTTCAGTGTTTCCCTGGCTGTACACATATTGCAAAACTTTTCATATTCTATACTTTAAATATCTGCAGTTTATTGTATGCCAATTTTATCTTAATAAAATTATTTTAAACTGCAATATATAGGAAAGTTGCCTATTTTTAAAGAAAAAAATTTATACTTAGACAAGAATCATAATCACATCCAAGAAGCTTGCTTAACATTTTGTTAATGCATTCAGAAGGAAAACCAGTCACTTAAAAAAATGACTTAAAATGGCAAACAACAGTCAATGGCTATGCACCACTTTAACAATAGTCTCTTGTTTATCCCTATTGATGAATTTTTAGTTATAGAATTCATATGAGTACCTTCAAGGAACTGGTCTTGGAGTCATAGAAATGAAAAAAATACCCATTTGCAGAACCTTTACCTCTGTTCATGATGGATGCCATATTTGGCCTATGTTTAGCTTCACTTTGGTTCCATCTCTACCAGAAAGCAAAACAGATTTCCATAATGAAAACTTGCCTTTATTTCAGTGAAGTCTAAATCTGCTACTTGGTCACTGCTGCTTACAATGAAATGTTATCTAAGCCCCAATCATGTTACATGTAGTGATGATATTAGTCACTCTGCATAGAACTAACTTCTGGGAATAATGAAATTGTACTTTAGAAAGTCTTTTTATTCTGTACTAATATTCCCTTCTCCTGGTAGTAACCTCAGCATTCTAGTCTTTCTTTTTACTTTAAAGGTAAAGTAATGTATTCTAATTTTCCTAACACTATGACATCTAAGTGCAGTTCCTGTAGGTAATAAGAATGCTGGCTATTAGAATATGTAGTGAAGGAATCATAGTGCATAGGCTAATATTTAGCCATAGCTCCTTTTTACATTGTGAGAACCCCCTTTATTCTAGTTATTTAATATTTTCAGACAGAAACTCAGTAAGAAGTTTCAAGTTTTATGATACTTTGGGTATTTACTAAGAAGCTGTGTGATATAGGTGGGAGTAAATATCCAATCCTGTCTGTGAGAAAGGGTCTTTCTTCTAGGCATAATGAAATGGGTATTTCAGGTCAATTGATAAACACTTAATAACTCTGAGTAACCCCAGGGACCACACCATTTAGTAATTTACAGCCTAGTGGTTAGAAGCACAAACTTAAGGGCAAGCTGGCTTCAAGGAGATGTAACTTGGGCCATCACACAGGGTCCTGAACTTAGAAGGATCTGTGTTTGGTTTAATGCTTGACTTTTGCCACCTTGGAAGTTCTTAATAATTTTTTAACTAAGGACCGCCCCCGCCCCCCATTTTCATTTTGCACCAGGTCTCAAAAATCACGTAGCCAGCGCTACTTATAAGTCAATTTACAAACTGTACTACCCTCTAAGAACCTGCTTTCTCATCCGTAAAATGGGGATAATTATTCTAACTACTTGTAAGAGCACAGCATAAAGTCTAGTACATAATAAACACTGAATAAATACTGACTGCTATTTTTGTCATTTTGAGTTAGGTGGTTCACTACTGTCTACTGTTTTAAAATTTCAGCAAATAGAAAATTTTACTTTGGAGATTTACATTACCTTGTGCAATGTGGTGCGTTAACTTTTAAAAATGCACATGTGCATTCTGTCATTTAAATGGACAGTGCATATCAGTGACATCTATGTCTTTTCCGTGGACTCCCTCAGCAGAATGAAGGCTAACACATTGACTTTTACAGTATCCTCCCTTCAGAGCAACTGAGGACTGCTCCATGTCTTTTAGATTATGAGTCACATCAACTTAAATGATAATTAATGATAGTGGATGTAAATCTTTATCCTTATCTTCATTCCAAGAGTCATCTCATCCAATCTGATTATGTCATATTTGTCTTTCCCTTATGCTACAGCTGTCAAAGTGCTCTTGCTAGAAATGGGAGAGATTTCAGCTTCATCATTTTCCTAGGATTCCCTTGCGTTTAAATGATAGGTATTTTCTGGTTCAATCAGTGATTCTCTCACCATTTTGAAAGGAATGTTTTAATTAAAATAAGATTACATCATCTGGAAATCCACTTAACAATCACCCGTCAGTTGCATTGATAGAACCGGCTAGAAGTGAATTAAGGCAAGGAGACGCCTTCAAGGCCTCTAAGAGGGGTTACCCTCCCAAGGCCCTGGTGAGACATGTTTTTCAACATTCTGAAGAACCTATTAAAAGATTCATAACACTGACGGAAATAATTCCCTTTGTTTCAATAGTACTACATCTGAGAATTTATGGTAAGGAAACTATCAATGAAACAGACAATATGTATAAACACAAGTATTCCCCAGAGCATTCCTAACACTGAAAATTTAAACTCATTAAAACTTTCAACTGAAAAATTTAAACAAATTACGTTCAACTACATGATGGTATGTAATATGCAGCCACTAAAATAATGTATTTGATATATTTAATAACAAGGGAAAATGCTTACAGTAGTAAGTTAAAACAACAGGATACAAAATAGCATATGCAGTTTAGAAATATAAATGTAGGGAAATTATAAGGTGGTGCATTTTATTTCCTTCTTCGTTCTTTTGATTAGATTGCAAATTCTCCCTGATCAGCACATATTACAATTATAATGAAAATTCCTCAAAGCTCTTTTTTTTTAAGTGATCTCCATAATCCTGCTATCCAAAGATAACCATTATTAAAAGTTTGGTCTCTACCCTTCCAGGAATCTTTCTATGCATATTGATATAGTTGAGATCATATTATATATTCAATTTTAGTATCTGCTGTTTTCATTTAACCTTAGAGGATAAACATAAAATCAGCAGATAACTGTCCTTAAGAGGTTTTTAAGACAATTAAACATGGTTTAAATCTTGAATTTGCCAGTGCTTACCTACATCAGATAGGATTGTGCTTGGCTTCATCTAATAAGACTCTGACTTCTGTGATTGAATCAATAGTGTTGTGACATAGGCAATCAAGGACTTAATTAAAGAATTTCATTAATTCATTAAGGCAGGTCTTCTCTTGGCCTCCTGTGCTGCATTTCTTGGCTTTCAGTCATGCTTATAAGTTGGCTATAAGTTGGCTGCCACACATCCAGGATTCACATCTTCATTTGGAAGAAGTGGGAAAGGATGCAGGCCAAAAGGCTAAAAAGACTCATGCCAGTTGAGTCTTCCCTTATAGTGGAAATCTCTGCTTAAATCGCATTGCCCAGAATTTAGGCACATGGCCAGCCTCAACTGTATTAATCTGAAGGTGGAGTACATTTAGCTGAACTCATTGCTACCCCCAAGCAAAATTGGTGTTCTGTTAGCAAGGAAGAAAGGAGAATGGATTTTAGCTGGGCAACCAGCAGAGACTAAACTATAGCTGTATAACCCTCCACGAAGCACTTAACCTTGCTGAGATTGTTTCTTCACATGTGAAATGGGGTCAAGAGACTGTCATATGGGGTTGTGGTGGAGACTTATGACATAAAATGCTTAGCACAATGCCTATCATATAATAAGCACTCAAGAAATTGCAGCTATAACTTATTAAAACTCTTCATAAACCTAATAGTCTGTTATATGGATGCTCTTCAATTTCATTGACAATGTTATTGAATTTTTGGTCGTTATATCTATATATTTTATAATTAATAATACATAATTACATTTTTATTATAATTAATGCTGCTCTGTATAATTTGTGCATAAATTTTTCTTCAGTGTGTATTATGTTCTTAAAAAATTCATAATAATTAAATTAAACAATCAAGGAATTGAAATATTTTTAAAACAAGTGATTCACCTTGATAGTTTGCTCTCCAAAATGTTTTTAACTCTATTTTCTCTATAGTTCACATTTATTCCCTCTAAATTTACTATAGTCACTAAAAGTGAAATTGCTAAAATTTGTTAGTTGGTATGGCAGAGACTACTAACTACTCATCAAAAATTATGTCCCCTTCTGAGTTATCTTCCTGGCCATACAGCTTCCTTGCAGATAGGTGTGGTCATCTGACTGAGTTCCGGTGAGTGGAACATGAGTGGACGTGACATGCACCATTTCCAGACCTGGCCCATGAAAATCTCTGACGTGTACCCATGCATGCTCTTCTCCCTTTTTTTGCTGTCTGAAATGGGAACAATGATGGAGTCTTTGGAAGCGACATATTGATCTTGGCAGAGCCTCCTTCAGATGTTCCCCAGATCACTTCTCGAGGCCGCCTTCAAATGGTAGCTGAAACCCACTCCCCTGCCATCCCATTCAGGGAGATTACCTAAGCAAGAAATACATTTCTATTGCAGGAGTCCTTAACCTGAGATCCACGAATCTCTAAGGGATTTACAGAATTCAGGGGGTCTATATACTTGGGATGGAAAAAAAATCATTGTTTCTATGAACGTCTTTATGAGTTTTAGCATTTTTTTCTGTCATGAGCATGTAGACAACACCCAATAGTATTAGCAGTACCTGTGACAGGCATTTTTTTGCATAACACTATAATTGTAGCAAATATCTGAAATTTAATTCATACTCATCAAGAGTTTGAAATTATGGTAGTAATTAAACCTGCTGCTGTATTTTGTTATTTAATGCGTTAATAAAGAAGTGCCTTTATTATTATATCACATTATTATTTTAATATTTTATAACTGCATATCAATATAATTGCTTTCTTTTGAAATCCTGTTTGGTTTATTTTATGTATTTAAGAACATTATTCTGGAAAAAGATCCTGAGCTTCGCCAGCCTGCCAAAATAGTCCATGGAACAAAAAGTTTAAGAATGCTTGTTATATTACACTTGAGTTTTATGTTTTGGCATTTATTGTTACACTTTTTAGTGTTACCTTAGCTTATACAAGTAACTAATGGTTTTGTTGGGTTTTTGCTGTTGTAAAACTAAAGTTGATATCTTTACATATATGTATGTCTTTCATGCAAAAATGCGACAGAATTATCATCTTTGTTGTAAAAGTTCTAACCTTTTTTATCTTTTATGTTTGATGAATAGCATTCAAAATGTGTTTTTGTGGTTAAATCTATCAGTTTTGGTTTTATGTGATTTTTTATATTGCGTTCCTGCTGAAAAACCCTTCTCCAACCAAAAATCAGTTACATGGGGTGCCGGTTTGAAACTGTCATGTAGCCCAGAAAAGCCATGTTCCTAAATCCTCATTCAGTATTGCTGGGTGGGATCTTTTTTATTGTTTCCACGGAGTTGTGACCCACCCAATTGTGGGTAGTACCTTCTGATTAGATGGTTTCCATGGAGATGTGTCTCCACCCATTCAAGGTAGGATTGCCTACTGGAGCCCTTTAAGAGGAAACCATTTTGGAAAAAGCTTCATTGCTGACAGAGCCCGAACAGCCAGAGATCTTTGGAGATGCAGAAGGAAAATGCCCCAGGAAAGGACTTATAAAATGAGGAGAGAAAGCTTGGAGACATTGCCATTTGAACCCCCAGCTGAGAGAGTAACCCTGAACTTCATCAGCCCTTTCTTTGGAGTTAAATTATTTTTCTGGACACCTTAGTTTGGACATTTCTATGGTCTTAGAACTGTAAACTTGAACTTAATAAATTCTAATAAATTCCCTTTTAAAAATCCATTCCACTTCTGGTATATTGCATTTTGGCTGCTTTGGCAACCAAAATACACAGTGTTAACACTATTCACCCTGAGGGTTGTGCCATCCATGCACATTGCAGTCTACCTGAATGCATTCTGTAAGGTTGTGCAACACACATCTTGGCCAACTGTATACAACAGCTGCAATTTGTTGAATATATATAGTTTATTTATTTATTTATTTTCATAGGTAATTCTTTAATCCATTTGGAAGATATTTCATTCTCTGTTGTGAGATGGAAAAAAGGAAAATTTTTCTAAAATCCATTTCTTAATAATTCCACTGTTCTGACCCAATTTTCTTTGGAATGTATTAAGTTCTTTAATATATTTGGGTCTATTTTGAACTGTTCCATGCCAATATTGATATGTTAAAATTATTTTTAACTGTATTATACTGTTTAATATCTGGTAGGGCAATTTCCCTTTATTACTCTTATTTTTTAGGTGTCTCTAATATCCCCCAAAATGTATTCCTCCAGAAAAATTGCAGAATGTGCTCTCCACAGAATGGGGCTTCATTTGAAAGTTTGAGGGGAAAAAACCTGTATTGACATAGAGTGACTCTGAGATTTCTTTGTATACTTGGCCCCAAAGAAAATATTTTATTTCTGTTTTAACTCACAAATTTATGAATGACCTCACTTTAGCTATTTTACTTAGACTTCATTGTATGCTGGGGAGTCAGAGTAAGAAATCAGAAATTCTCAACTTGAATCCAACTTTAATTCTTCCCGGATGTTTATCCTTTGGTTGCTTATTGTCTTTACCTGGGTAAAATGTGACTATAATTTCTACTCTAGTTATCACATTTGAATCAGAATATTGTGAAGAACGAGATAATTTATTTGAAATCTCTTTTAAAACTGCAAAGTATTATAGGCAACAAATTAATATTTAAAGTTACTTTAAGAAGTTGTGGTCTACGGAAAAATCATGCATAAAATATAGGGTTCCTTTATACCACCTAAAGTCATTATTTTATTAGAGCTTGAAATGTATTTACTGCTGTCTACATTCATATCACCACATTCTCTAGAGTAGAATTTAATACAAGAAAAATATGTCTTATATATTACCTAAGAGGATTTGGTTTTGCTGGTAAAACCAAAAAAAATCTTAGTATAAGTTAGCCTCATGATGTGACTCTGAAAATGGCATTAGACACAGTTACAATTTAAGTGCCTTCCGCTGTTTAAATAGGGTGAGTGCAGAAAAAAATTAACAACCACCTGAACTGACATGACCCAAACTTACAGTTGGGGAAGGGAAGCTGAGAGGAAGCTACACTAAGGAACGAAAGCCTGGTTTTAGTTGTATAAAAGAGGAAGCCTTTAGAATAGGGGTCAGGATTCCAAATGGTTCAAAGCTGTCAAATTTATACACATCAAGGTCCAGTTTTCCAAGGAGTTTGCAAGGAAGTTGGATCACAGAGGTGATATATTAGTAACATTTATTGTAGAGCTGCATTGTATTTCCTTGCAAAGCAAATACACTCCTTGGAGACACTCTATAGCTCACCCTGTCTCTCAAAATTATATGTATAAATTATGATTGATGTGTTTCCACTCTAAAATCACCATTATTTGTGTACAGTCTAGGCTGTTGTTGTGGAGATAATTACCATAAGCATCAACAGGAGGAGTGTGCTTCCCTGTGAAATGATGCCCCACACTCTCAATAGGTCTACAGAAAATACATATATATTTTAGACAGACTCCACGTGCAGTCTTCTATTGCTCATTTTCAAATACATGATTTTAACAGTTAAGAGGGGAAGCAGTGCGGGAACTAGCATTTCGCCGGCTTCTACTATGTGTTACCCACATGCAAACAGTATGTTATAATCATAATCCTAAAAGCTTCCACTCATAATATATTTACCAATATTAACTTCATAAACTAAAGGCAGTCAAGCTGGATTTGGAAAAACAATTCTGGCTCTGATTCACTGTGCCACTTCTTTGAACTCTTTAAGTTTAAGCTTGATTTTCTACTTCTTTAAAATGAGGATAATAATAATAACAATAGGAGTCATAACGTAACATACAATAATATATTGCTTTAAATTAGGTAGTAATAATAATAGTTGTGTGGATTAAGTAAGATAATACATGTAAGGAGTTATTCAGTGTCTACACTTAGTAAGCAATAATAACTCTTCGTAAGTATTATTATTAAGATTCCAAATACATTTACTGGTGAAAAATTACCATAGGAAATGAGTTTTCAAAATACTTTTTCTTTAAATCTTACTAGGAATATATCTAATTCCTGCTACAATTCTGAAATTTACTTATTGAACCTGATTACAAATTGAATCTCTTTAATGTGTGTAGCTTCCCAACTGGAGAGTGACCCAACCCTGCTTCTGTTAAGTTTCTGAATTTAATGACATCCCCAATTAAATAATAATCTGACTCCTCTAATTTTTCACCACTAACACTCACACTTTTATCTCTAAGACTTGACTCCTTCTCCCCAGCTTCCCTGTTCTGGAGACCCTGGTTCTTTCTCCTGACATGTGCTTTTGTGCCCAGAATGTTCTTCTCCCAAGATAGCTCTCTCTCACCTCATTTGGAAATTTGCTCATATCTGATCTTTTTTGTGTGGCCTTCCCCGACCCTCCTAACAACCAACTCCCTCCTTTCTCAAGTGACCTCTGTCTCTCCTCCCTGCTTTGTTTTTCTTTATAGCATTTATCAGCTACCTTACATACTTTTCATTTTAATGTTTCATTTTCTTTATTATGTATTTCTTCTGCAACAGAATTTAAGTTGCATGCTAGCAGAAATTTCCATTTGGTTCACAGCCTAAAATAATTCTTGGCACATAGTAGATGCTCATTAAATCCTGATTTAATGAATACATTCTTTCTTTAACTTTTAATTGGTAATTTCCATTATGAAAAATAAAATGGAAATGTACTTTCATAAGCTACTAAGTAGTAAGTATTTAGATGTCTAATCTGAGACCAAGAGCAAGAAAGAGTCCCAGGAGCTCAATTTATTGAGAGGACATTCATATATAATGCTAAATAACTGGGTGAAATGAAAAAAATATGAGGAATTTAATGCTAGATAAGGGCGAATGAGTTTTAGAGCATGAGAGGGAATCTCCAGATGCCATGGAGACAACTCACTGATATAGTTAAATGCGAAACTATTAGAAGTGTAACTGAGAACTTCCACATCAAAATGAAATAGTGTTAAACTAAGGAAAAAGACATGCTTACCACTATAAATAAAACATTTATTGATGCTATTTTGCCCTTGATTGCTACATTGAATTATTCAATATGAATTTCAAAGCAAAATTTTGTGGCCCTAGACTACAATTTCAATAGACTATTTCTAGCTGAATATCCAACAAAATTACCATTACTACAGTTTAGGAAATCTACTGGAAATATTTCTTTTTTATTTTACCTTATACCTTCCTGATTTTTCCAAATTCTAGTCCAAGGCTGCACAGTCCTCCCTTTTACTGTGACCAGACTGATGACAGCAAACCCTCTCTCACTTTGCCACTGTGACATCATTTCTCAGTCCCAACAATTGGTACAAGCAGTTCTGTGGGTGGAGGAGAGGTGAAATGGAATTTACTCCACTGTTGCAGGGGTTGCAGAACAACATCTTATTAAAGCGAAAAGGTAATCTCTGGACCCATCGCTGAGCTGCAATGAACATGTGCAAATTTCTTCCATTAAATGAGGGTGACTTATCTTTAGTAATAAATGAAAAAGTTCTAAAAAAGACGATGCTAAAACGATCTACAAATTCTGTATGTTTCCTCTATGAAATTTAGGATTATGGAGCCTTTGTTTTCTCATGTGAGGAGCAAGTGGGCAACTCTTTGAGGGTTGTATGGGACAAAATTTGCCATTTCTCTCGGGGAAGCATAGCTGTTTATCTGTTTCTAATGCAGAACTGTGAAGAAAGACTTGCATTTTGTTGCTTTCGTTATTTCTTTGATGTTGACTTTCTTATGATAACAATTCCTAAAAATATCTAGCCATTCTTCCTATGTTTCATCACTTAGATTCCTATGAATTGCTAAAAGCTTTTTCCAGAAGTACTCTTAAATCATTAATTACCATAAATATTGGCCTTGAAACATATCTAAGACTATAACGCCAATATTTCCAAATGCCCTTTTTAATAGCACAGATTATTTAGATGTGAACTCAATCAAATCTGAACATTTGTCTCACATGTGCACCTTTCATCTACCTTATTTGATAAAAGCAAAAAAGGAAACTTGTGCTGGTTTGAATCTGTTATGTACCCCCAGAAAAGTCTATATTCTTTTAACCCATTTGTGTGGGGGCAGACCTGCTGTGGGTAGGGCTTTTGATTAGGTTGTTTCCATGGAGATGTGACACACCCAATTAAACATGGGTCTTAATGGAAGCATAAGAGAGCTCATGGAAAGAGGGAACTTAGACAAAAACATCTGGGAGAAATAAGCAAGGACCCACAGAAGCCCAGAGACATTTTGAAGAGAAGGACCAGCAGACACTGCCATGTGCCTTCCCATGTGACAGAGGAACCTTGGATGCCATTGACCTTTCTTCAGTGACGATATCCTCTTGTTGATGCCTTAATGTGGACTTTTTCAAGGCCTTAGAACTGTAAATTTGTAACTAATAAATCCCCATTAAAAAAGCCAATCCACTTCTAGAATATTGCATTCCAGCAGCTTTAGCAAACCAAAACAGAACTTATTTCTTTTCTTTAAAATTTCTCACAATTCCAAGCCGTTACTTACATTAACTTATACTCATAATGTAAGCCTAACAGTTTTTCTGATGAAGTTAAAAAAAATGACTTTAATTTTTAATTTTAAAAACAATTTTTGTTATATTTAAAGAAAACACAAAATACTTCATGAATATTCTGACCAATCTGCTTCACTTCCTCTATCTTTTTTTATGTACACAAATGGAAATAATTTGTAGAAAATCATGGGGAAGGCCAAAAAATGAGGGTCAAAGGATCTCAATTGGTGTGTCTGCTACTTAAACCTGTCAGGATTTATTTATGGGAAATGGCTGTCCTATTTCCCTTAGATATCGTTCCTTGCAATAGTCTAGAAAAATGTAGATGATCTTATTTAAAGTTTTCTATTTTCCAATCAAGCTCCAGGCATCATTTGTCTACAGAATTTATATTTTTCAGAATTTACAATATAGGAAAGCATGCTGTTACCTTGCATGGCGCTATCTTATGATCATACATTCTTCAACTTTTCAAAGTACTTCACACACACACACACACACACACACACACACACACACATGCCCAAAAATGACAAGTAATTGTTTCCCTATGACAGGAGTTTTGCCATATGTAGTCATCTTAGGCATTAAAGAAGTTAAAGTACAAAATAATGCAAAATAATTTTTGCACCTACAATCTACTTAATAGCTCAGGTAAACACATAAATACTTGATCATGTTTTCATAATCTACCACCTAATCTATTTGAAATCTTTCCAAATTTTGATTATCTGGGCTAATGAGCATCTGAAATAGAATGAGTAGATTCACTCTCCAGATCACTTCCAAGGATGGCACTTTGGGTAATAGTTTTAAATTTTCTCTTAAAAGACATAACTTTTATAAGAGCAAGTAGCCAAAGTTTTTATTTAAACATCTTCATCTTTTTCTACAATCTAAAAAAATTATTTAAACCAGTGAAATAGGTGAAAGATAATCACAATAGTAATGATAATAATTTAAATATTTCCTATTTTTTCAGCCCCTTTTCAAAGCACCTAACATACCTTATCTCATTTAACATACATCAACCCTAAGGGCATGTCCTACTATTATGCCCATTTTAGAAGTCAACTTGCCCAAGGTGAGATGGCGAGGACAAAAGCAACTACAAAAAGAGAGAATAGGAGGAGAGAAAGAGAGCGAGGAAGGGAGAGAGAAATGGAAGTCTGTTAAACCTCCACTCAATAATCCGCCTTTAAAAATACTTATTGATAAACTGGCAAGAGAATTCTCCATTGTATATTGCTACAGTACGCAAAGACTGCTGGTCTGTTTCACTCATAGAACATGGCTCTTTAGGCATATGTATTGCAGTGGCACCAATTTAATACTTCAATTTTTCACACCAGAATAATTTTAACCCTTACCTTGGAAATATTTAAGTCCTTGGCATTTAAAAAGTCAATTCAATAGACAGAACTGTAGCCTTTGCAAATGATAAACTTCTGCAAACATTGCAAGTGCAAAGATTCCTAAAAGAACATATCAGTGATTTAGGATTTTCCTATGCATCCTAGATATCTGGGGAACTGTTGATGCAATTAGAAGGACTCGGTATATGATCTTAAAAAAGTTACTCAGCTTCTTAGAACTTCAGTCTCCTTGTTTACAATATTGCCAATATTAATATGATCTGTGAGAATTAAAATGAACTAATAAACATGTAAGGATCTAATGGTACCAAGCTTCTTTTAGTTTTTTGAGAAGTATTAATTTTCTCCTTCCTGCAGAGCCAATGACCAAATTATAACATCCTTTGATTTTCACACCACACTGAAAATTCATGTGTAGCTTATTACCACTTTTTATTTAAGAATCTCTGTTTCTAAATTCGTCATGCTTAAATACCCCATTTTATAATTTTATCTCATTTTATAACTCAGTTTCCTATTTCTAGGTTCTATTCCAAAGCTGTCTTTAATAACACCGCTCCTATTAGATTCAAAGGGAGTTCAAATTTCTAACAACTAACTTAGGAAAAAATAGACTTTTGTCCCTATTGTCTGTCTTCTGAGTCATGTATAAGAGAGGCAGTTGCCATACTTAAGTTCTCTGATTGTATTTCACGTTATTGAAACTGACTTACTTTACCTCTTCTTAAAACTTGGATTTTTAATTTTAACTATGAGGCCCAGACACCTAGAGAATAAGTTTTGCTGTCCATGAGAGGGTCAGGGAGGCTTCTTAGCCACTTAGGTAAATCAAACACAAATTAAAGGGAAATGGTAACCTTCTCCTCAAAGAGTTAGGCTTTAAAAGAAAATGTTTCTAGATTTAGATGATTTTACATACTGATTGACAGCTTCTGTTGCTTTCTAATAGGATTGTTCTTAACAAACATTTATTGGCAATTTATGTCTTTCTTTTCTTTAAATCTTTCATCTCATTTTAATTAGTTGATATCTACCTAGTGTGGAATATTACAGGTGTTACATGACAGTAAATTTCATTAATGATTATCTTGTTAATCTTAGAGGTGTGCAAAAACTTTCTAAAGTTATGTCTGCAAAGTCAAAGTGAACTAAGGGAAACATAAGAATAATTTGCTACATAGTATGCCAATAATATATTTACCTCAATTTCTTTTTTCCTGAATTTTTCCTTATTTTACTTACAAAGACATAGCCAGTAAATAAAGTGCTTGAATATCTAATTATATAATAATTATTTATTATATAAATTAATTCTGCTTGAATGCCATGGAATTCTTTATTAAATTATCCTTGCTAAAATATTAAGTTTTCATCTTGCCTTGCAAGGTCATCTGCCTTCACAAAATTATCCTTAGGCTTTTTGGACCAGTTTTAGAAAAGGAAGTGTAGAATTATCAAATGGCTTGCTTATGGTCATGAGGAACAGTAAATTATAATTGATAATTACTACAATAGCCACTTCTAATCCTTTGGATATGCAGGGTAAGTATTTTTGTTTAACAGCTAAAATAACTTAATGCTAATTTCATTCAGTTGGACCATATAATCCAATACTTCTAGTTACCTTATAACCATCAGGTGTTTGATATATTTTCCTAGGTTCTGCCTGGTCTCAGAAACTGTATACCTCCCCTTCTTCCACTCTTCCATTCCCTGTCCCCATCAGACCCAACAACTATGACTTATTTTCATCAGGAATAATGACTCACTATGATAGCAAGTCTCAGCTGAGTGGTGAGAGAGAGAGGAGAATCAAAACCAGAGGAAATGGGCGGAGATGTCCCATCCAAGGAAAAAGAAATGAGTATGAAGAATTTGGCAATCTCTACCTATGGATACACTCCCACCAGATTCTTCAAGATAAATCCTGCCCTGAGAAGAGACTATATTTAAAATAGCCTGGGTCAGTACTCTGACACTCGGTGCAAGCTCACTAATGTAGCTATCCTGAAAGCAGTTGAAAGAAGCATGGTCTTTTAATAATCATGGCCTCTAACCTGTTTACAAATCCAACTATCCCCTTTGGGCTCCATTTCAGTTAGCTAGTCTCTGCCCAATTACCAGGGTCACTTTCTTAGGAGACTCCCATCTCCCTAGGATTAGAAATTTGCCATGTTCTTGCTTGCCTCTGCCCCAGACCTGGATAGTTTATGCATTCCTGCCATAAACTATCTGCTCTCACTTCTAGTTTCTACACCTGTGAAAAAAGGGTGTTGAATTCAATGATTTCTCAGTGACTTTTCAGGTTTTATGTGCATTCAGACCTCCACTGGCTGGGGAGAAATTTTTCACTCTTTCTCAATTCAGAGAACCTGGGGAGGGTCTGAAATCTTTTAAGCAGATAAGAAAAGGTTGTTTATTCGAGAAATACAGAATTGGGATACTGGTTTTGAAATCTGTCCCCAATTTCTCGTTATTCTATTGCCAGGCATTTTCCTTATGCATCTGCTGCTACTGTCAGAATAAGCCATATCTGCTTTGAAATGGTCCTGGTATATTGTGTTTTTTTTTCCATGAAATGTTTCCTTCCATGATAACAATGTCATATGTAATTGAAATAGGACTATTATTACATAATGTAAGTCCATAATGCATTAAGTAGGTTTTTTGTTCTTTTACCATTCTTTCCCAAGAACACAACTAGCAGATAGAACATAATGTCAGTAGGGAGCAGAGAGAACATAATTTCAATACAGAAGTATTTCCTAAGATCCAAACAACCAATTTCAAAATTAACATTTTAACTCAATTCATCGAAAAGTTTACAACTACCAGAATTTACTGGTTTCAAGCAGCCTGCATTTCTTGTGGCGTTTGTGGATGGTGTTTCAATATAACCGAATCTCTTCCCTTGATATTCTTTTGCTTGGCATTGACAGTCAAGTGTTTATATATCGAGATGAGTAAGAAGTAGCTATTCACTATCAAATGTCTGTTAAGGCTCTTTTTTTCTAGCTGGATGAAAAAAATTCTATGTAATGTTAGACCAAAAGATAGAGTTAGAAGGTCAAGGTTTGGAACAAAATCGACAGGGACTGCCTGTTTGACTTCAGGTTGGTATTCAGCTTTCTGTAAATCATATTCCACATCTACTAAATACAGTCCTTGTTTGTAAAATATAGAAAAGTCCTTGGAAAATGCGTTAGGTTTCCATTAAAGCACAGAATGCACTTGCCATTGAGAAGAGCATGTTAAAAGGCTCATCTTCCACTTTTTGTGCACATAAAATCAACCAGTGTTCCTGGAAATGCATAGACTGTCTCAGCTTGAAAGAAAGGATGCATATCAAAATATGGCAAAGGGATTTAAAAATTACATGTTGTGGCCATAGCTCATTTACCAAAGAAGAGGGGCCAAGATCCGTTATCTGATGAATCTGTGGAAATTCAACTTTCCATAGCCTACATAATTTCTAGGAAAGAAGGAGAAAAAAAGCAGAACAGGGACATATGTGTACACTCATATTCAATAAAACCTAGGGCAAGCTAATTGTTCCATGTTAAGGTTAGGGAAATATGATAAAAATGAAAATGTGAATTTTTTTTTTACAAACTTGCTCCGTGTTTGGGTATACGATGTTATCTATTCAGGTTCTGTTGTTGCATGAGGACACATGACTGGCAGCTGTTGATCACAAAGTGGAAAACATGAAACACACAGAGTAATCATCAGGCAATTCGGATGCAGATTGCAGGTGTGGAGGAAAGGTGAGGACTTGAAATCATGATGGGGAAAATTGCTTACTTTCGTCATCAAGAACAAGCGTTCAATGTGTTTTTGCTTGCTTAGGGATGAACCATGCTGAGCGATGACTGTGTGTAGTTGTAACTGAGAAGACAGCATCTATCTACGTGTAGTAAAGGCCTGGTGAGTGTTCTCATTCTGTGTAAGCCTGAAAAAAAAGTGGTCCCTTTAATGCCTCTATTGACCAAGTAAGGTAATCATACCTAGGATATGAAAATTGTGGTAGCCATGTATATAAAGAAATTGTACAAGCATAGAAATGCACATTATCTACAATGTAATGCAAATTGTAGTTAATTAATATTATTGAACAGGGTAGGGCATGTGAAAATAGTGTATGCGGAAAACGAGATCCCTAAATTATATAGTTACTAATATTTTGATTTAGAGGAATGGTAAGGAAGTGCCTTCACTGAAGAATGGGTATCACTTATGACAGATAAACACAGCACGTCTACATCAACAAACTACTCCAGGTTTAACTCCGAAGGAAAAAATTCAGGGAAAGAAGGCCTGTCCTCATTAAAAAATAATAATAATAATAGGCACCTCATAAAGTACTATATTGTAACGCCATAATTATAAATCTATGGGAATTTAGAGAAGAGATAACTCAAAGAGTACACTTGAAATAAAAAGTTTGTTAACCTCTTCGCCATATTTTATTTCAAGGGTATACTTGAAATAATATATATATATATATATATATATATATATATATATATATATATATACATATATATATTTGATCAGTTGGGAAGAACTGTAGTGTGATGGAAAGGTAATTTTAAGAAAACCACTCATTTTCCTTGAGGTTCAGCTTTTTATTTTTAAATTGTGTATCATCCAGGTGAAATAGAAACAATGTTCACTGGCAGTGCATTCACTTGTAATTTCAAACTAATCTGGTTAGAAACATTATTTAATGTTTTAATGGTTTACCCTTTAATGTTTTAATGGCTTACCCTTGTGCCCACCAAATGAGAACTTACCAGATCACACATGTGCTCTGTGATAATATGTCAGTATTGATTGACTGATTGAAGTCAGTGAGGCCTAAAAGCAAAACAGGGCTGTGTTTATGGCGATGCAAAAACTGTACAATTGCTGATGGGGTTGTCATCTTTAGAATGCAAATTGGAAATATCTATTATGTTCATATCTTTTAACCCAAGAATTCCATTTCTAGTTATTTAGCTTAAAAATATAATATATCATGTAGGAAATCTGTTAGGACAAAGATACTCACTGCAAAATTGATCAATAGAGCAAAAAATTAGAAGTAACTAAAAACAATAGGGGGCTAATGAAGGAAATTAATGGAATATCGTGCAGCCACTTAAACTGACAGTATGAAGAATATAATAACGGCAGGTCATAAGCCCATCCAACAGAGAGTAGGTGAATAAATGGTGTGGTATATTCACAATGGTATGTAATACAGAAGTCAAAATGAATAACAAGGGGGGTGCAAGGGTAGTTCATCAGCAGAATTCTCGCCTGTCATACGGGAGACCCAGGTTCACTTCCTGGCCCATGCACCTCCCAAAACAAACAAATAATCAAAGAAAGAAAGAAAAACAAGCAAACATAAAAAATTTAACAAACGTTGCTGCAATAATAGGATACTTACATGAAAAAAGAATGAAATGTGACCCCACCATACAGCATACAAAAAAAAAAAGAATGGCAGACTGACAGACAACACTATGAATAAATCAGAAATAAGATTGATAAAAGAATAAAGTAAACTCCAAAAGATTATATGCAGTAGGCTAAACTCTTAAAAAGTCAGAAATAAAACATTTGTATTTTAGGTACACATAAATGCAATTATATATATTCATATTGGATGACAAAAACAGTATTTTAAAGGACAGTTACTATGGTGGTTTGAAACCGTTATGTACCCCAGAAAAGCCATGTTCTTCTAATCCATATCTGTGGGTGCAGACCTATTGTGGGTGGGACCTTTTGATTAGGCTGTTTCCATGGAGATGTTACCCACCCAATTCAAAGTAGGTCTTTATCCTTTCCTGGAATCCTTTAAAGCTTAGAAAGCGATATGAAACCAGAAGGCAGGCGAGGACAGCAGACATTGCCAGATGTCTTTCCATGTGACAGAGGAAACTTGGATACCAACTGCCTTTCCTCCAAGAAGTTATCCTTTTGTTGGTGTCTTAATTTGGATATTTTGACAGATTTAAAATTGTAATTTGTAACTTAATAAATCCCCTTTAAAAATCCAATCAATTTCTGGTGTATTGCATTCTGGCTGCTTTAGCAAACCTAAAGGGTTACTTTGTGTAGAAGAAAGCAAGGATAGAAATGGAGGGCATAGTGTTCAGTGTAGGTTAGTGTCAAGGTCCTAGCTTTTTGTTTGGGGTGTGTGTGTGGGGGGGTAAATCTGTGAAGGTTTTTATGGCATTAAAAATAATTAAATAAATAGTAAATAGGTCCATGCATAAACCATGAACAAGAGTGTCTCATGAAATGAGAATTATGATTCACACAATTATTTACACCTAAGAGCCAAAGGAAGTAAAAAACGAAGATATATTTTTAAAATAGAAAATATTTTCTAAAGATGCATTAATTAAAGACTAGAAGATAATAAATATAACTATGTTTAACTGTTTGATCTTTTCTTGCTTGCAAATTTGCTTAAATATATTCTTTTAATGAGAGCAAATGTTTATAATTCATTAAAAAAAAACAGTATACAGACATGGGTCTATATTAAGGAAATTTTATAACTATGAAAACTAATGAAATCACCCAAACTCTTGATCATGCATTGACAACTAACTTAAGAATTGATCAAGAAAAATGAAATGTTACTGTTTGCTCAATCTAGTTGGTGATGAAACTTGTAAACCCTACTAGAAAAATCTCTATTAAGTATTGACCCAGAAGGCGGATGTAGGTTTCCATCATGAAAGTGATATGACAAATGGGATCTCCTGCTCAGTTATTTCTGTGGAGATCTGTAAAAAGAGGGACTTTAGATTAATACCTATGACATGGGCTTTGCGTCCATTCAATGAATGCTGATATGCAGAAAACCAATAGGCATAGGGTGTGATCCATAATAGAAGCAAATTGATTGGACGCTTTGACAATGATGCTCATAGAGCATGACAGCACTGCATGCTTGGATGTTCATACCTTAGGAAGCTCTTTCAGAATTAGAAAAATGCTACACTGACGTATGCTTTTATAAAAGGTTTCACTGTAAACCTCTGATTTATAGATATTTTAGGCCATTTTCCACCTTCCATTTAGGTTTTATAATACTAGCCATATTATTACTTTACAAATACAGTGATACTTTTTGTTATATTTGAAGAATACTAGATGAATGAGATGAGTAGTACACTTTGCAGGGCTGCATCACATGCATGTTCCCCTAATTTAGTGTTTTCTTTCTAGTACACCATCTGTAATACATATAAATCAGTAGATTTCACACTGCATTTATTCTGGGCTTATTTATCCAGTAATTGAAAAAAAAATCTTCCTGAGCAAAAGCCGTTTACAAAAAAATAGTCTGGCAGTTTTTAAGGATTTTTCCTTTCACTTCTCTTTTGTACTATTTCTTATCGCAAAATAAAAATAAGAAGTGAGAAATAATTTGTGAAGTAATTGTTTATAATTTCGTACTAATCATACTTAATATACAAAAGTATTTGGCTTTCCTCTTCCTGATAGCTATTTAAAGACTGTATTTCAATGGCATGTATAGAAGGCCGTATGATAAAATAGAATAGCGCTTACAACTTAAAAAAAAAATAGCTGGGGTTGAATCTGCATGCTGCCGATTTGGAAAAATCATGCAAATTCTCTAAGCTCATTTTCCTAACCTGTGAGTAGGAAGAAGATCTGCCAACATAGGTCACAGGGTTGTTTGGAAAATACATAAATAAAAAAAAAAAGATAAATGAAAGCCCATTGAAGTGAATGAAGCTCTTGCTGTTTTTAAAGCAAAAAACTTGAAACCAAACTCTCCTCCCAGAACACCGTGGTCTAAACCATAATAAGAGCAGGTGGAGGCAGCAAGCGAACCTTTTGTGAAGGATTAAGAAGAAGGATTCATACTCTGAGCTCAGACACTGGATATGAGACTATTATGCCAAAGCCGCCCCGCCATGGATCCCAAGAGAATGGAGCGCCCTGCACTCAGCAGAGTTAAAGCGGATGTCTGCAGGCGCCTGTATAAGCATGTACATGGACATGGTAAGGAAATTCTGAGTACAAGGACTCACTGTATCAAAAAGTGGTAAAGAAACGTGGCACAAGCGAATTCTTACTGTGTAAATATAGCAACAGGTCTAAGGTTTCTCTCATTCTTATGAATCATGTTTCAGTATATGTATTTGTGTTGTATTTTTAAAACCTTTCATTATTCCAGTTTAAGAAAAAAAAAAAGCAAGAAGAAAAAATTGCCCATAATCTTACTACTCAAAGATAAACACTGTTAGTATTTTGGGAAATATATTTTTCCTAGACTATTTTTAACAGGTATATTGAAATATAAATAGATTTTGAGTGGGATCATAGTGGATCTATTTTTTTGTAAAACTACTTTTATCATTTAGCAACATGCCACACACATGCTGCATGTTCATCAATATAGATTGACGCCATAAATTGTAATGATTGGGAAGAATTTCATTTTATGGATGTATGAGTTATTCAAATATTAATCTATGGCTGTACATTGAAAACTATTTTAAGTTTCCCCTGTTGCAAGTAATATTGTGGAAGACATCTTCACAGCTCCATCTTTATGAACTCATTGAATCATCAAATTATTGGGAAAATTCTTGGAAGTGGAATTTCGAAATTAGACACATTACTTCCTATTATACTTCAGCAAGTTTTGACTAATTTTATACCTGTCATGGTCAGCTTCATGTGTCGACTTGACCAAGTGGTGGTACATGTTTGTCTGGTTGGGCAAGTACTGGCCTGTCTGTTGCAATGAAGACATTTCATAGAGTTAGATCATGATCACATCAGCTGCATCCACAGCTGATTCCATTTGTAATCAGCCAAGGGGCGTGTCTTCTGCAATGAATGCTGTTCAGTCTAATCACTGGAAGCCTTTTAAGGAGGATTCAGAAGAGACAGGCTCTCTTCCTGCTTTGGCCAGAGAACCTCTCCTGTGGAATTCGTCCAGACATGCCATTGGAATCATGGGCTTCACAACCTGCCCTGTGGATTTTGTACTCTGCATTCCTGCGGTCACGTGAGGCACTTTGTAAATTTTATATTTGTGAGTGTTCCCTGTTGATTCTGTTTCTCTAGAGAACCCTAACTAATATATCTTGGTACCAGGAGTGGTTCTTCAGAAACAGAATCTTAAAAATGGGTTTTGATGAATGGTTTTCTACTCTGACTGGACTCAAAGGCACTAAGGACTCTGATTCCCATAATCAGAATGACACTCCCAATCCATGGAGTGAGTTGGCAAAAGAGATAGTCAAACTATCACCATTCGATTCTCTTAATGCTTCACTTGTACGAAGCCAGGCTCTGGGGGATAATGCTTTTGAACATATTTGTGTCCCATGTGAATGTGCACCAGAGGGTGACTTCAGCAGAGGAAGGTTTTAATAATCAAGTGGATAAGATGACCTGTTCTATGGATACCAGTCAGCCTCTTTCCCCAGCAACAACTGTCATCATACAATGGGCTCATGAACAAAGTGGTCATGGTGGTAGGGATGGAGGTTATGCATGGGCTTAGCAACATGGACTTCCACTCACCAAGGCTGGCCTGGCTACAGCCACTGCTGAGTGCCCAATCTGCCAGCAGCAGAGACCCACACTCAGCCCCCGATATGGCACCATTCCCCAAGGTGACCAGACCAGCCAGCTACATGGTGGCAGGTTGATTACATTGGACCACTCCCTTCATGGTACGGGCAGCAATTTGTTCTAACTGAAATAGACACAAACTCTGATATGGGTTTGCTTTCCCTACATGCAATCCTTCTGCCAAAATTAGCATCCATGGGCTTACAGAATGCCTTATCCGTCATCATGGTATTCCACATAGCATTGCTTCTGATCAAGGAACACACTTCACAGCAAATGAAGTGTGGGAATGGGCACATGCTCTTGGAATTCTCTGGTCTTACAATATTCCCCATCATCCAGAAGCAGCTGGATTGATAGAACGGTGGAACGGCCTTTTGAAAACTCAATTGTGGTGCCAACTAGGTGGCAATACCTTGAAAGTCTGGGGTAATGTTCTCCAGGAAGCTGTATATGCTCTGAATCAGTATCCACTGTATGGTGCTGTTTCTCCCATAGCCAGGATCCATGTGTCCAGGAACCAGGGGGTGGAAATGGGAGTGGCACCACTCACTATTACCCCTACTGATACACTAGGAAAATTTTTGCTTCCGGTTCCTGTGACCCTGAGCTCTGCTGGTCTACAGGTTTTAGTTCCAAAAGGGGGAGTGCTTCCACCAGGAGAAACAACAATGATTCCATTGAACTGAAATCTAAGGCTGCCACCTGGTCACTTTGGGCTACTCATGCCCCTGGATCAACAAACCAAGAAGGGGATTGCATTATTGTCTGGGGTGATTGACCCTGACTACCAGGGGAAAATAGGACTGCAACTATACAATGGAGGTAAAGAAGAGTTTTCTTGGAACATAGGAGATACCCTGGGGTGTTTTAGTACTACCATGCCCTGTGATTAAAATCAATGGAAACTGCAATAACCCAATCCAGGCAGGACTACCAATAGATCTGAAACTTCAGGAATGAAGGTTTGGGTCACCCCACCAGGCAAAGAACCATGGTCAGCTGAAGTGCTTGCTGAGGGGAAAGGGAACATGGAATGGGTAGTGGAAGAAGGTAGTGATAAATATGAACTATGGCCACATGATCAGTTACAGAAATGAGGAGTGTGATGCTGTTTTGTTCCTGTCATACTATTTAAGTTATAAGATATCAAGTTTAAGAATTAATATTTCCCAAGGACTTGCACCCTATTCTGGACAGAGTTACTATGTTTCCAGTTATATGCAGGACAGTGGAGTATTGTTAGGTGAAAGAAAAAAAAATGTGTTTTTATGTTTTTTATTTAGAAATTAGGTATGATTTAAAGTGATATATATATATATAGCTGCCAAGTTGACAAGGGGTGGACTGTCATGGTCAGCTTCACATGTCAACTTGGCCAAGTGGTGGTACCTATTTGTCTGGTTGGGCAAGTGCTGGCCTGTCTGTTGCAATGAGGACATTTCATGGAATTAGATCATGATCACGTCAGTTGCATCCATAGCTGATTCCATTTGTAATCAGCCAAGGGAAGTGTCTTCTGCAATGAGTGATGCTCAATCTTATCACTGAAAGCCTTTTAAAGGAGGATTCAGAAGAGACAGGCTCTCTTCCTGCTTCAGCTGGCGAGCCTCTCCTGTAGAGCTCCTCCAGTCCCTCCATCGGAATCATTGGCTTCACAGACTGCCCTGCGGGTTTTGGACTCTGTGTCCCCGCAGTCATGTGAGACGCTTTATAAATTTTATATTTGCGAGTGTTCCCTGTTGGTTCTTTTCTCTAGAGAACCCTAACTAATGCAATATCTATCAGCAGTCTCTCTCTTTTCAGTTTCAACTACATTGGGCTTCTTTAAATATTTGACAGTCTAATAGTTGGTGAAGGGAGAAAGGATATCTTATCTTACTTTCATGGGCATGATTAGTAGTAAGGTGACATTTTTCATTATATTTTATTGATCATTCATATTTCTGATTTTTGTAATGCTTATTCATATTCTTTGCTCATTTTTAGTGGATTAAATGTTCTTTTATTAACAATTTTTAGGATTTCTCTATATATCAAAGACAATAACACCTTTTTGCCATACACTATATTTTCCTTGTTTGTCATTTGCTTTTTCATGTGGATTGTGGTATAATTTTTCCCCATACAAGTGTCTTAAAATATTCATTGAGAGATCTTTTACGTGTTGTCTTAAGTCTCGATTGAACAGACTTTCTCTACCTACACACACGCGTTTGCTTCTAGTAGTTTTAAATTTCATTCTTTATACTTAAATTTAGGAGATTTTACTTTAAGGTGTGCATTAGTACTTTTATTCTCACCAAATAGTTAGCTGGTTGCCCAACACTTTTTATCAAATGGTATATCTTTTCCACTGATTTAAAATGCCACCTTTATTATATATTAAAATCTTCTTTGTGGTTTTGTCTGTTACTAAATTTTCTGTTTCATTTTAGTAATCTGTCTATTTTTGCATAAACTTCATACTGTTTTAAATCTTTGAAGCTTTATAATTTGTTTTTAAAGTTGATGAGTTTAGTTCCCCTGTAATTATTTCTTTTTTTGCTTCAGCTCTTTCTTGACTCAATATATCACGCTTTATTTTTCTATTTGAATTTTAAGGTCATTTTGTTAAGTCTTAAAGAACATTTAGTAAGGATTTTGAGTCTAGTTCCCTTAAATGTATACGTCGCTTTTGGAGTATTTGACTCCTTTAGAAAACAGAGTTTACCCATTCAAAACACAGCAATTCTTTCTATACAAGTATATTGTTTTTAATGTATCTCCAGAAAAGTTTATACACAATCTTCACATTTCCTGTGAATTTTTCCAATTTATAAGACATTTTATTTATACACATTCACTTATTTATTCACTAAATATTTATTAACACATTATGTACCAGGCCCTGGGCTACATCTGATGCTCAGGGGATATCATTGGACTAGAGGAGTACTGTCCAATAAATATGTAAAGTGAGCTCTGTCTGTAATTTTTAATATTCAAATAGTTATATTTAAAAAATAAATAAACCTTAATAATGTGTTTTATTTGCCCAATATATAAAAAATTATCATGTACCTACTGTATCAAAAATTATCATTTCAACATTAAAAAATATTTTAAAACTTGAGGTATTTTACAAACTTTTTCCAAGTCTTCAAAATTCAATATATATTGTATACTTACAGCACATCACAACTCAAGCTAGCCACATTTCAAGTGCTAAATAGCCACATGAGGCTAGTGGCTACCAATTGATCATTGCAGAAAGCTACCAATTGATCATTGCAGAACTAAAGGTCAATGTCATCAGTATTTAGATAATAATTGAAACTTTTCTGGTGGTGGTGATGTCTCCACTAGAGTTCTAGACAGATACAAGATGACAGCTTGTAACTGAATGCAATAAAACACTAAGCATCCTGAAATACCAAGGAAGAGAAGCCTACAAAACAGACTAAGAATGAATGGCTTAAGAAGTAGACAAAGATTTCTGGAATTTGGGAGCTGGAGAGTGTTTCTAGGAAGAAAAGGTGAACACTGTCATCTACTCTGCGTTATCACAAAATAGGGAAGAAGAATACTCATTGTATTTCCCAATTTAGAAATCTGTAACAGTCTTGGTGAGAGGGTTTTCGGTGAGGTGGTAGTGTTGGCAGGCAGATTTTAGTGGTCAAAGAGCATTTGGGAAACGAAAGAGTAGAGGCAGCAATTTTCAAGAGCTTTGGCTATGAAACAAAGGTGAGAGAATAAGGTGTTTACTTGGAGAGAAAGCAGTAGCAAAGAGGGTTATTTTGTTTGCTTTCTTGTTTTAGAGCTGGAATCACTTCACAGTCAAAAGCTGATCGGAAGGAACCAGCAGAAAGGGAATGTCCAAGACTCAATGAAAGAGGGAAAAATGGATAAAAGAGATCCTGAAGAAAGGAGGGGGATTAAAATATAGTGGAATATTTTAGTCTTTGCTCCATAAAGTGGGATAAAGGAATATGTGGATTTGGTGGTAGAGAAATTTAGGGAATCTTATCCACGATGACTATGTCTTCTCCTTCTCCACCTCTTCTACTTCTTCATTGTCATTTTTGTCTTCATCTTATTCTTTTTGGAAAATATAAGAGGAAGTAGAGTGATGAGATGTTTAAGGAAAGTGGAGAAAGTTTTAAAAACTGTGGAAGAGTGGGCTCTCTGGGAAAACTATTGTGCTTTTAATTTTTATTTTGTAATAAGATACTAAAATTACTCATTACTTCTTGTAGTTTTTCAAATGACTTTCTTTGGTTTTTCAGGTAGAAAACTAAACGTAATTGTAAATGCAAGAGTGAGGAAGAGGGATTTTGACTGGGCATCTTGGCTTTGGGTACTGGAATTAGCATGACAGGAGTGGAAAGAAAATAATGAAAACAACACTGAAACATTTGGAGTGGCAAATATTGAAGGACTGTTAAAGATCAACAGACACGTAAGGAAAAAGTCATGTCATAAGTGAGAATGAAATTGGATGATAAGATAGAAACATTAGGAAAAGGTATCACACACATCTACATATATAATATAATGAAATAATTTAGTTAATAGTCTTACGAATACTCAGTAATTCTTTTTAGAGTTTAAGTTAATTTCTAGTTTAGGACTTCTATATGCTTTCTCTCTCTCTCTCTTGGATTCCAGAAAGATATGGCATATCAGCTCATAACCTAGACTGCAATGCCGGGAAATGCTGGGAGACTATTAGGTAGTGTAAATATTAGTAAATTGCAGCTTGTAAAGCCTTTGAGACAGTGACTTCTTATTCACTTTTCCTCTTATTAGCACCTTGGGTGTGTTTCAATGTCATTATCATCTTACTTTCACCTACAAAGATTCAATAGTTTCTGTAAGTAACATGATAAGGTATTTGGTATATTTATGAACTGTTTATTTTTTTCCCTAAAAATACCACATTCTTTTGCCTATTATTTTATGTACCAGCCAAGGGTCTTCCTAGATTGGAAGCTCATGAAGGCAGAACATTCTTTTTCATCTTTGACTCTTCCAAAGTGACTTTTGCATACATATTTGACAAATATTTATTGAAAGAATGCTCTAAATATGACTTTTATTGTGATTGAGTCTGTCTATACCATACCCTGCAAGAGATCAGATGGCCTTGTGTTTGGAAAGATTAGGAGAATGGAGGTTTTTTTTTTTTCTTTTCAAAAAATCTGCTTCATGACAGTAGCTAAATAGTGCCAGTTTTCTTATGGTTTGGGGTGGTAGCACATCTTATATAGTTTACTTTCAAACCACCAACATCACGGTACAATGAAAAGCTAGGTGAAATGATTACCAAGATATAGCGCAACTTATTTATTCAAAACAGTTCTATTACTAAAACTGCTTCACTTGGTTAATTGTCTGTGATTAGAACATAAAACAAGAAGATCTGATTTGAAAAACTTATTATCTGGATCCTTGGAGACAAAGATATCATTTTTTCCCATTATTATATTCTATTGACGGCAATATCATTTATTTTTAAAAGGTAATATACACACTCTTCTACTCACTGAAGTAATAAAACGCCTATATTAACCCAAACCATAATGTCTGAAAGATTATTTGTACAGGCATATTTTTAATCTTCATCCATTCTTTATTATTTACATTGAACAACTGGTAAATTTCTATCATAGATTCTGGGTTTTCAAAATATATCAATACTACCATTTTACGTACAGCTCACATACCTTATCTTTTAAGGCAGTTTACTTTCAGCCTGAGATAGATACATGTTTGTATAGGTGGGTAATCTCTACAATATGTGTGCAAATTGATGACAATATAATCAATATCATATGACCAAAACAAACACCTGAATTTTTTAAATGTTTTTAAGATGTCCAATGAAAAAAGCAGTAGTGATTTTGAGGGGCATGGGAAACAGGAGTCGGAAGAAGACTAATAGCTAACATCTGTGTGAATATTGTATATTATTTCTCTGTTAGAGAACTTTATCAAGTTGCATCTTCAGTGAAAAGTTTTATTGCACCAAAAGCTTTCTGGCAATCAAGAAGTAATGAGCAAAGTGCAAGGACTGGCGGTGGGGGAGGGGTGAGCTGCCAGAGAGCCCTTTGGAGGGCTCTTTTCTGTCCTTATTTCCCTGAGAGGTGGAGGGGCAGTGGACGGCAGTGACAAGGCCACCCGTTGAGACTGGCCTCCTTCACGGTGGCCAGGTCTCTGCTATCAGCAACTCAGGCAGCATCTCTGGATTTCGAAGCCCTCTGGATGGAACGCGAGGCGTTGCAAGTGACGGGAAACCCCATTTCAAGGCTTAAGGAAAAGGAAGCATTTTCATATCAGCGAGAAGCCACACGAACTGTCCTCTGACTTGAGATGAAGGAACCGACTCCATGAAAGGCTGAGTCACTGGCCCAACGTTTCATGACCAGTAAGTGGCGGAGCCGGATTTGAACCCGGAGTCCACCGCCGTCATGGCTGGGCCTCTCTGCGCTCTGGCCTTGCTTCACCCCAGGGAGACGTGTGCTGCGGCGCCTGGCGTTTATCTGCTTCCTCTATCGCCCGGTGAGGCCCTCCCGGGGAGGAACTGTGCCTTTTCCCCCCGCCGGGTGCGAGGCCGGAGCAGCTCCTCAGCAAACGTGCGCACAGGCTGGCCGACCGGATGGATGAAGGAGGTGGCACGCCTGGCTCTCCAGGCTCCCAGGGGCCCTGCAGAGCAATGACTGACAGCCCTGGAACCCCCTGTCCTGCGGCCTGATGACGGCTCAGCGCCCGGAACGCAGAGAGCCCCAGGAGAAGGCCCAGTGCCCCTGCTCGTGGCCCGGAGCCGGGCGGCCGGGGCGGGCATGAGCTCTGTCTACCCTGGAAGGCCCGGCCGCTTTTGTGGCACCCCCTCATTGTTGCCGGGAGCCCCAAACTACTTTCAGTAATGAAAAGCAAGGGTGGCATCACAAAGAAATATTTTGAAGCCCAGAGGAGCCAGCGGGCAGGTGCAGAGCATATCCTGGGGAAGCGTGGGTTTCTTATCTTCTAGGGAAAAAGGCAGCACGCCCTCGGGGATGGAGCGCCGCCCCCTTTCTGTTCAGGGCTCCCAGGCACCGGCCCTGGGCTGGATTGTGCTGAGGTGGCTCTCTGCAGCAGAGCTTGCTCGCTGGCCAGCACCCCCAAGGGTCCCGGGACCTGATCCTGAGTCACTGCCCCTTGCAGGTCTTTCTTGGAAGCCCATTTCCTCTGGGTGCGTATATAGTCTCAGAGCTACCTCCAATCATCCGTAGTGGTTATCTTGGTCCAAGGTGTCCACCGGTGGTTACTGGGAGAGGGAAATTGCAACGTACTTTTCTAGCTCTGCAGCAAGAGAGTTGAGCTGAATAAGGTTGAATAAGGCATCTTCCTAAACTGGACTCATGGAGCCCGAGGGTCCAAAATATGTGTGTAATCCTCATTACAGCTCCATAATTGTGCCATATTACCCTCGTTTTGCAGATGAGGAAAATGAAGTACAGAGAGGTTAAGCCATTTCCCCAAGCTCTCAAAGCTAGGGAGAGGGAGAATTGGAGTTTGAAGCCAGACCATTGGACTCCAGAGCCCAAAATCTTAACCCTGGCTCTTACTATCTTTCTGAAGTGTGTATCTGATTAATGTCACTCAATGTCTCCATACTTGATGGGTCCCCATTTCTCTTAGAATAAAATCTATGTTGGCTAGGGCACAGATTGAGCTGTTGCACTGTAGATCCCCAAAAAGCAGTGGCCTACCTCAGTTAGATGTTTATTTTTCTCTTAGAAAATTACCTGGATGGTAACTCTGCAAGGTAAATTATTACCCTCCCCCATACGTGCGACATGACATTAAGGGGTGAAAATCTCACTGACAAGAGGGGACATGACTCCCAGGATTGAGTGTGGCCCTGGCACCGAGGATTGGCAGTGCCTTCTGAACTAATGGGGAAATGAAAGGTAATAAAATAAGGTATTAATGGCTAAGAGAGTTTAAATGGAATCGAGAGGGTATTCTGGAGGCTACTCTTGCAAGTTTCAGCTAGATATTGCTAATTGCCATGGTTTGCCATATCCCAACAAACATCATCCCTGTTAACCCTAAACAACACCTAGGGTTCTAAATGAAGCTCTGCAAAAGGTTCACGTCTATGTTATAGACTGAAATCTATAAACTGTAGGGGATTCCTAGGCCAGATAAGTCCTGAAAACCAGAGGGGCCAGTCTCTCCTAGAATATCAACTAATTCTATCCCCTTATCCTGGTATTGCTGACACCCATTTTCAACATGAGAAAGTTAGAATGGTCATAGCCCAAAGACCCATATAGATTGTGAGTAGGATCAAAGGAGAAGGAGGAGTTAATACAGAGAAAATAGGATTTAACAAAAGAGTATGACTACTGCATCACTATAATGATTTCTTTTAGCTTCTAGTGTTTTGGAGCAGCTAGAAGGAAAAGCCTGAATATGTGGAATGGTAACCCCATACCAAACTTCAAAATCTGTTGTGTAATTACTTGTTAAAATGTACTTTGAAAATTATTGGTTTTTTGTATATATGTTATATTTCATAATAAAAAAATGTTTAAAAAGAGAATAGAAGTAATGACCAGTGTGGGTGTGAGTGTGGGTACCTGGGAACCAAAAAAAGTTAATCAGTTTGTGAAAGGAATATGTTATATCTCTATACTATTTTAGCAGCATTTCTGTAAGTTTGAAATCATTTCAGATTAAAAAGTTAAGAAAAAGAAAAAAAAGACAAAACAAAGAAGAGATACATTTTTATCCAAGCATAAACTTTCTATTTCATTGTGTTTTGAGTCAATCTTCAGTCCTTATTTTTCTCCCATTCCACTACGAATATGTAATAAAATCTTATAGTTCTGCCTTTAAAGTATATCCAGAATCTGGTGTCTTCTCACAATTTATCTCCTGCCACCCTGGTATGAGCCCCATCATCTATTTCTTGGGATGGTATCAATGCCCTTTTAACTGAGCTCCCTGATTTCATCCAACACCCCATTCAATATTCCACCGACAGCCAGAGTAATCCTTTTACAATATACCAATGCCCATCATTTCTCTACTGAAAACCCTCGGATGGCTTTCTATTTCCCCCAGACTCCCTATGAGCTGATCCTCTGCTGTCTTGCTGGATGACCCTCCTGCCGCCATTCCATCTTTCTCCATCCAGCCACATGAGCTTTCTGACTGGTCCTTGCACATAATGAAAGGTTACCACCTCTGAGCCCTGCTGTCTTCATGGCTCATTCTCTCAATTCCTTTAGTTTTCTACTCAAATATCATCTTATTAAAGAAGCCTTTTCTGACCTAACAAAATAGTGGTCTCCTTTTCCCCTATTCTGTATCCCTTTATCCTATTTAACTTTTCTTCTTAACAGTCTTGTTTCCTCGGCTAATTAAACAGACACCATGAAATCAACTGGATTTAACAATGGGAATTTATTTGCTCATGGTTTGAGACTGGGAAAAAAGGTCCAAATCAAGGTGTGATCATGACAATGCTTTCTCCTCAAAGACCTGTGTTCTGGAGCTGGCTGCCGGGGACCCTTGGTCCTTAGCTTGCCACATGGCAAGGCACATGACAGCGTCTCCTGGTCTCTTCCTTCTCTTCTGGGTACCCTTTCAGCTTCTTCTTGTGGTTTTCTCTCTCTCTCTCTGTCTGAATTTCATTCTCTAATAAAGGAATTCAGTAATAGGATTAAGGTACATCCTGACTGAGCTGGGTTACCCCTTAACTGAAGTAACCTCATCAAAAGATCTGACTTATAATGGATCTACACCCACAGAAATTAGTTAACTTTAAAAACATGTTTTTCTAGGGTACATACAGTTTCAGACCCCACCATGCCATCTGACACATTTTATATTTTGTCTCCTATCTAGCTAGCTAGCTATCTCTCATCTGTCCAGCTATGTATCATCTAATCTCTCCTCCAGTACAATGTGAGTCCCATGAGGTCCCATGATTCCTCAGAACCAAGAGCGGTGCCTGGAAATGAGTAAGTGTACAATATTTGTTGGTTGACTGGCTGACTGAATGTAGGAATATTTGTGCAGATATTTAAAAATCACCATGGGTTTTGTTAAATATTGCTTGCATTAAAATTAATGTTTCCCACTTTTAAGTTTTTCAGAAAGTTATTTATCCCCAAGAGAAGATTAAATTTCATACTTTGAAGGGTTACAATCAAGAGACTTTGAGTCATGAAGACAGAATTTTAGAATTTTAAAAATCTTTTAATTGATACAACTTTATTGTAACAATTAGGAATAAACATATTTCTTGAGAAGTTATATGGCATAGAAAAGAAAAGGTTAACACTTTGGAGAACTTTACAGCAAAAAATCCTGAGCTTAAATTGGAGCTCTACTACGTTAAGCTGGGTAACTCTGGGTGCCACTGTATGACTCAGTTTTCTCACCTGTAAAACAGGGCTAATTATTATCTCTAATTTGTAAGACTGTTAGGGGGATTAAATGAACTAGATAACATGATAGGCTTAGAACAGCACTTGGAGCATAGTGTATTATAAGTATTCATTGTTGCTATTTATTCCATAAAAATATCACAAGAAGGGAGGTGTTCTTGGTGATTGCTCTTTTTGCTTTTTGCTTGTTGCTTATTTTTTTCTCTATCATAATTCTAATGAGAAATCTCTTTTTCAGATGTCTAGATAATGCAAACTGTGTAGATAAGGGAATTAAGGCAATTTCTAGTCATTTGCATAAATGCCTTATTTTCTCACTTGTGGAATTCTGACACACTTTTTGGTTCCTTGTATTTTTCAAAAGAATGCCTCATTTCTCCATTTCTCTTTATCTGCCTAGGAAAAGTTAAAAAGCAAATAAAATTCAGCAAGAGAATCCTTGAATACAATGTAATCCCGCATGCAAGTGTCTTATGACCAGACACAAGCTATTTAGAGGAAAAAGGAAATCCAACACTGAAACTGAGTAGGGACTGTTCAACTTCACAAATCCTAGTTTAAAAAAAATGACTCCTTGGAAAAGTCACATTATTAATTGTTTGCTCTTCTCAGGTAAATATGATTCAAACTATTAAACCATACATTTTTTTTCCGGAGAACATATCTCCAATTATCATTTTTTAACCTTCCAAAATTCTTGGAAATTTTATATCTTACATATGATAAATCTATTGGAATGGTGATATTAATAATATCATGGTATTCTCATAAACTTAGATCTTTCATTTCCTAACAGTTGCTCAGCCAATGTTATTGGCAGAAAAGGTAACAATGAAGTAGAATCATTAAGGACATTATATCTTCTCTTTCAAATATTATTGCTTTTGAAAACTATAATTTGTTACTTAAAAGTAAATTTTAACAAGAAAAAGGTTATTGATAAATGGGTGAAGCATTTGGCATTTCTCAAACATAGTGAATGCTTAAGTAAAAGTTTCTCCTGCCTGACCTGAGGCATATTTATTAGCTATTTACTACCTAAATGTCTCAGCCTAAAACCCAGGAATAATCAAGACTTAATATCCAGCTTAAATGAGCAAATTATTTACTGTAAATTTAGAAAATGCCAAAGGATTACATGAAATTATTTTTCCCCAACTCTGCCCTGGAGTTTGCAATCTTGTCAGAGTGCAAGTTATATGAACATGAAATGGCATCTAATGAAATGATGAAATGTCAGCACTGACATAGACAAGAGATCAGACCGATTTGTATCTTCTTGGTCAGGAATGGAGTTTAGAGAGGGAAGATGGTTACGCATCTGGCTTTGGACATTTCACAATTTTTAATCACTGACCAGGACACTTTTACAGATGATCTATTCAGTTGAAAAGGGATCTTATCCACCTGTGTAAACTTTGCCTCCTCATAATCTATTTTAAGGACCACTCAGGTCTTTGCAGACAAAGTTCAAAAGATCAGCCTGAAACAAAGTCTCATAAAATTGTATAAAATTCTCTCTTTTTAAAATATTGAAGCATTTGTTTTGCAGGGAGAGAGGTATTAAGAGTGTGTTGGGGGGCGGGTAGTAAAATACATCCTCAACATTTATCATGATAGAAGCCAGTGTCTTTTTATTTTGTTACTTATACCAGGGGAAAATACACTAGTTACCATATTTTTACCTACCCATTTCCTACCTCTTTGTAGAAAAATTAACATGAAAAATTTCTTTCATTAAAGTCACTGTATCAATGTAAATGATGATTAAACATTAACTTAAATTTTTTTTCCCATTGTTCGTAAAATATTTAGTTGTGGTTTTTCTAAAAAAAAAAGAAACTGACCACCGTGACTACACCGCCAAAACCAGTTACAGGACATAATCTAGTGGAAATCAGTAGATTAAAAGCGATGGAGGAGGAGAGAAGTTAATTCTCTTAGATTCCTAGCTTTATTTTAATATGTGTCAGCCTGTAAAAATTCTGTATCTTAATTTAAGAAAAAGGCATTGATCCAAGATTTGAAGGGGTTGGGGGAAAGAAGGAGGGAGACACAGGGATTGGAAGAAATTTATAGCTAGATCTGATACTGAGTGAAAATTTAGAATACATACCTAGCATGTTTTGTGCTTCCTTTCTTCCAGAGAGGAAATGACACTTTAGATTCCCTGGGATGCTGGAGCCACATGCAAAAAAGGATGGGCAAATTTGTCATTCAGAATTTATGAAGGATATTTTTTCTTCTCACTGACTAAAAAGAACAAATCAAACACTAGGTTTCCAATTCTGAAAATTAGTAGACTCTGGAGAGCCAATTAAACATTATTCCCCTATCTCAACTCTGTTTTTACATCTTTCTTTATTGCACACTGGTACTTTCGCTCACAAGGCAGGTAGATGGTGTTATCAGGCTAATTTGGGGACAGTTATCATTATAATGTAATTTTTGCAATTATGTGGTAGACCAGGTGGCAAGACAGCATGGCTTTGCATTGCCAAGGTGCAAAACAAATTCAGTGTTCAATCAACCTGAGAGAGAAAGGACAATTCTCATTTGCATAAACATGTAGCCACGGAAACGAGATGCACAGAGGTATAAGGGGAAAGAGACCTATTTTACATGATGTGCATAGAATATTTGACAGTTTAGATTGGAGGCGTCATTGATGTGGGTTGGAATGGTACGGTTGGTTGCCATGGATATGGTTTTCCCTACTGGCAGTGCAAAGATTGGCAGGGATGGATGCTGGAAAAAAAAAAAGAGCCCAAACCACTGCAACACTCTGGCAGCCTCATTCTTTTCTTTTGTTGAAAAGCTATGTATCCTTTCTGCACTAATGACAGCTCATCAAGTATGCAGTATAATCTAGAAACACTGATATTTCTGTAATAAATCATTCATGTATAATATATATGTATTTATACATTCTATGCACACAGATATATGGTGATCTACATGTATATATTTGGAATAACATGTATGCAGATTAATAAAAGATTAGATTCAGGAGAAAAATATTTACCTTTTTGACACTTTTCTATTTAACATTAATTTAGAAAATCCTTAGATATAAGGATTTATTAAGTAAAGTAAGCAGTATATAAATACCCTGAATTATCTTCTAACTTAGTAGAAGAGAATTGCATAGTATGTTTTTGTGGATAAAGCAAACAATGAAAGGGAAGGAGGAGTGGCTTGTCCCGCCAGCCTAGTCTCTGATTATTTGACCTCTATAGTCTCTGCATTGCTGTAATATAACTACACAAATGGCGCTCATCCATGAAAAAACAAGGCCAATTTTATTTTCTGTGTAGGTTCGAACACACAATTTAGCATAGCATAAACCCAGATAGGCTATTTTACCATTGCAGAGCAACTACTTAATTTTTATTTCCTTAAAGGCTCATCCATTCATTATCTTGTTTGCCTATAGTTAATCTAAAACAGTGCTTTTATGAAAAAGAATTCAGGAAAGTCTTTTATCTTGCAGAATTTATTCACTAATATATCATGAGAGTGGGGCTAAAGAAACAAAGCTTCACCCACCCAATCATATAGGGTGAAAACTGAGGACATCTGTCCCCACCAGTGTGCAGCTTTGTACTCGGCCATATTCCCCAGATTTTAATTCTGGGAAACTGGTTCTTATGACCTTATGGGTTTCCTCTCTGCTCCTTCCAGACTGCAGAGTGGCACAAGATTGTTTTTTTTAATTGTCTGTTCACCATAACACAGGACCCTAAGTTGGAAACTATTTTTTGTGCAATCACAACAAAAGGATCACTTTTGAAACCTGACCATGTCATTGTTTTCCCTTAATAATGGGCTTTGCGGTCCATACAGCCCATATTTAATGAATAATCACCAATCACCTAATCTCTATTTGGATTAAAATTTAAGAGAATGTGTAATTGAAAGGACAATGAAATTTTTCTAATTACATATTGAATGTAGTTAAAAGGGAGAAATGTTAGGTTGTAGATACCATACCTTGTAAGAAATGTCTTTCAAAATGGAGAAAGTCTGCCCTAATATTACATAATTTCCCTTTTATTTATCATTTTAGATGAAAATCTATTATTGACTGAAAAGGCATAGAAAAGATCCTGGTTATTTTTATTTCAATTTCTTTTTTAACATGAAGCATACTAGCAGGTGAGTTCCTGTTAGAACTCCTCTATCATTGTTTTCAGCTTCCACGAGAAACCACTCAACGCTTGCCAGTACCCTTTCAATGATCAACTAGCCAGTGACCTCTCTCTCAAGGTTAAACCAGCTGTAATCATATTGTATTTATTTTCATTATCCTTATTTCTTAGTTTTACCTTTACCTGTACTCCTTAGTAATGAGCTCTCATTTATTCCCCAAACCTATTTTTTTCCATTGTTCATGGTAGATATTCATATATATTTTTTGCAAGAAAAATGAGCATTGTAATTGCTTTAATCTCTGTGTTTTATTGTTCCCTAGTTTTAAAAAATGAAATAGGACTTAAATTCTATCCAGATTTATAAGTGTATGATCTAAGACCTATGTATAAGCACTAAGGTTTAGAATGATTTAAAAGCGTGTGAGAATGAGCACAAATTTTAATGTAGAAAATTGACATAATCCGCAGGCTCAACTAGGCTACATATTATTTCACCACATGTAAATAACACTGTCCAGGCACTTCTTTTGGTTATAATTTATTGTCTTATGTATTTTGCTTTCTTTTTTAACACACTGTGTTCTTTTCTATTTTTCTTTTGACTCCTGTGCTTCCTATTTGTGACCCACTCCTCCACTTGCGACTGATATTAAAAGACCCCATGCTGGAGAAAAGTCAAGTGACACTAGGGCATGCCCACCATTGCCCAAGTCTCTTGGAGACACTCCCAAGACCTTAGCCTCTTCCTTTATCTTATATAAAATATTTAGGTGCTACAGCATGGAGCCCCTCACAGCTAATTGTAGAGATGAACATGGGGAGCTAGTAGGTATTATGCACAGAGGTTTGAAAATGCCATTTCTATTTCAAAGACACAAAATTGCTTGCTCATCATTCAAAATCAATTCTTAGTCCTACAGGAATAAAGAAATATGAATGTGGTTATTTATGAGCAGAGACCTGATTATTTCACGCTGTGAGTGTGATTCTTCAGTGGCCAGAGGGGAGTTCTGGAGAGGTCTACGTTTCTTGGGCAAGTGTACACTTGTCTCAATCTCACTCATAAGCCAGGAGACGGTCACATGCACTACGCCTTAAATGTGTTCATTTCAAATCAGACGGGAGGCCTGACTTACATACTAAATTTTCAGGATTAGCATCTCCAAGTCTTTATCAACGTATGCGTAGATTGACTTCTTTTCAGACTCTGGTAACTGACTCTAGACGAGGATTTGGCTAAGTATCGTCTCTCTTCTATGTTAAGTTGCATTATTTTACTAATTTTATTCTCCTCACCATGGTTATTTTTTTCCACCTGAAAAATAGATGTTTTCCTTGTTTTTCAGACTCACTCAAATTACAGGCAGTTTTCCTCCCTTGAAAAGAGAATAAGGTAGCCAGTTGATTGTTTGCTGTGATCAGGTTTATTAAAACAGAGACAGAAAACCAGAGTTCTACTCCTAAATCCGTCGTTAGTGATTAAAGAGGGGAGTTTTTTTTCCCTTGCCTTACTTCTCTCATTTGTAAAGCAATACCCTCTGATTTTCATAAGCACATTTTAAAACAGGAAAACATGTGAGTCAGGATTTCTAAACTCCTCCTGATCAGTCACAGCTATGGACTGGCCTAGTGTGTTTTGACTACAGCTTCAGATGGGGCATCTGCATAGTCAACCAGGAGCTGGTTCTCGATCCAGCGATAACAGGGCAGGCCACATGGCCAGGGGATCTGACAGCACAAGTTGCTGACTTTGGACTGGATGTTAATCAATATAAAACTTTGAGAACAAATGATACATCATGATCAATCTGTTAAGAACACCTACCTGTGGATGTCATAGAATTTCGTGTAGAAAGTATTGCCTGTGCTGATATGCCCTTTATACCTTTGCTTCTTCACATCTAAGTGAAATTAAAGAACCTTTTGTCTCCTATTTAAATCATCCCTTCTCTTGAGATGGCATGAGCATTGGTATAATAAAGCGTAGGAAGCACATTTATTATGTGAAAGGTACAAAAATTCCTGATGTAGCACGCATCTCATTATGATGGCATTTCTATCCTCCTGATAAAATATAGACATTAAATTTTCACTCACAAACTTGTCTACCTGCTAACTACAATTGACATGACCCCACATGTCTACCATTGATTTTGTTTTCCTTTGAAGTTACTCCTAAAAGCGACAACTTTAGAACTCATAATTACTTGATAGTGTTTCTTTATCTGGCAAAGAAAAAGTACCTTTCATTTAGGGCTAACCTCGATTTTTTTTTTTTTGTCTTCAAAATGCCACATGTCATCTTCTCGCTGTACCACTGTTCCATGTCACCCCTGATGACATCAAGCCATGTGCCAATAGGAAGTTACCCTTACCCAGACGGCTCAATATGATGATGCCCTTCACCACTCAAATTAAATCGCAACCCTGTGTCACTGCTCCTAAGCTGCTATTCATCACGTTTTTCATGTTGTCATGTAGCCATGCTGCGGCTCTTTCTAATGTCCTTATCTCCATCATTAATTTTACCTTCTGATGTGGTAGCACTGAATGATACGATGTACACCTTAGTAAAATGAGTTTTTCAAACATTAGATAATCCAGTAAATCAATTTTTATAAGAGTCAGCAGTCCAGAGTTCTGAATATAGACTTAATTTACCTCCTTTGCCTGATTTCATCTCAGGTGAACTGAATGGCATAAAACAATACAGTAAACAATGCAGTCATGCATAATACATAGCAGTTGGAGTCAGTGGTAGTGGTGCTCATAATGGGGTCCAGATGGGGACAGGGCAGGGTCAGGAGTGTTGATAGGGATTGTGTGGCATCTCTCTGACTTTGAATACTCACTTTCTACTTTGTTTTGCCATTTATGCCGGGGGGGGGGGAATTATTTCTTTGGACACAAATCCTTTGGGAGAGGGTGATTGGTATTTGTTTGGAATGTTAAGATTTTTAAAAATGTACTCAGCTAAAGGATAAAAAGACTAATATGATAAAGGATACTGATAAATAATTGGGTCCAGTTTTCTGCCTTTAGGCAAGTAATTAGCCAAACCACCAGAGACAGATATTTAAAACAATCAAAGATATTTATCTTCTGAGTGAGGAAAAAAGTAATTGCTCTCCCTGCTCACTTCCCTGAGATGTCCACTTAAGGAACTAAGGCAGTTCCAAATATTACCCAAATGTGTCTGGAATGATAATCTGAATTCTTTAACTGGGCGGTAAATTCCAGAGTAACAAGTAGAATACAGTCTATTAAAAATCATCATACTTTGCCGAGGTATGGGGTGTCACTGGTTGTTATTAATCAATTCATGAAATTCAATACAAGCTCTCCATATCATCCGAAAGACCTCATTAGTAGTTTTGCGGACTCTAATGCTAGGGAATCCAAAAAGAACTGACTACCAGGAGAATTTTCTGGTGACCTGAAATTGTGGGAACAGGAACATTTTATCCTCATTCCCTCTCCTCCTTGCCTCTTCTCAAAAGGGATTGCATACAAAGTGAAATTTCCAAACTTTCTTAATTTTGAAATGTCCATGTTAAAAAAATACTAAACCCAAATAGAAACTCACAACTGTGGGGTAAAATGGAGAAAAGCCAAAAAGGAACTTCACTGTAAGCAAGGGTATGTCACTGTTATTCTTTTAGTAACAAATAATGGAAGATGTATTTATAAGAGCAGTGTGCTATCAAAAAGAAGTACAGACAGCTTTGTAGACCCCTAAAGACTCTGACCCCTCTTTCCTGGACCTCAGACCTCTTATACATGAATAAAGGGAGTGGATAACTTCTAGAATTACAATTTCAATGTTACTCTGAAATAGCAAACCCAACCAATTGCTCAGTCTTGTTAAGAAACTCATTGGTGATGAAATAAATAACACAAGTTCAAAATAATGACACATCTGCACTTGGAATTTTTCTGGCACGTCTGCTGACTGAAATTGAAGAAAGAACATCTGCCCTATATAATACAGATGAAAAAAATCTGGGGCAAGATTCAGATCCAGGTATTGCCCTGGTCATCATGTACAAGGCATATTTACACTCATTGGTCCAGAAGGACAAAAGCATATTGGATATAGAATCAAAGTGCTATGGGTTTAATTATCTCCCTCCAAAAGATATGTTGAAGTCCTCATCCTCAGTACTCAGAAGATAACCTCATTTGGAAATAGGGCTGTTGCAGATGGAATTAGGGCAGCTAAATGAGTCCATACTGGAGAAGCATAGGCCCTTAATCCAGCATGACTGGTATCCTATAAGAGGAGAAAATCCAGATGGACAGACAGTGGGAAGAGCTCCATGTAACAACAGGCAGAGATTGAAGCCCAAGGATTGCCGGCCACTGCCAGAAGCCAAGACACAGGCATGGAGCAGATTCTTCCCTACAGACTTTAGAGGGAGCAGGGTGTTGCTGACACTCTGATTTTGGACTCCCAGATTCTAATAAATTTCAGTTCTTTTAAGCCATCCAATTTATGGCACCTTTATTATGGCAGCCCCAGGAAAGTGAGACACAACATATATAAAACCCTGAGAAAGTTCTGCTTAACATAAATAGATTATCTCATCGTGTCCTGAAATAATGGAACAACTGAATGCCTAATGAAACTTGAAAAACTTAATTTTAGTATTGGTCACTAAATCAGTATTTTATTACCTACCATATTGAACACTGAGCTAAATTCCATAGCGATTATGAAAGTATAAGTCATGATTCATATCACCCAAGTGCTTACTGTCTAGTTAGGAAGCCAAATCAGCAGATAAAACAACAATGAACAAATACAAAAGTGTTTGTAAGTAAGTGCTAGATTGTGTAGAGCAAATTATAAACGTGTTAGTTTGTTTTTTGTTACTGAGTGCTATAATCCAGTACTCAGAAGAATGAAAATTCAAACAGAATTGGAAATTAGATTAGATTAAGGTGACCCAAGATGCTAGTCCTAAAAGATGTGCTTTCACTTGTGCCTTCTGAGGTCAAATGCATTGTGTATTATATCCCTGCACTTGGGTGTTAATAAGGTATATTGGCATACTGTGATTTAAGTCACACAGTGATTTAAGGAATACAATTTCATTTAATGCAGCATTTTCCAAACTTCACTAAATATAGGATCCTTATCATCTCTCAGCAATTGTATTCCTCCAAGCACACTTTTGAAAACTCTGGATTTGGTAAATCCATGAATCACTGGACTACAACATAGTAGTAACTGAAGAGAGGAAAGTCAGGAATATATCTGTTTTCTGTAAAGATGAATTTCAGATGACAATCAGTATCTTCGTTGGCATAATAGTTGACTGATGGTGCATCTAACAAGACACTGGGTGACATTTATCATGCACTTAGGAATTCATGCCAGCTAATATTTCTGTTATACTTTTTTTAGATCATCACAACAAAGATATACATATATGAAGAAATTATTACATAAATTAGAGCCATGGATGAAAGCCACAGATTAACCAGAGGATACCTCAGCAGTGTATCATTTGACTTGTCCATGCACGTGCCAATACAAGGCATATCTGATGACAGATTTGTCCTTGAGAATAAGAACTTGAGTTCTGAGTGCAACAGTCTTTGATTGTAAATTACTAATATAGAACCAAGCACTGACACAACAGGAAGCTTTGGTCTAGCCCCACAATATTCTTTTTAGAGCAACTTACATTATTTGGAGATTTATTCTTGGAAAACAAACCAGCACAAACACCTTAAGTAATTTTACAACATGTTCTCCACCTCCAGTATGAAATATTTCATAAAAGTTAGAAATGTACTATCAGGATTTTAGTTGAGAAAATTGGCTTAGATCATTTGTGAAATCCAACCAATTGCTGGTTCTCAAAGTAGTGACCTGTTCAGTTGGACTATTTCCGAAACCTCTTGCATGTTTAGGCAATATAGAAGCACTTTGACAGAGAGGGAGTTTAAGGGTAAGTTACTGACGTAAAATGACACTTACAAGGTTTTTAATTATTATAATTCCTATTTATATTTATTCAGTGATGTCCACCATTGTGAGCCCTCGACTCAGCAATGCTTCTCAAAAATTTCATGAGCTTAAGTGTCACCGGGCAGAATTCATTAAAATACATATTCTGATTCCAGAAGTTTGGGGTGTCCCAATGACTGCTTATCTAAGCAGCTCCCACGCAAGGCTAGTCCCTGAACCACTCTTAAAGGAGTGTGATCATACAGGACATATTGGAGAAAACCTGACTCCTCTCCTTGACCGAAGTTCCTTGAGGGAGCTCATTGTTTTTTGTTTTTTGTTTTTTTATTCCCCATGGCATCTGGTACCAGAGAATTTGTTTCAAGAATGCCCTTCTCTTCTGTGTGTTACTCCTATCTCTAAGGAGTCTAAGAATTTGTTGTATCCAGAGCAGTGTTTGTTTTAACGGGAAATTTACCTCTTTAGTTAATTTGATAATTCATTTTCTTTTGAATCTTTGAAAAAGGCAAGTGGTTTGGAGATCTCTGATTTGTCTTTTCCTTTGACAGTGAAGTGAGGTAGAGATATTGCCCTTTGTTTGGGCTGTATTGCCGAAAGCCAATCGACCCTAGCTTAGATATAAATTGAGAGAGGATTTGTGGCCGTTTAGGTTTTAAATCACTGAGTGAGAGCAGGACATGCCTGGGACTGGTCAGAGTATGGCAGGGGCAGTCTTCAGGGAATGACCACTTCATTTTACTTCTAATGAGGCGGCAATGCCAGGCTGCTGTAGATTTTACCCAAGGTGTTGTGTAGGCATTTTTTAATGAAGTCTTAGACCGATTTTGCATGCTTTACCCAGCAGCCTAACCATGCTTCAAAGTTTCAATTTTTTGATTGATCTCGCTCATCTTGTTTGGGGGCGATGGGGTAGGGAAAACCTTCTGTAGCTGTTTGGAGGCAGATCCCACAAGAAAGAAAGAAACTTCAGAATTGAATAAGAACCTAATTGGTGCAAGCTAACTCTTTTTGGTAGTGTTAATTTTTTTTCATTTTGTGTGGACACTTCCACGGCCATACTTCCTTTTTGTACAGAGCACTCATTAACTGTAGCCCACAGCGGCTAATTTCCCGGCTCCCCCTCCCACTGCTTCACTTTATTTGTTTAGCTGACAGCCTTTTGAAGCAAGCAGGCAAAGCCTGCAAGAATTCCTGGCTTTTTTTCTCCCTTCATACTTGTTATTATTAGGAATATGGACAAGGTGCTAGCATGTGTGTTCCATCTGAAAATTGTGCCGGAGTGTCTATCTCTCGGGAAAGAATCAAATTGCTTCATAATCGTCATGGACCCAATTATGTAACTATTCGTAGACAAAATTCTTGCTAGTGCCAAGGGGAGTTTTGCCCTCATTTAGGGTTACAAGATCAAGTGCTAAAGGTATTTATAGCCACCTCACTCTCCCTAAGAAAATACCTTAAACTTGATTTGGGAGAAATAACTAAATGCACTATAGATGCTTTTCTTTCTCCTAGAATAATTTCTTCTAAGATGGATCAATGAAAAGGCATACCAAGAAAAGAAGAAAATTAAAATAAATTGCTCACTAGTGTTTTAACTCACAATTATCTCCTTTCTCGCTTTACATAATGTAATTTCAATTGGAGGATACAATGAAAAATAAAAATTGCTGGATCTCCTTGTTTCTTAGTCAAATCAATGCATCTCCTCGTCACATGCCCTCAGAAAACTCATTAAAAAATGAAAGGAAAAAAAGTTTCCAGGTATTCAAACAGTACTGTTTTTCCAAAAGATATCGTGGCATTGATCCTTTTGGGATGCAGTTCACTCCATAGTAGAATGCATGCCCTGCCCCAATTCCTGGTCCTGCCTTCCCCCTACTTTGCCTACCAAATTGCTAACAGCAGACGAAACAGTGAATTCAAGCCAGAAGTTTGGTTCTCTTCTGATTTTATAGCTCTTCCTTTAGTGGAAAGTGCTTGAGCTTTCCGGTTTTAATTACCTCATTTACAAATGAAGTGGGGAGATGAGCTATTCTGTCCTCTGGATCAAAATTTCCGTGATGGGTATTAGAAAGAATTTTTCTGAAGCTTAACTTTATCTACATACTAGTGACACTGAAGAACGGAAAGCCAATCACTGTATTGTACGTTCCACTTTCCATACAAGCCTATAGACCTGGTGTGATTTTTTTTTAATTAAATGGAAAGTTCTGCAGCCGAGGAGGAACTCTGAATTCAGACAGACTTATATTGCTGACTCTCTGAGGAGATTTGGGGCAGGTTATTTAGTCTCAAAACAGAAATTTATAATTGACTCAAAACAATACTGGTAGGTTTTCTCTGTATTGTGAATGAGTCACAATTTATGGTTTCAAGTACAAACTATTATGCTGCCTTAGGTATCCGCTGAGGTCAGGTCTTCATTTGGTGATTGAATGATTTCCATAAAATAAAAACCTGAGTGAAACCTTTTTATGGATGAGTACAATGGGGATATTGATACCTATTGTTTTAGATTGCTAAGCTACTCAAAGCAGATACCATGAAACGTTTTGGCTTTAACTACGGGAATTTATTAACATACAAGCTTACAGTTTTGAAGCCATGAAAATATCCAAATTTAGGCATCATTAACACGATGTTTTATTTTCCTGAAGACAGGCTGCCAGCAATCTGGTCTTCTCTGTCACATGGCAGGGCACATGGCCACATCTGCTGGTCTCTTCCTTCTCTCCTGGGTTTCATTGCTTTCAGCTTCTTGCTTCTGTGGTTCATTCTCTCTCTCCCTCTCTCTCTCTCTCTCTCATTCCCTCCCCCCCTTCTACCTCTCTCTCTCTTTTCATCCTGTAAGGACTTTAGTAAGAGGATTAAGACATACCCTGGTCCATGCCTTAATTGAAGTAATCTCATCAAAAGTTCTCACCTACAATAGGTGTCTTCCCACAAGAATGGATTAGCTTTAAGAACATGACTTTCTGGAGCAGATACAGTTCCAAATCACCAAATCTATCTTACTGGATTGCTAAGAGAATAAAGCATTCCAGACACAAAACTGCCCAACAGATGTTGTTGTGGCTATATTGTGCCCCAACAGAGCTGAGCAGTAGTGAAAAACATACTTGTCAAGCATTGGGAGACTTGGATTCTAGTTCCAGCTCTTCTACAACTAGCTGAGCCATACTACCTTCATTTATAAAATGGAGCGTTGAATATAAAGATCTTTAACTCTCCTTCTAGTGTTATTTTTTTTACAATTTTAATATGTTTGATGACCTCCCCTCCTCAAATACAGATATTCTTTCCCACAAATGTTTTAATAATCTTGACTGTTTTCTATCATTTATTACAATTCTTACTCTTCTCTGACTTTGTTAGTAAATATTCGGTCTTTTCTCTGTGGTGTCTGTATGAGTGGTACTTAGAATTAACAGAGATTTTTCAAGGACAAGCAGATTGGTCCACATTTGAAAACCAAGTTTATGAATTTTATAACAAAAGATATTTAAAATATTAAGAGATAAGCACTTTATTTTTTTAACATTCAAATCAAGCTCTTAGTAATTTGGCTTAAGAAAAACAGAAAGAAAAGCATATGAAAGGACCTGAATGGAGTAATGATTATTTAAGCACACAAATATTTCTCTTGGGATGGTAAGTGCAGTATGCCCCTTTCCCATTCAAAATGAACCTATAATAAAACATGCTCAAAACAATACTGGTACTTTTTCTCTATATTGCAAATGAATCACAATTTGTGGTTTCAAGCACAATAACTCTCTTTGGTATCCATTGAGGTCAGGTCTTCATTTGGTGATTGAATGGTTTCTATAAAATCAGAGCCTGAGTGACGACCTTTATGTATTATCCATTGATTATTAAGTTTCCTTGTTTGAACAAAGCAAATCTCTTTGAACAACCTATCTTTTATACTGCATATGCATCTCCTAAGTACTGACAGTCACTCAGAAATATCTCTGTTACTATAGCGGGATTTTACAGGCACAAAGATATCTTGGCTTAGAAAGCATTTAGAAGGTTGTAGTTAATTTTTCATTTGAAACCACTAAACAATGTATAGCAGATGAAAGTCCAAATCTATATTAGTAAGACAAGTCTCTCTCCCCTAAAAGACTCTCTGAAACCCACATGCATTTTAAAGAAAAAAATGCTACTGAAATGTCAATGAATTTTTCAAATGGATATGAATAAGTATGTTGGTGCATCACCTGATAATAAAAACCTAACGTGAAATTAAATATATTGTGTGATGAACCTATATACATATTGTAAAGACATCTTGAGCCATCATTAAATCGTATCAGTGTTGATTTTCACCTAAATAAGCATTACAAACTGAAATGCCTCCAGGGCCTAAGCAAGTTTCATAAATGGATGAGAGTCAGAAGCTAAACAATTGAGAGGTGTTAGCACTGCGATTGAGGCCTTATATAAAAGGCCTCAATCAAATTATGTTTGATTATGTTAGAAACCAAATTATGTTAGAAACCAAATAAAACCCACCATACCCAAATTAAACACACGGGGTGGAAATATTAGCATGAGAGGCTCAGAGTTTCATTTCTCTTTCAAATACATACTACAAAGAGATAGTGCTAGAAACTAAATACAAGAGGAAAACTTATTTGAGAAGTTGTTGAGGATAAAAGTGGAAATTGACTTAAATTCAGGCAACCAGAGTCATGAAAAGTGTATTTGAGAATTCAAAGGACAAAATCAAAACATTTTCTCAATTTTCCAGGAAAGTAAAAGGAATTGGAATGCTGACAGAAATGTTTGGCTGACATTTGACCTTAAAAAGAAAATGCCATTGTCATAGCTAAAAACCTTGAAACCAGTGACTCCCAGGTCAGGGTGATCAATTTCAAGAACTATCAACTGCTCTGTAGCACAGACATCAATGTGGAAAAAAAAAAAAAAAGAAGAAGAAGATGAAGGAAAAGGAGGAAAAAAAAATAGAAAAGGAGAAAAAGAGGTGGAGGAGGAGATGAGTATTTTTCTCTGAAACATGAGTTCATGACCAGATCAAATTTAGTCAGCATTCTGAGCATTAAGATAGTAGAAACAAGTAGTCAAAATGTTCTCTTGTCTGAGTGGCTACACCTAATTTATCAATCTAATTTTCAATAAATTGAGTTATTTTCCTACACCCCAGGTGGATTTCTAACCCACTAATAAGACAGCTGACCTGATTTGTCCCTGTGACCTCTTAGCTTGAGCTGCTTTGGGGGGATGGCTTGATTGACATGTGGCTTCTATGTACAGACATTGTACAGGAATGAACTTATCGGTTATGTCCACATGTTTTTGGTTTTGTGAAGTTACATTTTAGTTGTGCACATACTTAAGGACACATGTCAATAAACCTGCCCCAAGAGTTTTGAGGCAGTTGAGAGATGTGGTTTCAGATCCTGACTCTATCTCTTCCCAGTTCTGTAGACCTTAGGGAAGTTTCCTAACATCCCTGAGTCTCAATTTCTTCATTTACAAAATGACCCCGAACATTGCTTCCTCTCAGGGGGATAGTGAGGCTGCGCTGTACCCACATGGGTGAGCCTCCTGAGAAACAGCTGTGACACACAGTGTACTGAACACACAGTAAATGCATGTTCCTTTTCACAGCTCTTTGCACAGCTAGGATGAGTAATTGCATCAAATCATCTATAAGACTTTGAAAACAATCTCATTGTTGACTGGATTAATTCAACTCCCCTCTCTGGTCAGGAAGAAAATGTTGAAACAAAGAAAATTTAGACCAACGCTTGAGGATTCAATAGCTAACCAGAAACAAGGGAACAACTCATAAAGACATGAATAACCTAAAGGATTTAGTCTGTACTTCTTGATAGTAGATGCAGAAGCTTCCTATTGAGCAGTGATATTTTCAAAAAGGAAGCCAAAGGTGAGTTTGACTCAGAGAATTGAGGCCAGAAATTTCCAGTGAAAGAATTTCTGTTCAGGTGGGGTTGCCAGCTAACCACAAGACTATTTCTCGCCACCAATCATCCAGCTGTGCCTAAGTGTGCTTAAAGCTTTCGAGAGCAATCAGCAAGGGTCATCGTATTTACATTTCATGATTAGAAGTACCAAATGACCTTTGCTCCCTCAATCAAGTGAATAAGTGCTGGTAAATTACCAAAATCTAAATTTAACAAAATTATGTGAGTTACCTTTCAAGGTGTCATCTCAGAGTAATGCTGAGATCAAAACCCTGATTTGAACATGTCAAACCAATTGGAAGATGCCATATGGCTTGCCAGTAGAACAGAAACCACTTACTTGAAGGTCTTTATAGCTTTACTGATTAAGGAAAAGCATATTTGCATGTGACTGATTATGAGTCAAAACTCAGGCATTTCCTTGTTGTCAAAGGCTTCAGAACTATCCATTTCTATACACGTAGCCTGAAATAAATACATTGTCTGCCAGGCTCTGGGCTACATTTTATGTTTGTGTACCATCACCAGCCACAGTAAATGTCTGAAGCCTTTGTCCTATGCTATGATTTAGGCAAAACCTTTAAGAACACTGCCCTGACAACCAGAAATAGTTGAAATCAATGAACTTGGGAGTCACAAAAAATGTTTCCTGAATTCAGCTTCCTACTTCTGAATACCGGGAATAATGTTAACTGTCCAGCAAACAACAATGGTGGTTCAGAGGGCATAATTCCAAAAGACCTGACAGTATACTATATACTTTAAGACATTATACAAACTCAGTGTTTGTTTAACAAATTTTTATAATCACATTCCATGCAGCAGGCACATTTCCAGGTTCCCGGGACAAAGCAGAGGACAGAAGAGAAAGAATAAATCTCTGCTTTTCTGGAACTCACATCCTAGCAGGAGAGACAGACAACAAGCAATATATATATAAAGTAACTGTCACCCTGTGTTACAAGGGAAAAGTGCAGTGGAATCAGAGCCAGACAAGGCAAGGAGGTTTAGGGTGCAAGGCTAAAGAGGAGGTTGCAAATTTAATTGGATGTCGGGTTATGATTGTTCTTTGTGAAAGCGACACTTGAACAAACATGGGAAGGTGGTGAGAGAGTTGGCTGTTCTTTGGAGACAGCTTTGGAGGCAGAATGAACAGCCCTAAGGTAGGAGCCTGTGAGGTGTGTGGATAGAGCAAAGTAACTGGAAGAGTGGTAACAGGTGGGAGAGAGGTAAGGGGATCCAGATGTTATAAGCCCTGTAGACCATTATCTTGGCTTTTACTGTAGGATCTTGGCTTTTACTGTAAATAGAAAAGGAAGCCATTGCAGGGTTTGGACAGATGCATGGCATGCTTACTGTTATTTTAAAGAATCTTTTTTGTCTAAGATATTGAGCATAGATTGTAGACAGGCTGAAAGGAAAAATAGCAAGGAGTTACTTGCAGTAAACCTGGCAAGGATGGGGCTTTGTTCAGGAAGGTCACAATGGAAGTAGTTACAAGTAACTCGATTCTGGGTATATTTTGATGGTACAGACAATAAGATTTTTTGATGGATTGGATATGGGATATGAGAAAAATAGAAACCAAAGATAACCTCAAGATTTCTGAACTTGATTACCTGAGATAAGTTGAAGGTTTGGAGCATGGAAGGAGAGTAAGAGTTTAGTTTCAGACTTGCTAGGTTTAAGAGTGCCACTTTGTCTTCAAGTTGAGGTTTTGAGTAGGTAGTTAACCATATGAATCTAGAGCTCAGAAGGGAAGTCTAGAAATTTAAATGTGGAAGCCATCAACAAATAAAGTGGTAATTAAATCTATAAGACTTGACAAGATCACTAAAGAATTGAGATAGAGAAAGTAAAGAATAAATTGAAGGACTAACTCATAAGAAGCTTTGATATTTCGTTAGTTGGAGATAATAAGAGGAACCAGCAGAAGAGACTAAGAAAGAACAGCCAGGGTTTTAGGAGAAAATGAGGGGAATGTGGTATACTGGAAGCCATATGAAGAAAAAGTTCCAAGAAGAAGAAATCAATTCTGTCAAATGCAATAAAAGGCAATGAAGAATAAGAAGGATGTGTGTACTCAACATCTGGGCCCAGATATATGAGTAATGTGGGAGGGGGGAAAATAAAAATAATCACCACCTGAGAGACATTGTAAATAAAACAGCCTTCCCAGGGAAAAGCTAGGTTTCCACTAGCTTAACAGAGTGAAGACAGCGTTCAGAGAAAAAGTTAAGAATCTAGGGATTGTCCTTGACTATAGATCATGAATTCCAGAGGGTACAGTGGTAGGATTTTTATGAACTGGAGATTGGTGGAAGGGAGGATAGATGAGAGGCTGAAAGAGTCCTATAAGGATTAAAGTGACAGGTATGCGAGGTGACTGGGATCCTGGGCTTCTTTGAAGGACTGGTATGGGCAAGGATAAAGGACATAATGGGATTAGTCCTGGTAGACTCAAGCAGAGGGTGGGAACAAGCACTAAGTGTGAGGAGACTGGGAAGTTTTGTTTTCAAGCCTTCCTTCTTGACCTCCTTTGCCAAAGGCCATGAAGCACGAAGGAAGCTGTGAACAGTTGTAGTCTAAGGTCATGAACTCAACCTTGACACTTGCAGAAAGAGTTGAGTGTTGGGAGGAAGCTGGGTGTTGCTGTAAGCCATAAGACCCTGATGGACTTAGAAGGCCTAAAGGAGGCACAAGTATTGCCCTTACTCGAGGGTTCCTTTTAGACCACTTTTGAGAGAGGAGAAGATTACCATGAATACTCTGACTCTCATCTTTCCCTTGTTGATGGAATTGAGAACTGCTTGGAAAGCCAGGTATGATTTCTACCACATGGGCCCAAATCATGGACAGTGAATACTATAGAGGAAGTGTCATCTCAAAAGATATTTTTAGGGAAAGACATTCCACTAAAGGAATGGTATAGGGAGGTGTTTGATGGGAGGAGAGAACTAATATTGAGTCCTGTTATGGGCCAAGTTACTACACATACATGTTGCATTCCATTTAATCTAACAATGCTATGAGTAAATAGGATTAGCCACCTTCATTATATGCAAATTACATGCATGCCTGAGCCACAGAGTTGCTAACAAATTAGGATTTCATTTCAGATCTGATTCCATGTTTTCCAAATTGGATATTTTGATGGTATTGTCTTCTATATTATGTATTTCCATTCTTGCAGTGATATATATTATTGTTTGTGTACTAACAAATTATTCTAAATATTTATAAGACATGTTTTCATTTATTTCATTTTTCATAATTCATTTCAATAATATTGTTTGTAAAGCAGCTAATATACACCTTGGTTTTCAGTATAAATGTGTTCATTGATTAAATGGTTCATTAATTCAACCTTTTTATTTATTTAACAAACATGGGTGTTTAATATGTGTAAAAGACCATAAAGTCTTCCCATCACACTTTGCACAGCTGTCCAACTTGGCTGACTGAATTTCATTTTATTTTCATCTTTAATTTAAAAACTCTAAAAGTCAATGCCAAATGCCATAAATTCCTAAAATTTGTGGAATCAGAGAAAAAAGACCCATTTCAAAATAACTCTGATATTATAAAGCATTGAGTCTGTGATGTATTCGTTTTAAAGCATTAAGTATAGTTTTATATTTTAACAATTTACTTTAATTTTGTAAATGGGTTTATCCATTCATCCAATTCACTAAAAACTCCAGTGCAATGATTAAGAGGTCTTGTTCTGGAGTCAGGCAGACCTGATTTAGAATACTGGCTCCAATGTACTAGCTCTATAAATCTAGGCAAATCTCTGAAACTCTCTAAGATTCCATGTCTTCTATTAAATGTTAATAAAGTAATACCTACTTACAGCATTTCTGTAAGAATTAAAAGATATAATGAGTAGAAACCTTGTAGAACAAAGTCTGGAATATATTAGAGTTTCATTAAATATAAACTGCTATTGTCATTGTGGTTGTCGCTGTCATTTTTATTCATTCAGGATGAATGTAAAAAAGTAGGTGAGACCTTCTCCCTAACACCAAGGACCTTATAATTTAGCATAGAAGACACGATCAAAACAAACATTATAGCCAGCCATGTAAGTGTCATAAAGTAGGTCCACATTTTAGGCAGAGGAGGAAGAAGCCACATCTTGTAAGAATAATCAGGCCAGAATTTGTTTGATGTTGATGACTAATTCGCAGTTCTTGAACGAAAGATCAGCCGTAAGTTGAAGGATAATAAAAGTGAATTGAAACACTTTCAAAAATGATCTTCCAAGATGGCAGTGCAAGATGCTCCAGAGTGCCATTCCCTCACAGCATCTTTGAACAGCTGGCAAACCTGGCAAAGCCATCTTCCTCAAAAAGTCTGGAAATCGGCTAAATGGTTACAGTAACTGGGCAAATATTGAATAAAAAAAACACAACTTTAAAAATAGTAGGAGGAGATAAAAAAAAAAATAGTAGGAGAAACTCATGGTGCACTTGCTGGCTCCTTCCCAACCACCTCCTTGGCGCATTATGCAGCCAGCCTACATTCTCATTGTGGGTGGGTCCTGTTCCAGAAGGAGCAGAGAAACCCGTTTGCACATACAGGGTGCCTTTATGTCAGTGCCATTCTATCCAGGGGCAGCCTAAAAGACTGAGCCAGGACATTCATTCATCTCTGGTTCACCCTCCCAGAACTTGCTCTGCAGGCAGAAGCAGCTTGTAAGAAACAATTGTAAGAAACAATTAAGTCAAAGCAGAATGGAGCAATGTATTTCCTATTTTGAGAACGATAATAAAGCACCCAGGGCTGGGGTCAAATAGAGAAAGCCTGTTTGTAGAGAGTAGAGGGGACATTCGAATTCCCGTAAATGGGAAAGTAAGCACAAGCCCGGGATGAGATACAGGATAGGAAAAGATGGAGAGGACCATGCCCTTCACTTTCAACTCAGTGGTTGGTGGACTAAATTTTGAAGGAGAGCACCAGTCAACAGCCAATTTGCAAAGACTGTGAAAGACATTGGTTTGTTTGTTTTTGTTAGTTCCGGATACTCAAGGAAATCTGTCATGTCATTAGTGGATACAAACTGGGGAAAAGAGAAATCAGGACTGAATCCCAGAGCAATACTTCAAAATATTAAAAAGTGCAATGCGTAACAAAAGAATACATGACAAAAAAAGAAAAACCAGGAAATGATGGCCCATCCAAAGGAACAAAATAAAAATCCAGAAGCCATCAATGAAGAAGACCAACTTTTGGATATATCAGATAAACACTTTCAAAAATGATCTTCAGCCTCACGCACCCACCCCCATCCCAGCCCTCCCCACCCCCCCTCATGCCCCCGCATTTGCACACAAGGAGGTGAGGGGTGTCAGCCATGTGGGGGTCTTCCTCAGACCAGCACCAGTGACCCTGAGAGCTGCGCTCGCCTGGAGACTCGAGGAGCCAAGAGCCGCCTGCCCGGGAGGGTCGCGGCGCTGCTGCCAGGGCTGCCAGTGGAGCGCATAGGCGACAAAACGCATTGCTGGTATTTTGGAGGACTCTACCCAATATATTATATATGCCGCTCCTACGACGATTGCTGCGTGCGGGCCCTCTCCCTCCAGTGGCTCTGGTACCTCGGGCTCCTCCTGATGACCGGGTACTCTTCTGTGCAGAGCGGCTTCTTCATCCTGGGGCGGAAGTACCCCCACCGCTCATCCAGGCGCTTGTGTTCCATGAACGTGGCCTACCCCAGGCAGCCGCCAAACGCCGCTCCAGGAGCCCAGCAGCCAGGGCGCCATATTACACCGACCCCGGAGGACCGGGAGTGAATCCTGCTGGGAACAGACGATGGCCTTCCAAGTCCAGCCCAATTTACCCCAGAGAAGCACGGCTTACCCACCCCTTCCCACCCCTTCCATTCGAGCAGGTGGCGAAAGCCAAGTGAGCCCGACACTGCTGGATCATCGCAGAGAGACAGGGAGGCCTCCCTGTGGCTGAGAAACTCCTGCAACAGTCTTCTGTGTCCCTTCAAGTTTGTTTTCAAGGAATGGTCTTATGAGCCACTAAGGGCAAATTTCTCTTTTAATGTCTTCAAAACAAGCACAGCTCCCTTTCAAGTTTTCCATGGAAGAGCAGTATTTGAACTCACACTGCGTCTCCTCTGTGGGTTCTATGTCTGATGTAATCTGTGCTCTCTGGAAGGGGGTGGTGACAGTCTCCGAGGGTTGCACGGTCCTAAGGGGGTGTGCCCAGGTTCTTGGGAGGAAGGTGGAGAGGAGGCAGGCAAGGCAGAGCCAGGGTGTCCAATGAGCATATGGAGAGGCCCAGGGCCTGGCATCCCAGCCTGGACTTGCTAAGGCACGCTTCGCCACCACCACCCCCTCCCCGGACAACCCACCCTCCTACATCTCAAGGCACATCGGCCACTTGGCTGAAATGAGACTTATCAAGATCAATGTCTGAGCCTCCTCTCTAGTCAGTCTTCTCTTTAAGGAGTGGCGGGAGAGACTTGAAGCAGAGCTGTCTCCACGCACATCCCAAATGCGCATTTTCTGCACAGGCAGGGTTGAAAAAGCAGAGCTCTGTGCAGCTTGTGCCACAAGGTGAAATCCAGAACCAGCTCTGCACTGGATGGCTAAAGTTATCTGAAAATTTCCAAGGAAAATGAACTTAAATTGATGGAAAATCACTTCCCGCCCCCAATCGGAACATGTGTTTGATGAGCTCTTGGTCTGACTTGGGCAAAAAAGCAGTTTCCCCTGCCCACCCCCCCCTTTTTTAGTGTGTGTATGGAAGCCATTTACACAGTGTCCTGTGCTTTGAGACCAGACTCAAAAATGTGTCTCTCCCCTGAATACTCAGGGGTTTTCTGGGCTTTTATCATGGCCAGGGGTTTCCCGTCTCCTTTCCAAAGGCAGCGCTGTGGTGGTGGGCACTTCCAAAGTGGAATTCTTCCATTCAGAGGCTCATCTAGGAGGAAAATCACATTGATAACCCTTTAGGAGAGAGAATGAAGAGGTGAGATGTCCCAGCGGGAGTATGGACAGGCAGCTGCAGCCTGGGGCAAGCCAGGTGGTTGTGTTTGATCTCAGCAGGTGTGTCCTGGAGCCTGCTGAGAAAATCACAGGAAAGCAAAAATCCCAGGATTGCAGGCAGATCTCTTCAAAGAGGATGGACTTGATTTCCCACTGACAATGTAAACAAAATTATGATGAAGTTGTGGTTGGAAAGGCAGATCCCTGGATAAGAGCCACTTCTTACCCCAGGATTTTCCAAGGAGTCCACCAGAGTTGTCAGTAATGAGCAGGGATTATGTTTTCCTCTGTGTAGTTGGTCAAATTGCGAGTGCATTCGAATCCAGCTTTAGACCTAACTTGGTGTATAGACCAAGGGCAAAGCAGTGTAGCCAGGACACTCAAGGGATTTCAGTGTCCTGGCTACACTGCTTTGTGTGTAGTATCTTGGGGGAAAGCGGGGTGCTTATTTTGTAGATAAGAATAGTCACTCATTGAATGTCAATGTGGGAAACCTCTCAATGGAGTGGATTCTGAGTGTTTCCATGACCCCACACCAAGGAGCTTGGCATCCACACCCTACAAGGGTATTTGCTTGGTGTATGGCTGAGGAATAGGGTTGGCAGAAGTCATTGCTCTAGGACTTAACTCTAAAGACAAGGAATCTGAAAGCTTCTCAGAGAATTCCAAGGGAAATGCTTGGGAATAAAATAAACACCCACTGGAAACACAGTTTGTGAACCCAGATGCTGCCAGTACCTTTGACCACTCTGTGGGGCTTGTGTATTTGTCTCACAACTGCAGTGCCTCCCCACACTCCACTTCTTGGTTTAGATGAGAAGTAAACACAATGTTTACTGCTTACAACCAAGATCCCCAAAGTTCATCTTTTTCTAAGTTATGTATTTTGCATTTTTAATGTCACTTTCTTCCTGTACTTTTTTTTTAATAGAGAAATGATAATGATTGCTACCCCCTGGAATTCCAATTGGCTAGGGAATAGCTGAATAGGCACCCAAATGTCCATGACTACATTTTGTTTCTTTTTGCTAGCAAATCATCTTAAGAAACTGAATGATTTGTAAAGCTCAAAAATTTTATATTCCCCCATTTTCATAAGATAAATTCTGTTTTCCCTGGAACACATTAGAACCCTGCTACAATGAACACTGACCCTTACCAAAGTTGAAATGCCCCTTCCGGTGATATTCGCAGCTGTGCTGCTTCCATTGTCTTGTTAGTGGATTGTACACACCTGTTACAGTGAGGCCCAACCCCTGGTATGTTGGAGTCCTACTGAGACAGTTGCTAGGAGTAAACTTGAAGCAGATCTGTGCATACTTTTTTCTCTGCAACCCTTGGCTCATCTCTTTCCCTTTTCCTTTTTGCCTTCTCTTTTGATAAGATCCTATTTCTTACGTATGCAAAATAAAAATAAATTTGGCCAAAAAAATTTTTTTTTAATCTGAAGTATGTTCAAAGAGAATAAAGAGAACGTAGAAAAAGAACTAAATGATATCAGGAAAATGATGCATGAGCAATATGAGAATCTCAACAAGAAAAAGAAAATTTTAAAAGAAACCAAACAGAAATACAGTAACAGAAATGAAAATTTTCACCGAGGATTCTAACAGCAGACCAGAGCTGGCAGAATAAAAAATTAGTGAACTCATACCTAAGAAACCTGTGGGACACCATCAAGTGCGTAAATATGGGATATATATATATCCCAAAAAGAGAAGAGAAAAAAGATGAAGAATAAATATTAAAAAAATTAATGTCAGAAAGTTACCCAAATTTAACAAAAGAAATGAATAGTCACATTTAGAATCCCAAACAGAATAAATTCAAAGAAAGCCATACCCATACCATACCAGAGTAGTCAAACTGTCATATGCCAAAGACAAGGAGAGAGTTCTGAAATTTCCAAGAGAATTAGCAAAGTGTTATGTACAGGGAAGTTCCAATAAGATTACATTCTAGTTTCTCATCAGAAACAGTGGTGGCAAGAAGGCAGTGGGACTATCTTTTTTTTTCTGTTTTTGTTTTATTTCTTTTTCTGTTGTCTTTTTATTTCTTTATCTGAATTGATACAAATGTTCGAAGAAATGATCATGAGGATGAATATGCAACTATGTGATGATATTGTGAATTACTGATTATATATGTAGAACAGAATGATGATATGTTAATGTTTTTGTTCATTTGTTAAATTTTTTAAAAAAATTAATAAATAAATAAAAATGCTGAAAGAAAACTGCCAACCAATAATTTTATGTCCATGAGACTGTCTTTCAAAAGTGAAGGAAAAATTCAGTTCTTAGACTATGCACCTAAAAAAAAAAAAAGTGAAGGAAAGATTAAAACATTCACAGGTGAAAAAACCTGAAGGAGTTCATCACTACTAGGCTTTCCTTATAAATAATACTAAAGGGAATTCTTCAGACTGAGAGGAAAGGACACTAGACAGTAGATCACCAACAAATTAGATAATCTAGAAAAAAACCAAATAAATTTCTAGAAACCCACAAAGTACATACACTGATCTCAAAAGAACAATAACAAATAGATTGAATCAATAATTGAAAACATCCCCGCGAAAAAAATGCCCAAAACCAGCTGGCTTAACTACTTCACTCATGAATACTACCAAACATTCCACTAAGGACACCAATCCTGATCAAACTCTACTAAAAAATTGAAGAGGAGGGAATATTTCCTAACTCATTCTATGAGGCCTACATCACTCTAATGCCAAAGCCAGATAAAGACCCCACAAGAAAAGAAAATTACAGACCATTACACTTAATGAAAATAGATGCAAAAGTCCTCAACAATACGATAGCGAACAAATAAAAAAGCACATTTAAAAAATAATACCCATGATGAAGTGGATTTATTCCAGGTGTGCTACAGTGGTGCAACATGAGAAAATCAATTAGTTTACTATACCACATTAAGAGAATGAAGGAATAAAACCACATGATGATCTCAGTTGATATAGAACAGGCATTGCATAAAATCCAGAACCTCTTCTTGATGGAAATACTCAGAAAATAAAGAATAGAAGGAAACTTCTTCAATTTGATAAAAGTCATGTATGAAAACTCCACAGCAAACCTCAGACTCAATGGTCAAAGACGGTCAGCTTTCCCTCCGAGATCAACAATAAGACAAGGAGGGCCACTGTGGCCACTATTATTTAACATTGCACTGGAAGTTCTAGCCAGAAAAGTAGATTAGAAAAAGAAATAAAAGGGCCCTTCCAAATTGAAAGGAGTAAAATTTTCCCAATATGCTGATGGCAGGATTCTATATAGAGAAAATGCTGAAAAATCCACCACAAAAGTAGTAGTTAATAAACAAATTCGGTGAAGTGCCTGGACACAAAATCAACACCCCAGAATCAGTAGTATTTCTCTACACGATAATGAACAACATGAAGAGAAAATCAAGAAAAAACTCCATTTATAATAACAAACGAAAGAATCAATAAAATGTAGGCATGGATGGAAAAGACTTAGTTGGATTAAAAGACTTAATTGAAAAAAGTTTAGCCAAAGATAGAAAAGATTTAATTGGGCATGGAAAGCAAAATAAATTAAAGAACACCTAAATAAATGGAAGGATATTCTCTGTTCATGGATTGGAAGTCTAAATATTGAAAAGATGTCAATTCTACCCAAAGCAGTCTACAGATTCAGTGCAATCACAATCAGTTCCAATAGGCTTCTTTGAAGAAAAGTAAAAGACAATTACCAAATTTAATTCTTTGTTTGTTTGTTTTTGCATGGGCAGGCACTGGGAATTGAACCCGGGTCTCAGGCATGGCAGGCAAGAACTCTGCCTGCTGAGCCACTGTGGTCCACCCCAATGACCAAATTTATGTTCAAGAGTAAGATGCTCCAAATAGCCAAAGCCATCTTGAAAAATAAGAATGAAATTGGAGGACTCAGAATTCCTGATTTTAAGCCATATTATATAATGACTGTGATCAAAACAGCATGATACTGGCATGAGGACAAATATATATGCCAATGGAGTAGAAAAAAGAGTTCAGAAATAACTCTCATATTTATAGTCAATTGATTGTGTGTGTTTAAATACCATCTTTATTGAGATATCATTCATATACTATAATACTCACCCTTTTAAAGTTTATAATTCAGTGGTTTTTTTAGTGTATTCACAGAGTCGTATAACCATCACCATGATCTAGTTTCAGAACATTCTCAGCTGGCCAAAAAGAAGTTCCATATCCATTAGCAATCACTCCCCATCCCCTTTCTCCCTCCACCTCCTGGCAACCACAAATATACTTTCTGTCTCTCTGGATTTGCCTATTCTGGACATTTTGTATAGATGGAAACAGACAATATATTGCTCTTTCTTTCACACAGTATGTTTTATCAAAATCTATCCATGTCATGGCATGAATCAGAGCTTCATTCCTTTTTGTGACAGAATAATATCCCATTGCATAGATGGAGCACATTTTGTTTCTCCATTCAGCAGAATCAAAAAGATCCAACAAGGCTAGGATTATGGAGAGGCAAATGAATGTCATACAAATGGAGGGCTGGATCCTGTTTCTGTGTAAAACATTGATATTTTGTTTATTATGGAGTTTATGCATTCATTTTGACTTTTAAAAACATCGCTTTAAAAGTCTCTGTTGATTGCTGCGTCTTTTTTGGCACCACCCCATCCACCCCTTACATTTTGCACAAGAGCACAGTCCAGCTGGAACCAGCTTGCAGACTCCTGAGAATACAGCTCCCAGCCTGTGCTTTTCTCTCCAAAGTCTCCCTAGTCTTGGGCCCAGAACCTGGTTGAGGCAAGCAAGGTACTCACCTCAGTATGGTCAGTTGATATTTGACAAAGGTGCCAAACCCACTCGATGGAGAAAGAATGGTCTCTTCAACAAATTGTGCTTGGAAATTGGATACCATTTGCAAAAAATAAAGACTCCCTACCTCATATCATATACAAAAATTAATTCAAAGTGGATTGTGCTGGTTTGAAAGGATTTATGTTCTCTAGAAAAGCCATGTTTTAATCTTAATTCTATTTTGTAAAGGCAGCCACTTTTAATCCCTATTCAGTACTGTATGTTGGAAACTTTAATTATATTGTCTCCATGGAGATGTGCCTCAATCAAGTGTGGGTATTAAACTTGATTAGATGGAGATGTGTCTCCACTCATTCCAGGTAGGTCTTGGTTACTTTACCGGAATCCTTTAAAAGAGGAAGCATCCCCAGGGAGCTGGAGAGGAAGCTAGCAGATGATCCCATGTTCACCATGTGCCTTTACAGATGAGAGAGAAACACTGACTGTGTTCACCATGTGCCTTTCCACTTGATAGACAAACTCTGAACTTTGTCAGCCTTCCTGAATCAAGGTATCTTTCTCTGGATGCTTTAGAGTGGACATTTCTACAGACTTGCTTTAATTGGGACATTTCCATGGTCTAAAAACTGTTAGCTTGGAACTTATTAAATTCACCTTTTTAAAAGCCATTCAATTTCTGGTATATTGCATTCTGGCAGCAAGCAAACTAGAACATGGATCAAACACCTAAATATAAGAACCAAAACTATAAAACTCTCAGAAGAAAACAGGAAGGCATCTTCAGGGCCTTGTGTTAGGCGATGGTTTCTTAGACTTTGCATCAAGAGCATGGGCAATAAAAATATAAATAGATGAAGGGGACTTCATCAAAATTCAAAACTATTATGTATCAAAGGGTTTTATCATTAAATTATTTGGAAACCACATATCAAATAAGGTTATATATCCAGAATATATAAAGAACTCCTACAACTCAAGGATAAAAGACAAACAATCCAATTTTAAAAACCAATTAAAAAAAAAAATGAAGGACTTGAATAGACATTTCTCCAAAGAATAAATACAAATGGACAATAAGCATTTGAAAAGATACTCAACATCATTAGCTTCAGGGAAATACAAATTAAAACCACAATGAGTATCATTTCACATTCACTAGAATGACTACTATCTAAAAAAAAATGGAAAATAAATGTTGAAGAGGATGTGGAGAAATAGGAACACTTATTCATTGTTGGTGGGAATATAAATTAGTGCAGCTGCCTTGGCAAACAGTTCAGTGGCTCCTCAGGAAGTTAAGTATAGAATTTCCATATGACCTGGCAATCTCACTGTTTTAGTTTGTAAGCTGCCAGAATGTGATATACCAGAAATGGAATGGCTTTTAAAAAGGGGAATTTATTAAGTTGCAAGTTTATAGTTCTAAGGCCGTGAAAACGTCCAAGCTAAGGCCAGGTATAAAAATGTCCAAATTAAGTCATCCAGGTAACGATACCTTGGTTCAAGAATGCTGATGATATTCAGTGTTTCTCTCTCAGCTAGAAAGGCACATGGCAACATCTGCTAGCTCTCTTCAGTGGCTTCCCTGGAAACATTTTCTTTATTCATCTCCAGTGATCTCTGGCTGTGTGGGCTGTTTTGGTTCTGGTGGCTCTCTAGCTTTTTTCCCTTTTAAAGGACTTGAGTAAGCAACCCCACCTTGAATGGGCAGACATATGCCTCCATGGAAATCATCTAATCAAAAGTTACTATCCACAATTGGGTGGGTCACATTTCCATGGAAACAACCAGAAAGATCACACCCAGCAATATTGAATGAGGATTAAAGGACATGGCTTTTCTGAGGTACATAATAGCTTCAAATAGACACACCCACTTCTAGGTATTTTTCCCAAAGAATTGAAATCAGGAACTCAGATATTTGCACACCAATATTTAGATCAGCATTATTTATTATTGCCCTAAGATGGAAGCAATTCAAGTACCCATCAACTGATGAATGGATACAGAAAATGTGATACTATATACATACAATGGAACATTATTCAACCTTAAAGAGGAATGAGGTTCTCATCCATATGATAACACGGATGAACATTGAAGACATCATGTTGAGTGAAGTAAGCTAGGCACAAGTGGATAAATACTGTATGATCTCACTGATATGTAATAATTATGATAGGCACATTCATAGAGTCAGAAACTAGAATACAGAGTACTAACGACTTGGCTGGAGTAGTGGGTAAATGCTTAAGTGATGAGAGTTTCTGTTGAGGGTAATGGAAAAGTATTGGTAATGGATGGTTGTGATGGTAGCACAACATTGTAAAATGTAAATTAGCTCCACTGAATTACATATTTGATATATATTTGAATGTAGTAAAAGGGGAATTATTGAGGAATTTTAAAAAATCGTAAGACTGTACAACACAGTGAATTCTAAAATAAACTATTAACTATAGTTAATATTATAATTGTAATAGTATTTCATAAATTGTAACAAAGTTTCCATATGAATGCAAGGTGCTAACAATAGAGAAAATTGCATGTGCAAGGACAGGGTGGGGAGTATATGGGAATTCTGATTTTCTGCATGATTTTTTGTAAACCTACAACTTTTCCAATTTAAAAAAAATACATTTAAAAAGGTAATCCAGAGATTTGAGGGATGATACCAAATTAGTTGCAGTTGCCATCATAGACAGTCCACAGAAAAACTGTGGCTTCCAGAAACGAAACCATAATCCAATACCCGCTATCTGAATGGAATTCATTTTAGCATCAAAATTATAAACCAAAGCCAGGTCAGGATCCTGCAGTAGCAAGTAAGGTATCTAAATTTATAATGTGCTTAAAGTGAAGATGTAGGTAATAGAACTGATTTTCAGCATTGGATCTCCTTGTATAGATCTCCTTTTAAAAGAGCAAGAGCTTGGGCAGTGCAACAGTGACTCAATGGCAGAATTCTCACCTGCCATGCTGGAGACCCGGGTTTGATTCCTGGTGCCTGCCCATGCAAAAAAAAAAAAAAAAAAAGAACAAGAGCTCACCTTCCCAGCTGCATTGACCCTCATCTTAAAGGAAACCATCACCAGTTGCCAGGCAGAGTTTGGAAAAGATGTCTGGGTAAGGGAGACTTCCAGAGAGATTCCTGGTACAAGTAATAGCGCAGAGGTGGGAAAGCCTGGTAGGGAGATGACTGTTCTACCTTGGTAGCTCTTTGGGATATAGTCAAGAAAGAAAATTCTCTATTTATGTAAAGTAATGATCATTTGGGGCAAAGTGAGATTTTAAAAATCAATTTCGAGTCTTCCTTTCAGTTACATTTATATTTCAGAGTTGCATAATCTGTAAAGATTGTTCTGTACCAGTCTCTTAGCCTCCCTTCCCATCAGATGCTGTTACTTTTGTCTTGGGCTCATTAAACAAAATACTGGCAGAGTATAGGCTCCAGCTTACCTTGAAAGTGACTCCAGCTATTGTAATCGTGTTGTGGCATAACGTAACAGTAAGCTCTCTGTCAGAGCTCTGAGTTCTAAAACAGATCAGCAGGGTCTCCCTTCCTTAGTGTAAGCAGTCACTATTGTATTGAGGTTCTGACAGTGCTGGCAAGAGAGCCCAGAGATGGGACTCCATTTGTTTGTTCTCATCTCCAAGAATTTACTGTATGATAGTAGTAGGTAGAAGCGCTCACAAAGGAAACAAGTTCTCAGCTAGAGCCTAGACTTTATTTCAAAGAAACAAGGCCATGAAACTAGCTGGTTAGAAAGGAAATAGAAAGGCCACTTAAGATGAGAGGCCGTATTGGCTTGTGGTTAAGGGCACGGGCCCTGGAGTCAGACTATCATGGAATAGGATTAGGAGACCACCACTGGGCATCTCTGGTGAACTAGTCATCCTCTCTACATCTCATGTCTTCATCTATAAAATAGTGAGTGTACTAGCTATCTCAGAGAGGTACCGCTGCAACAATGCATGATGTAGTGTATGGGAAGCCCTTAGTTCTTTGCTTGGCATATACAAAGCATTTAATAGATTGTTGCAATTATTAGTTCACAGGCCCAAGAATTTTACACTGCAAATAGAATCAATGGACCAATATGCATATCTGTTTCATAAGGTGGGGATTTTTAATCTTCAGTTCATTTTATACCAACACTGATAAAAACAGGAGTTAATATTTAGTGATGCTAACAGCGTATATCCAGGAAGAGGTTTCCCAAATGTTGAAGGGCTCACGAACGTGCTCTAGGTGGTTTATGATTATTTCCAGTCTATTCTTGAACTTCCTTCATCCCCATGTTTCTGCGATACTTATCCACTGGTAAAGACAGCCAGAGGTCCTGACACTTTGAGTTAAAGGTCACTGGGGTCTTGGACCCCAAACTCCTCCAGTCAGAAGAAAACCAGAATTGACCACCAAAAACAAAGTTCACGACAATACACTTTCAAAGGGACACTCACTCTCAATCAAGCATTGCAGTAAAAAGAAGAGCTGGTGAATTTAAAAAGAAAAATAAATAAATAAAGCCACGAAAGTCCAAAGAAAAGCACACAGAACTGTTTAAATGGTCAGAATCTCCTGGGCTCTTGTTAAAAACGCAGATCCCTAGACCTCCACCCACGGCTACCCAAACAGAGCTGTTGGGGATGGATTCCCACCCCCAAGTGATTCCGGTTTGGGTGGCCCTTGGACTGTACTTTGAGGACCACTGTTTTAAAGGAAGCGTAAATGCACTGGGGGAAATCTGAAGGGAGTGCTACATTAAAAAACTAAATAAAATAAAGAACCAAATGGAGAATCAGACTGAAATTATTAAGGCAAAAGTAGAAATGAAAAAGAAGCCAGCCTAATTAGCTAAAGCAATGTACATTAGGAAAGAGGTGGGTTCTTTATGAAGCCGGAGCAGGATTTTATTATTATTTAGAATGTTGAAAGACACTTACTCATTTGGCTGCAATGTCTTTTTGGGCGCTACTGCAGCAGCTTCTCAGATGCATCCATTTTATTCATAAGGAGCAATAATAAAAGGCAATTTATTTTTCTAGGCCACTCATGCTTTAAGACATCCAATATTTATCAGCTCTTTACAGTGCAAGTATTAAAAAGCACATTAAAACAAATAAGAAATAAGAGCTGAGTAATTAGTCAAACCTTTTTACTATGATAAAAATTAAAATTCTAGCAGGTCATCAGATTTCTATAAGCTTTAAGCTACATAATTTACATCTTTACCTTCTTTCTCCCCTGTTCAGTTCAACTCCGTTGCCAGGATGGGGTAATTTATTTAATTTTTTTCAAGATTGCTATGTGTTTGCTATGAGAATTTCATTTTAAGTGCTGCGTACAATTCTCTGCTTCAGCCACAGCACAAGATGATAGGAAATATTAATTGTCGTCGTTTACAGGTGAAATTTTGGACACCAATTTCATAGGGAAATGGCAGCATTGATATTTTGTCTTAAAAAAATGGCATTTCCTTGATTTTTTATTTACTTTATTGGGGCTGAGGATTTTTTTAAGTGTAATGATAAAATATTGTGATAGATGGCAGTTCTTCTCTCTTAATTGCACTAAAAGCAAAACGCTTATTCCTCAGGAATAGTTGTGGCTTATACAAATACAAATCTTTTTCTTTTCAGTATAGAGTAAGCCACTCTCCATTTAAAGGATCAGCTCGTGTGCAATCACATTCCCTGGTAGTCTGACAAACACAATAGGGCATTAATTAACATGTGCTGAGGGATTCATCAACATGCACAGTGGTAGCGTGCAATTGGAACATTTTTTCCCTCCCCTTCCCTCTCTACGATGGCAGAATTCATGAAAGATCTACTCTGGTATGTAAATCAGTTCTTGCTAAATGCCTCCTAATGGAGTGTCTTTATTTTTTTAAAGCCGTTGTCGAGCTACTCACATATCCTAGAAAGACACTTATTCCGTCTCTTTCTCATGTTTAAAACCCAAGTTCAGTGGACAAAAATAACATATTTGTTTACTTGTCGTGCAGATTGCACTGTAAATAAATCATCTGATAGATTACTCCCCAAAAAGAATAGAATGAGATTCATTTCCTTTAATGTTGTACCATTGGGGATGGCAGAATTGCTCTCCCTGTCAGCCTAGGGTGACAGCACACTGGCCTGCTGCCTTACGTGAGAGTCAGAAAAGCACTGGAAGTCATCCTGAGTCTAGTCTACCTCCTGGCATAGGCAGGTGAGAAAAAAACGAGAGTAAATTTGATTTCAATTAGTTCTCAGTTGGTGCTTTGGTCTAAATCCTACTGTGATAAGCCCTTGCTGACTGATTTTGGTACCTTTTGCAAGTTCTAAGGGACCGAGGTATAGATTAATCATTCAGATCCATGTGAATCAGTGTTTGGCCATTAGAAAAGCTGCCCTTTTAAAGTGAAGGTGGAATCAAAGAAATGGAAAACTGTGTCCACATTTTTCACTTCTGAAAAAAAAATGCATATTCAATTTAATTTGAGATTTAGATTGTAATGTTTGTGGGTCAATTTTTAAAAATATATATATAATGGAATAATATAAGTAAAGTGCTTAGCAAAGCATCTAATGCCTAGTAAGGCAGTAGAAATTTTTCTTAGAGGTGGTAGTAGAGGCATTATCATCATTTATTATCTTTTATGGCCAATAAATCATTAGTTATAACAAAAACCAATGCAATTTTTATGTTTAAACATTATATATATATATATATATATATTCTTAGTTTGGGCATGTAGAAGAGATGTAGAATTTTAAGATTCGGTTTGATCCTTTTAGCCTTTTCATAAATATGTACCCTTTAAATGACTTGTGTTGAGTGAAGCAGTTTGGTGATTCAAATGTCTTTGGAGTCAGGCAGATCAGTTCTACCATTCTGTGACCTTGAGCAAATTATTTAACTGCATCAAGGCTCAGTTTCCTCTTTTGTCAGATGGGAATAATGGTTGAATGGATTCAACAAGAAACATCTTTCAAACACTTGGCAGCAAAGTGGCACACAAAAAAGAACTCAATAAATGGCAGAGACACAATTTTAATATAAGAAAATCCTCCCTCCTCCTAGTGCTGAAAACAGAGGGCGTATCCTTTAGGCCTGCCCAGGGTTGCGATGGCCTCCTTCCCCTCAAGCAAAGAGCAGTGTTTCCTGCCCACTGATACTACAGAAGCTGAGAAAGTAAGCCAGATGGTAGGCATTCTATAATGCTGCCTTCTTCTCCTCCATTTTCCCCCCAAGATTTACACCATATCATTAATAGTCAATGAGAGTCAAATAATTAAAGCTGCTTTGGTCTTTTAAAAAAAAGCAACAATTATACCTAATACAGCAAAAATGATATTTTAAAAAAATTTCTCTTTGAAATGATACAATATTGGGGGCAGTGTTCCTACTATATTTCCTGGAAATATGAAAAATTAGTTGTAATATCTTGTACATGGCTTTTCACTGAGGATATTTCTTGACAATTAGTACAAATGTGTTGATATGTTGCGATGATCCATTTTCCCCTACAGCTCTATGTATACCATATTTCATTTGTGAGATTATAAAATAATTTATACTGTAGATTTGCTCTTATCTAAAACAGGAAATTACTGCGTAATTTTATTATATTGAATTGAAATAGATCAACAAATATGATTGAAGTGGGATTTTATGTGGAAAAGAGGTCAGCATCGCAATGTCTGTCTCCCCTCCTCAGCCTCTGTCATGAGTAGGAGGAAGTAAACAAACCTACAGAAAAAATATTTCTAAGAAAGACCTTTTTTTTAAATGAGAAAACACAGCGTTCATTGTTCTTTACATTTGTTGCTTCATTTTAAAGAAATGAATAACCGCCCATGACCTCAAGGAGCTCAATTCCTTGCTGAGACAGGTCAGGCAAACATAAGTCATATTTAATATTAAGAGATAAGGGAAAATTGGGCACAGCTGTGTGTGTGTGTTTTAATTTTAATTGAACCCATATAAGAAGTCTGTCTACAAGAATTTTTTGAAATTGCAATTCAGTGTTAATTGAAGAGTTGCTAAGAACAACAACAAAGGCTGTTCCTCTTTCCTGGGTAGGTGGACAGGTATGGAAAGTTCCCTCCTTGTGCCTAATTTAGTCACAAGACACCATAAGGGGTATGGGAGAAGGTGAAATAGGAATGGGGTGGAGGGGAGCCAGAGCAATGAGACTTGGGGCCTTTCCTCCCTCTGAGAGTTGCTGTTCTTTCTCTATGAGGTGGTTCTGGTCATTTGGAGTAATTATAATTTCCCCATCACATCAGCATTTACTGAGAATTTTATTTATTTACAAGTAATAATATAGAGCTTTCTATATGCTGGGCACCCTTCTGGTCATGTCCTAACTATCTTATTTAATTGTCAAAGCAACCCTGTGAGTCTCAATTTACATGTGAGTGAACTGAGGCACTGAATGGTTAAGTAACGTGCCTAAAGTTTCCCAGCAAGAAAATGGTTGAGTGGGGTTGCAATAAAGTCCATGCTCTAAACCAGCATCCCATACTGCTTTTCTAGCAAGCAGTTCTAGTTTTTCTTAGAGAAAAATGAAATTGAATAGGGGGAGGAGATGGGTAGGAAAGGAGAGTCTACTGCAACGTATCACCCATTCAAGACCACCAGAATGCTTATCTTCCATCACTTTAGCCCAAAGGTGAGGCTAGCACTGATTGCAGCAAACTCTTGCTAATTCAACAAGCAGCAAACCAGAATCCAACATTTATTAATTGACGTAAAGTTACATTCTCCCAGATTATACAGTGTTTGTTAAAGAATGCATAACTTCTAATCAGGTAAGGATTACCAGTAACTTTGAATTATATATTATTTTGAATAAATCAGCGTTCATTTAGCAAAACTTTACTGTAGTTATTAATGCCTATGTTTTTGTTAGTGTAAGAAATCATTATTGATATCTGTTTATTTTAAATGGCTGTAATTCGAAATAACTCCTAATGTCTCTCTTCATTCTTTAACTGTCCTGGGAGAACAAATGATGAAGCAACCAAAACTTTGAGTCGCCATCTTTGCTTCTTACTGGATTTACCAGAGTCAGCTTTAGTCCCTCCCTCCTTATGGATTATAAAGAAATGAGAAGGAGAAAAAAAGAGGAGTGTCTTAGGAGAACTTTTGCCACATTTTTGGAGAATTTTTTTTCTGAAGATATTTCCCTGTGCTAATACCCAATATTCATGGCATAGACCCAATAACCTTTCATGCCAATGAAGCTTTGTGTGTACATGGATGTGTGTAAAAGAGAATCTGGCTAGTGGTTCAGTGGTAGAATGCTCGCCTTCCATGCTGGAGACCCAGGTTCAATTCCCAGACATGAACCGCCCCCCCCAAAAAAGAATCTGGCTAACTCCCGATACATAACACTTATACACAGAAATGCCAGATTCAATAATAAAACTTCATTATCTAAGACAATTCAACTTTCTGACCTTTGTTTTCTGAGCAAAGATGACTAACTAAAAGTTAAGTCCTTGAATCCCAGGAAAAGTGAAATCATTATTTCATTATCAGGGGCTTGCCCTATGGTAAGGACATCTTTCTGCCTCCCTTACCTCTCTCTCTCACCTCCTCACTCACACAAGCATTTGGGTGCACACGTATCCCCACACTTTCACATACCAATGTCTACTTTTATAAATCACAACAGCCCAGTTCTTCCAGTAAAGAACTGGAGTTAGTTAGCTAAATATTTTTGCCTATTCTGATATCTAACAATTTCCCTCATTATCTTCCTTGCCACCAGAGAGGTTAAATCCATCAGCAATTAAGTTCACTGGTTGTTGTTTTTTTTTTTAAGTCAAATTGACTGCTCTGTACTGAAGACACCTGCTTTGGCAATGGTGTCAATGCCGCCTTTAACCAAATCAAAAGCTTCTCTTTCTTTGCTCACTCCTTTCCGCAATCCTCCTCACAGAGCTCCCGGCATTCCCTCATGCACACGTTCCTTTTAAAGTGGGGTTTGCAGGCACCTCACTGTGGAGTTGAAGTTCACATTTCTTATTAACCCATTGCCTCTCTCACACATTTTGGTAGAAGACCTCTTTATAATTCCTATTAAGTGTAAATTACTGTATGGCCCACAGGGGACACAAGATAATTTGCAAATTCTGCAATTCTCAGTGGTCTTTCTTACCAAAAAGGTCGGTGAGCTTTTGTGCTTGAGTGAGAGAGTGAGTGAGGGGAGCAAGTGAGTGGAAGAGCAAGAGACACTGTCCCCCCTTTTAATGTATTTAATATTTACCTTATTGGTGATGGAATGGGCTTCAAACTTCCAGAGAGGCTCACTGCAGCACTTCCCATGCAGAGGGAACTCAGTAGTGATAGATGTACACAGCACTGCTGCTACTTTCAGATGCCTAGCGGTTGTATACTGGAGGACTGTTTGGCAGCTATATTCAGCTGCAAGTGTCAAATGAAGTCAGACATGGTTTCTTTCTCTAAAGGAATTTACCTTAACATTTGTTATTTGGGAGAAGGATGCAAGAAGCAGTTTCTGTCATTGTTTCTTTTTTAGCCCATTAATATTTTTAAGGCACTTTTGACACCTTCAAGCAAATCATTTGTTGATCCAATTCAAAGTTTTGAAATACTCCCGTCTAAATTTCTGACAAAAGCTTTATTACCATTCTTTGATGAGACATGTAATAGTAAAGAAAGCAGAAGAAACTCATTGGAGTCTGTCTCCCATTGACTTTCAAGGGCTTTATATGTGTAAGGGACCCCTCAAGGTTAATGGAAGTTACCCCTATAATTCCTTAGGCACCAGTGGAAGACTAGATCATTTAATTTCTATTCACATGGCATCCCCACATGGAGTACCTGATCTGTTGGAGAAATGAAAGACAAAAGTTGAATGAACTAGAAGCTGACACACAGCAGGTCATGTAAAATTGAAATTAACTTTTTTATTTGTTATCTTCCTAATTAACATTATGTGACCAAACTACTAGGATGGAATATTATTTAAGTCTTTTTCACCCCATTGGAAAATTTACTCTGCCCTCATAAAGCATAATGAGTTGAGGTAGAGACAAAACTTAAGGATACTCATTTTGGCATAAAATCTTTTGGCACAAAAAAATAACATTTGTTTTTAGAAATCACAGGATTTCAAGCTTCAGAGATAAAGGCCATGTCATGTGTCCAGGCATTATTTTATTTCAAGTCATGTTTTGACATGTCTAATACTTATCCATGATAATTTGTGCCTGCCACTCAAGTCAGGGAGATGTTTCAGGGTTTATCTGAGACTCTCACGAAAGCCTCAGAAGCCCTATGTTATTTGGCTTCCTGCTCCATCTACACCTCATCACCTACCCCACTACCCTTCTCTGCTTCCCCATCGGTTTCCCTGGACCCTTCCTGTTCCTCCAACACATTAAGCACCCTTCTGTTGGGAACAACATATTTGCCATTTCCTCTGTCCAGAAATATCTCCCTGTCTCTGAATGGTTGACTCAATGACTTCACACGTTTATCACATACCAACGTCTACTTTTATAAATCACAACAGCCCAGTTCTTCCAGTAAAGAACTGGAGTCAGTTAGCTAAATATTTTTGCCTATTCTGATATCTAACAATTTCCCTCATTATCTTCCTTGCCACCAGAGAGGTTAAATCCATCAGCAATTAAGTTCACTGGTTGTTTTTTTTTTTTAAGTCAAATTCACTGCTCTGTACTGAAGACACCTGCTTTGGCAATGGTGTCAATGCCGCCTTTAACCAAATCAAAAGCTTCTCTTTCTTTGAGAAAAGAAACTTATACCAGGGAAACACTACACCTAATTAGATATTTTCGGAGATCAGGAATGTCTCTGAATTATTTTATCTAAGCAGCCAGGGTGCAACGATGGCTTAAAGACAGGGAGAGAAACAAACATCCTATCACTCTGATAGGAAAGGAATAAAAGCATTTAGAGCTTGGAGTTCCAGCCTTTCTTCCAGTCAGTTCCGAGCATCCTTCCCTGCTTTGCCACAACCTCCCACCCCCACCCCCATCCCCTCCCCACCTTACAGAATGTAAGGATTTCTGTGGCAGATTAGGAAAATGGGCAAAGAATAACCTAACCATAGAGAAAGAAGGAGCAAGAGAAGAATAGAAAGAAATAAAGCTGAGAAGGGATGGCAGGTGGGAATCTTATAAGAAAAACAATTAAGAGCATGAGACCTCTGCCACTCCTCAGGAGACAGTTCATGCCAGGAATTAAATGTGTTGGTGAATACCTCTAACAGGAGAGTCTGGTGTGAATGAAATAGTTCTTCTGGGATATGAGAGTAAGAGTATCTTGGAATTGGGGAAGGGGACACAGGGGTTAGAAAATTCACGAACATTTTAAGAAGAATGGTTATTAGATGTTTGTCCTGGAGATCTAAGTAGAGATAGGAATTCCTAGGTGAAATATATTTCTTTGAAGACAAAACAAGTTTAGAACTGGACATGTGTGCCTAGATTCTTAAGAATGTCACATTAAGGCAGAATAATATATTTCATGAGACTTGAAAATATAATAAGTCATCCAGCCTTTTTGTAGATTGTAGTGTCTGTCATATATCTTCATAAGGCTTACAATTACTTTTCCTTTCTAGACTGTAATGTTTATTTGTAGCAGTTTTCAGTACAAGGGGGAAAAATGTCTTGTATGCTGAGGTCAACCACTTAAGCCGAGAGAGCACATCTTAATTAATTCTTTTATTCTCGAGTTTTTTTAAGCAAAATGTTTTTTGCTATTTTTGAAATTGTGAGGACTTAATCCCAATATAAAAACATTCCTATTCTTAAATATAAATGAAAGAACAGAATTTTTTTCTCATCCAATTGTCTTATGAGCTCGTAGTCTCGTTTTTCCACTGTGTCTGCCCATTCCAGATATCGAGTATGAATGCGGGACCACTTATTCCGTCATTTTTGTGTCAGATTGTTTGCTTCAGCTATCATACAGCTAAATATTATGCTATTAACTGGATAAAAATACCAAACGAAACCAAAATGGATAGACTATGTTTGATCTGTCATTCACCTATGTACATCACAAATAACTGACCTGTTAGGTGCTCAGACTAGCTCTAACCCACCTTCCAATCCCACTAATCTCATGCACAATAGCCTGTTTTGTCTGAAAACCCTATCAAGCTAAAATTCGCTTTTTATTTTTTTGCTATTTCTTATCTCCTATTTCAAAGGTCTTTTTTTGTTCAAAATAGAGTTTGTCTTAGTTTCCATATACCCCAAAAAGTATAGAAAATTTTAAAAGGGATAATTTATTTCTGTCTTTACTAATCAAGCTCAAATATGTAAAATGAGGGTCTCTTTTCAGCTAGCTATAAACACTTTAGCCAGAGAACTGGATGACAGTAGACAGAGTTCACTGAGCATTGCATTTAAGTAATGTGATGTTATTATATTCTGACTAATCAATGTATTTTACCCTTGTTAAATTTTACAAAAGTCAACATTTAGAAATAAAATTTTCCACACTTAAGGTAGGCTTATAAGTTCATTTCTTAAAAGTTTGAGAAATACCCTTTACTCCTTTGTTATAGAGTGTGAACAAGATATCCTTGTTCTGCTTTCAAAGGAATTTAAAATTGTTTCTGATTCCATATAACTCAGAAGTCATTCTGAGTATTTTTATAAAATAACAATATGCAATTTCCACTAGACTTAGAGTCACAAAATCATTATTGTCACTATGGAGTTTCTTGACAATTTGGTTTGGTTCCCAAATGGACATGAATACTTGCATGTGGAATATATTGTCTGTGGCTCCGATATTCCTCTGATTTAGTTCCAACAGGAGAGGAAAGAAAGAGAATTAAAGTTCCAGAAAAATCTTTAGTAGTATATGCAAAAACAGATAAATTATACATGAGGAGAAAGGAACAATATTTTATGAGCTATACAAATCACGGTTCTGATAGATACTCTCTTGCTCAAAAACTCCCTGTTGCCCATAGAATCATGACTAAACACCTGACAAAGTTATCAATGTCAACACAGTTGTTCACTTTTGACTTCCATCTCTCTCCTTCAAACTGTTAGGGTTGCACCCACTCCAGCTACTCCACGTTGCACGAAAATGTCTGCTTTTTAACACCTTGATGCTTTTTCTCGTGCCATTTTCCTGTCTAGACCTCATCAATTCTATCAGACTATCCATGTCCCGCTTCCATGACTATTCCCCATTGAATGTGTTTAAGTATTATTTCTCCTCTGTCTTCCTAAAGCTAGTCAAAAGAAATCCCACTGATAGGATCTGACAGTTTTGTGACTTGCTATTCGCATTCACCCTATTCTCCCTTGCACTCTGGTTGTGCACCTTCCCTTACTCATTAGACTGTAGAATTCCTAGGTGGAGACAAGACGCCTTATTCATTTTTATATCTCCCCATAATCCTAGCACAATACCTTAGCGATTGTAGGAGATGAAGAAATATTTGTTGCAGTCAAATGAACTGAATTAACACTAACTCCACAGGGAATCCAATAACCAAGATTAAATGTTTTTGTGTATTTATTAAATAGACTTCTATCCCCCTGGCCTTTTAAGTAAATTTGGGATATTCAAGACCACTAAAGGAAAATTAGAGGTTTTAAAAATTAGGTATTACCATATTTCTCATAATATTGTGATCAAAAGTAGATGGAAAGATGAAATAAACTGCAGTCAGCATTATGTGTTCATAAGAATATATATTGGGTGTGATTATGAAAAATTGCCCTGTGGATGGCTTTGGGGATAATGATTTCACAAGTTATTTAAACTATCTATCATTTAGAAGTGGCATTCCTTGGTGTTCCACCTTGACTGAACTTGAGGCTCTTGTCAAAGGAGACCCCTCCACTCTGATGAGGCAAAGTTGTATAACCTCCAATAATAACCACCTAGGACTTTTCGGTGAGCTGTGTTCTTCCACTGGGACAAATGCCTCCTAATATTTTATATATTCCTGGTCAGTGACTTAAAAAAAAAAAACCCTACCCAATTGCAGTCTGCCATTCAAAAGGAATATTTCTGCAAAGAAAAAGATGTGAAAATGTAGGCATTCAAGTGAAAATTCAATCCTTCACAGTACAGAGCCTCTGCGAAGTCTTTTAAATGACCCTTTTTATCATGGTGCCATGTCTGTACCTTTCTGAATAGTGAGACCTGGTAAGAAAAATAGATGAATGTATACAAGTGGTTGAGTAATGTATTACTCATAGGCACTTTGTTCTTTTTGGCAAACTGACCTTATCAAAGGAAAGAAAGCTATACATTGTGACAAGCTGAGCCTTACCAGAAAGTCTGAATTAGGAGTGCGAGTGCTCTGTTATCTGGATTAAAATGTGATCAGAACAAAAAAGAAAAATCATTATTTAACCTCTTGAGAAGTGGAGATGCTGAGGAAATGAGCTCCTTTTAAATCAAGACTTAAGCTTTTTTATTACATTCGGATTTAACTATCAGAGATGATTTACAGTAAAAACAATAACAATGCTAATAAATATTTTTTAAATGTTCAAAATAAACAGTGTTAGATTTTTTTTTTTTTTGAGTATCTGTAATTTATAGGGAGTTATTATAAGGGGGTGGTGATCAAATATCCGTCATCACTTTATCCTGGGCAAATGCTGTGCCTTATTTTCTACTTCTACTTTTAAATGAAAAATCAAACTTTTGCATTCACGTTGTACAGTATTTGCAAGGTCTTAGTGGGTAATTGAGAAGCCCTTCACAACTGGTAAAGAGACTCCTTCTTTATATTGATTCAAACCGTTTTAGTGTAAATATCAATTATACTTCAGAACTAGTTACTGCAGAACAGTGTACCAAATTCACTCCTTTGAGATAAACAGACGTATACAAGCCCAAGTTGCTCATCTGAAGATCTTTTTCCTTTGTAATAAACAGTCCCTTTTCAAATGAGTACATAACGATGGACAAAATAATCTGGAAATGGATAAAGCCAGCAGGAGAAATAAACAGCATTTTACGTAGCACACAGGCATGTAAAACTATTGCTATTCTAGTCACATTAAAAGAGTGTGTGTTCCTGCTGCCCAGTTACAGTGCATGTGAATTTGCCAGATCTAGGAGTATTTGCCCAATTAATTACTCTGCTGTTCAACAACGATGGGTAATGGTCCAAGCAGCCTGCTCGTCCTCAGATCACCGATGGAATTCGTGCACACATAATGTCCTCTCTTCAGAAAATGAACCCAACAAGCTCTATAATTATTTTTTTCTTTTGAAATAAAGGCATGAAGGCATCAATTCAGTTATATGTTTAAAAATAAAAACAGTTTGTGGGAGAAGAAATGGAAACAAAGCTGGATTTCTCTCTAAATAGAAATCTTTCTGGGTAGGAAGCTGAAAGACAAGTTTCCCCCCCACCCTTTTCTTTCCACTAGCAAACTTCAAAATTAAAAATAATTGCTGATCAACATTGTTCATCATTACCCTTAATTAGCCTGTTGGTTTTCAGTAGTTTTCTTTGTTAATACAGATGAAGGTATGTTCTTCCACGTTCAATTATACAAGTTATCCCACCGTGCTGGTAAGCAGATATCGAAATTTGTGAGGGAGCATATCAAACAAAGCTCCTGATGTACAAATGCACAGCGGTCCCCATAACCTGGGCTAATTAGCATTGTAATTAGCTCATGTGATGACTAAAAACAAAGTCAGAGTAACCCAGGAATCACTTAGAAAGGATGCCAAGGGGTGCTGGTCTCCGCTTTTTTTCTAGTGTTGGGAAGAGGCTGGCATCACACCCCCCTCCCTGCCCCCAGGTCCCCACCCCCGGGTGGTGCTCCCCACCCAGGCCTGAAGTTGAAGGATGAGCAGGGCTCGCCTGTGCCTGCTGCAGCGATGTTGTTAGGATTTTCCTGAAATGCAAGATGTTGCCAGTGAAAAGTAGTTCAGGCAAAAGCGCGTCCTGGTTGGCTTTGCTGACACTGAGGGACACAGTTCTCTTTGTTAGCATGAGAACTGGAAGCCACTGTGGAGATCTGAACTTCCCTTTCACACGGACTCGCGTGCTTAGTTAGGGGGTAGAGGGTAACTATAATACCTGGAGTTGTACGCGCACACTTCCACACCGACATCACTTACAAAGCAGAAATACCTGAATGGGATCCACATGCCTTATGGATTTTCTCTGGAATGTTACAGGGCAGAGACCATCAATAAAAATCAAAGGGAAACATGGTCTTTGCAGAGGAAAAAGTCAACATTTGAAATAACATAACCAACTTTTCAAATAACTCTGTGTCATCTAAAATTAATAATTCTTTATTCAAGTGTTTTCATCCTTTATTTCATTTGATCCTTATAATCACCTACTACAAAGGGGATACCAAAGGTCTTTCAATCCTCATTTTACAGACGAGGAAATGGCTTCAAAGATGTTGAGTAACAGAAGTATGAACAGAAGTTAGAGCCTCTGACTTTTAGCTCAACCATGCTTCCATGATGCCAAGCTAACCATTCCTAAAGCTTTTATTTTTCTTAGATCAGTGAGACTGGGTAAGTCTTGTGTTTTTTAAATTAGTCTTAGCCTGACTTAAACAAAATTATTATTTCTAATTTAAATTTTCTGGCAAACTAAATTGTTTTCAGTTCATTAATTTGCTGTCTTTAAACTCACATGAGCACATATAATTTTAATCACTACTGGATAGATAAATTAGCAACTATCCACAAACAAAAAAACTATTTTCAAATATATTCTAATTAGAATCTACATACAAGTTGGGGAAACTATCAGAGTTGGTGAATCCAAATCATAGACTAATGCTACTCGAACACATTTATCATTATATAAAATTGATACCATTAAGTCATGGTGCATCCAAATCTTTCTAGTGATGAAAGTAGGATTTACTGCATTTCCTTTTGAAAAGTCCAAAGTCTATGCATTTTGGGAAGAACTGAATTTTTCGTGATCATTGCACAATTTTAAAGAGATATTCGTGTGATTAACTTCCATGAAGATATTAAAATTTTTTACCTAACTGATAAGTCATTGGTCATTCAAACAATTTTCTACCTCTCTTTACTCTGTTTGATAGAATTTTATAAATCAGTTTTCAAAATAGTAGATGCAGTCCTGCCTTAGACATAGTCTAAATGGCAGAAAAGACTGCTGATTCTAAGGATTGATGGTGGAAGTTTGGTAAATATTCATAAAGTGTTATTTGAGATTTCCTAAAGGATCGATCTGACAGAAAGAAAATGGATACATTATAAGTAAAAACTTGTGTTCACATCCTGTGTAATATATTAATAATTTTAATTAAGACACAATTTTTTCTCGGTATCTGCCACAAAATTAAGTATGTATGAACTTACTCTGAACATAAAAGAAATAATAAAGAGCCTAAAGATATGTATTTGAGTGACTGTTGGGAATTAGACAACTGATGCAAAGAGAATGCATATCCTCTGCTTGTGCTTTCTTGTCTCTTTTTATGGAAAGAATGTAGGAAATTGCAATAAGGGGTCCACTGGGAAACTTTTAGTCAGTTGAATTATGATGTGAGGCATAGGAATAGGAAGTGGGCAGAAGGGTGATCAGTGGTAAGTGAGGACAAGACTGATAACATAGGCCCTTCGTACTTCTCTCTCCAGGCTTCAGATTTAATTGGTATTAGAAATGGAGGAGAGAAGATTCCAATATGGATTATTTTTAATTTTCAAATTAAAAAAATAATAATTTTGAGCAATGTTTACCACCTGATTTTGAAATTTAAATGGAAAAGACACAGGAACCAATTTTCAAAACAGAAGTAAAGAACATAATCTGGTGGTGTGGAACATAATGTGATGTCTTGTACTTACCGATTGAGAGTGAATGAAGCGTTGACGGATCAGTTAAATGAAGTAAAAAAGTACTTCAGAAAAATATTAAGAATAAAAGGAAATGTGATTATTACAAATTGAGATGCAAATTAACATCAGTGCTCTGTAGACAAACTAAAATGCAAAACAGTTTATAAACTAATAAATGCAAAGTAGCAATATTCTATATGCAATATGCTCTCTTATATTTATTTCATCATTATGCTGCCTTATCATGGGATTTCTTTATGTCAGTGCCTTCATCCTCTACCTTTCCAAGGGGAATCATGGGTAGGCTTTGGGGCATCCATAAGCCTCCTGAAATTGCATGCAATTTTTTTGTATGTGCAAAGAGAGATGTATGTTTGTGAGAAGAGGATGCATAGCCTTTGGCAGATATGTTAAGAAGTTCATGACTCCCAAATGGTTAAGATTCAGCATCCTGTAGTGAATCACAGCTTCCCAGTGGTTTGTTTCCCTTTGAAATGTCCCATCTAGACTGTCAGTGCTTTATGCCCTAACTGTTTCAGTGGCCTACCAGCTACCTACCCTCCCTCCCATCTCCCATCTCCAATTCATTCTCTGAATGAGAAAGGCATAGAAAATACCTCCAAATAAATCTTATTAAAACATCATCCATAGCATGTTTCAAACCGTCTTGAAAAAACAAACGAAAAAACACTAATGGCTTTCACTCTACCTACAGGATCAAGTTCAGACTCCTCATTTTTGCATTCAGTTCCATCTAATATTGCATTCTCTGCTAGCTCTATTAACAATAGCTGACATCTCTGGTGCAGCAGTAAAGTGCCAGGCACTGTGCAGAGATTTTTTCGTAAGTGGAATCACATAACCTCCCAAATAAGATCGGTTCTGTTGTAATCATAGCTCTGTTTTGCAGATGCTTAATATATTGAGGTTTAAGAGGCGTGGACCCCTGTCTAAGCTTACACAACTAGTAAGTGAATTACAGAATTCAAGTCGAGGCATGGGTGTTTAGCCACGAGGCTCCCTACGGCCTACTTAATTTGTCTCTTGCCCATGTGTACTTTCCTCTTTAGGCAGCTAGAGATCCTCTGGTCAACTGCAGATGGCATATGTCCTAGTTTGCTAGTTGCCACAATGCAACACACTAGAAATGGATTGGCTTTTAATAAAAGGGGACTTATTTTGTTAGTTCTTCAGAGAAAAGGCAGCTAACTTTCTACTGAGGTTATTTCTTACGTGGGAAGGCACAGGATGGTCTCTGCTGGCCTTCTCTCCAGGCCTCTGGGTTCCAAAAACTTTCCCCAGGGTGATTTCTTTCTGCATCTCTGAAGGCCTGGGCTGAGCTGCAAGTGCTGAGATGAGGTATGCTGAGCTGCTTGGGCTGTGCTACATTGTGCTCTCTCATTTAAGCCCCAGCCAATTAAGTCAAACATCATTCCTTGCAGCAGGCATACCTCTTAGCCAACTGCAGATGTAATCAGCAACAGATGAGGTTCGTGTACCATTGGCTCATGCCCACAGCAACAGAACTAGGCACCTTCACCTGGCCAAGTTGACAACTGAATCTAACTACCACAGCATATTTCTGACTGCAAGCCTTTTTCATACTCTGTCCTCCCCATTCTTTAAGGCCTAGTTCAAGTCTTACTTCTCCTGTAATGTATTCATTGTTATTCTGTCTCAGAACCATATTTGTTTGTTGCCCATATGACTTGTGTTGATCAGATACAAGTTTTCATTGTAACTTTGCTCTATTGGATAGTAAGTCACTAATGGGCAGGGCTTTTAGCTTATATTTTTGTTCTACTTCCTTTAGTGCAAAGACCAGTGACTTTTATCACATTTGCATTGAAAAATACTTATTGAAGGAATAAATTAACCTGAACTTTTAGAGAGTGTCATGTTTGAAAAATGATACTATAATTAGTTCTCTAATATTTTATTATGTCTTGCTAAAAGCTCTTGTATATGGTGGCAGGTGAGCTTATTAGCTATTGTATCATGCTTAAACTGGCTTTGTGTATGCCTACGTAGTAGGCCTGGATTAAATCTGAATAAACAATAAAAAGAAACTGCCCGATGTGTACCCCCACATGAGGTGTGTCTCCGTGTGTGTGTGTGTGTGTATGTGTGTGTGTGTGTATGTGTGTGTGTGTGTGTATTGGGGAAATACTCATTCTTAGATAAATGCTCTGTTATGAATAAGAAATCAGAAATCAATTATATGGCCAATTTTTTTTCTTTAAATTAAATCCAATGCCCCTGGGTTAGTTCTCTCAGCAGAAAAAGATCTGTTTGATCCAAAGTCAAAATTTCTGCTCAATATAGGCCAAGCACATTATGAGGATTCAAGTTTCTAGCCAGTTATCCAACTCCTGGGAGCAATAAAATCCATCAGTCCTTTTAACCCTCCTTGAGATGATGTGGGGCAGCTCAAGTCTCCAGTGTTTGAGTCCCATTTACACATCTTGTAGGGGCTGGTTGCTTTCTCATCATCATATTCGCCAGCACTAACTGTCAGAAAGACAAGGATGAAAGCGCTCCACCAAAATGCTTGAGAAATCAATGCTCTCAGCTAGGCAGAACTATCTACAATGAAATTCTCTGTTACCTTCTCTTGTATACACAGAACACAGTGTTTACATATCTACTGAAAACACTTATTTCTCATGTTATTATCCAACCCTGAGAAAAATGTGATATGGAAGATATTTTGTATAATATATCATGAAACAGTGGTTCTGAGTAATTGCATATATGTATTTAATCTGGGACAGATTAGAGAAAGTATGGCCTGTTTAAAGAGAATAGCTAATGCTGAGTCCTCAATACTTTTACCCTGCAAGAAAGAGGGCCCAGAGTTACAAGACTTTCTGGTTCTTTATGAGAAATATTTTTTTAATATGTCATGCCTTGGTTTAGGAATTATTATTATTTTTTAAACTAGGCAGGCCAAATAAAACATACATGAATTGGCCCAGAAGTTGCCAGCCTGCTACTGTGGACTGAATGATCCATACCTGCTTACTTGACCCATGCAACATATACATATTCAAGCAGCTATTTCCCAAGCACACTGTTTCAACCCCCCTTAAAAAATAAAGGCATTGGGTCACAATCAGCATGTCTGAATTAAGAGCAATTCTTAGACACTCTATTAAAAAATATTTGGGGCAGGCAATGGTGGCTCAGTGGCAAAATTCTTGCCTGCCAAGCCGAAGACCTGGGTTTGATTCCCAGAGCCTGCCCATGCCAAAAAAAAAAAAAAGAACATTTTGTGGAGGTTAGAATAGTAATACTTGTAAGTGTACTGTAATTTCAGCAAAACTTTTCAATCCGATCCTTATTATGTGCTGATCCCTAAACTATGATCAGCAAAAAAAAAAAAATCAGGTGGAAATAAAACTGTACCCAGAGATAGGTTATCAAACTCAGGACCGACCCAAAAAGCATTAAATAAATCATATTCTGTAAAGATTATTTAGCAATGTGTTGCTGACTTATTTGATGGGATGGAGTGCTGTTCCTTATTCTAAGACAGGGGCCTGATGACCTGCCATCCACTCAGCTCAGCCTCAACTCCTGTACAGGGTAGCTACTCTTTGGAGCACGCCATTGTGTACCCTGGGCGAATATTATAGAAATGTGATGAAATGGATATGGCTTCCACTTAAAGGTTTTCAGTATGATTTAGGATACTGTATTCATGTGTGAAAGGAAATAATAAGTTTCTTTTACAAACTAATATGGTAGATATTAGTGCTGAGCAGTGCCAAAGACTGAGAAGAATTTGATCAACTACCAAAAACTCTTCAGAGGGGCTGGGAGGGTAGCTCAATGGTAGAATTCTCGCCTGCCACGTGGGAGACCCGGGTTCGATTCCCTGCCCATGCCCGTCCCAAACAAATGAAAAGCTAAACAAAAGCAAAAATTCAGCCAATGGTGCTGCAACAGGGAAGACTCACAGGGAAAAAGAATGAAATGTCATGTTGTGCTTTGAAGAAGGTGTGAGACTAGAACAAGAGGTAGAGATCAACAAACCTTACTAGGTCTATTTTGCTTTATGGGTAAAGTGGTAAGAAGGTGAGTCAAGTACAAGAATCTCTAGGCAAAAAAAAAAAAAAAAAAAAGACAGCAATGGACAAGGGAAAAATGGCTCCAATCCACAATTCATAAAATGTTTTATATAGAATGTATCAGAGAGAATAATTATCTAACTCGTCCATTAGAGTTTGTTTTAATATTGTATTTAATCCTGTTTGTTAGCATTATGACCCTTGATTTTAACTGCAGAATAATGCTCTGATTATTGGCACACCTGATTAGAGTTTTGGTTTGCTTTTGCTACAAAGTGAATACTATAAATATATTGCTGTTTACAGATCCACATTTGGTTCAATTTAGCAAGCATTTAGAAAAATAATAGTCTTTGTAATCAAACAGATGATATATATGAAGAATATGGAACAATTTCTGGCTCCCACTAGTAATTAGCATGCCATGGAGAAAAAGGATGAGTAGCGGAATGAAGCACACATGGATTTGAATTTACTTTGGCATTTGACAGCAAGTGGTGACCTGGGCAAGTTAACCAAATTCTCTGAGCCTCATTTTCATCACATGTAAATATGAATAGTTGCTATTTTGTAAGACTGCTCTAAAGACATGCATTAATAAAATGTAAATCATAGATGATGGCATTAAATAGCAGCTATTATTATTAAAATTGTTATCATTACTAGTCCTATAACAATTGCAACTTATCTTAAAAAATTAAAAAATACCCTGGCAATGAATCGATTTCTGAATTGCCATTCTAATGAAGGCAGGACTTCTTTAATTTAGAAATTTGAAGTCTAAAATAGAAAGTAGAAATATCTTTCCTAAATTTCTTTACCCTTTAGACGTTAAGCAGCACTGCATTTTAGCTATCGCATATATTCACTCACATTTTTACAAAATATAACCAGACATTTGAGAGAGGTCAAATTTCTGTTTTGATATAAAGAAAAACGGCAGTTTTCCCCAAGGAGCCGTGTGGAATATTAATCTGCTAATTTCTAAACCTGACTTTGATTCAAAATGCCTTGAGTTTGAACATGTGTATTGTTTTAAGTACAGCAGATGCTTCTGCATGGGGTCTGGTTTTCCACCCTCTGCTTTACTTACGAGGTGTATAGAATGGTACAGTGCTGCAGCCTAGCTGTGCAGCCCAAAAAAGGAACACAGACCAGGAAGGCGGACAGGCACCACCAACCAGAATATCTGCCTCTACATGCAGCAATAGGTGGAAACACCTGAGCAAGGACTTAATTAGGAGTTTTCTATGCACCCAAAGCACTCCTACATGGGGAAGGGAGGAAAGGGCCACTTTCATTTGTGTTTATGAGGAAATTCCAAATCATTACTCCAGAAAATATAGAAAGAGCTTCCCTTGGATATATAAATGCCAAAGTCAATTAATTTCATTAATCCACTAAAAATATCTGAATAAAAACTGAAAGATTCAGATACCTGTACTCACTGAAATATATGTGTATATATATGTCACAGGTATACTCATCCTAAGGTAAAAATAGACAAAAGGAAAGAGATGCAAAAAATTTTTCATCTGGGTTTAATTTTTTTTCTTCTGGATTTAATTTTAACATCGAAAAAATGAGCCAAATTATCTTATCCTTGGAAGGAACAAGCTTGAATTATGAAGACCTTTATTTTTATTTTATCAAGAATATTTTTTAATCATCATTTGAATTCTTTTTCCTAGTTTTACAGATGGCACTTTAATTGCTCATTTCACTTCATACAAAAAAGAAAAAGAAAATAACCTATGTAAGTTTAGTAAGACTAAAACATATACACTTAATTCAACGTGAATGGTTGATTTTTATTGGTTTTTAAAGATGTGCAATTTCTTATTTTTCAGTAATTTTGAATATCAAATTCATTTTTAAGACGAGCCAAGCTCAGCAGTCTGTGGTCTAAAAATTTCTCAACTATACATATTTTAAAGAACCATTTTTCCTATCATAAAGCTACAAACATGTACACTGGCTACAGTTTAAAATAGTGTCAAAGATTATCATTCCAATTATAGCTTCTGGACCTAATCAAAATTCAGGACTGTCCCAACAGCAGCGGGTGTGATGCCCCATATGCCTCCTTCTCTGAAATGAAACCTCCCTGAGAATTTTCTTTCTTTGAAACAACAAATATGTGGAGCTCTACCGATTTTATCTTTATCAGAAAAGTAGCATTAGACTGAGATGAGATAGACTGTAAACACTCTTTGAAAGTCTACTTTTCCTTTCTGTCTATATGAAGCTACTTTAGAAAAGTTCAGAAAAGCACAAAACCAACAAAAAAGTTTCTAACTTTCAAAAGTTTTTTTTTTCCCGAATGGTGTTTTAAGGGGCATTTATTTACAGGTTCATTCAATATTATTGACATTGAATGGTGTTAAAAAGTGCCTGGATTTTAAAAATTTTTACATTAAATTAATACAGAGATTACAGGGAAAAACATTTGCATCAATAGTTCTCAGAATTTTATAAGTAACTTCTTATATGGAAATAAAATTGAAGTACGTGTGTAATAATTATCAGAAAATGTCAAAAGTAAATACAATTTTAAAATTGCCAGTTTAGGTAAGAAAATTATATAAGAAAATCACTTTTTAAAAAAATCACCAAACACTGGAACTAACAGTAATGTAATATGTGTGCGTGTGTATATATAATATGTATAGTAAATATTTCTTGTTTAAGCTCTAATACTGAGGAAAATCATCAACATTTTGTGTGACATGGATTAGCCCCCATAGTTTAAAATCTATAGAAGAGAAGAAATGTGAAAATTCAAATTTGATCTCTCTTTAAGCAAATTTGTACTAAGTTTGGTCCAAATGGAGAAACTCAAGACCCTTCCTTCTGTTTCAACATCTGAAAAAGAATTTCATTCTTATTTTAAAATGTCTGGTCAGTGTCTAAGTTAAATGGTGAAAACAAGCATTCCAGAGCACAATTATGGTAAATGCATCATAGCCAGACAAATGTTAAATCTTCATTTTATGAATTTCTATTTATATAATTTAAAATTTAGTTTTGAAAGTAAATGTTTTAAATATACATACCCCAAATAAGGAAAATAACAAATAAAATAATTTCCCACTATGACTTAATTATAATGCATGAAAAGTTAAATCTGCATACCTCTTCGACAGTACTAAACTCATTTATCATATCCTTTCAAGTAGGGATGGCTTATTGAAAGTACTTATCAGACATTAACCACCATGTGTATAAATTGCAATCTGTATTTCCCATTGATCACCAACCACAATAAAAAATAACATATTTTTGTTCTCCATTAGGTCTCCAGTCTTCAAAATTTCTGTTTTACAAATATTATGCTATAGCTTTTTTCTACCAATATCTTCTTTGGCGATTAAAAACTTTAATCCCAGGGTGGGCCATGGTGGATCAGCAGGCAGAGTCCTCGCCTGCCATGCTGGAAACCCAGGTTTGATCCCTGGTGCCTGCCCATGCCAAAAAAAAAAAAAAAAAAACTTTAATTCCTGATTCCATGACTGAAATTATACAGATGCTTATTATACAAATTTTGAAAATCACCTTTTTGTATCATTAGAAGACATCTATGCATTGTCATTGAAAATATTTTAAATATGATCTTTCCACCTTATCCAAGAATTCAACTCTATAGTCCCAGGGTAGAATGGTTTATATCTGAAGGCATAATAAAAGTAATATTAAAATGTGTGACTCAGTGGGATAAAATGGGGAAATTCCTCTGCCTATGAAAGAAATCTCAAATAGGAAAAGAATCAAATGTGTGATTTTGGTTAAATGAACTTTGATACCAAGTTGAAAACTTGATAAAGAAAGTTCAAGCACACTTTCTATACATATAAACAGTGTGAATAATGCCATTTAATAACATTTTTCAAAGATAACAACGGTCAGCTTTATTTCTGAGAGTAATAAAAATACCTTAGCTTTTAAATATCTTTGCAATTTGACGTTCCAAATGCTACTTACGGGGCAGTACGACCGGGACTGTAATAGCGGCATTGTCAGAAGGAGTAACTATTTTGGGGTGTTTCTAAGAAACAGAAAGGTAGTTCTTTGAATTTGCCACTCATTGTCTCACCATTTGAGTGCTGGAAGAGCATTATATGAGAAAAGAAAACCTGATGGGTACAAGAAAAAAAAGCATCAAGTTTTTGAGAAACTGAAAACCAAGGCAGGAATTTTAAATCAAAGTGGGGGAAGGCAAAAAAAGGAAAGCAGATGGAGAAATGAGAAGGGAAAGGGAAGGGGGAAGGGAGGGAAAAGAAAGGGAAGGGAAGGGAAAAGATCCTAATTCTGTATCCTTCCAAATCAAAATGGCACCAAAAATTAAAAGCCAGTTTATATGAACTGCTGGAATACTTTACCCTGAAATATTTATATTAATCTCTTTTTGTTCGAATTCTCTGAATAATTATGCCAATTCCTCAGTTCCATTTGCATTGTGCATGCTATAAATACTAACAGGAAGGGCTCTGAAATCAGGTCTTTAAGAGACTTCTCAGAAAGCCACTAGATGGCACAAAAGCACTGCATTGGGCCGCTCACACCGCAGCCTGCACCGCGGAGGTGTTTATTCTCCTGCTGAGAGCTCAGTGTTTAGTCAAGTAGGATGCATTTTCTATCAGAGAGATCTTTCTGTCGCGTGACACTTTTCAGGACACAAAGAGGGGTGTTCCACCCTCCCCACACACACTCGGAAAATGTCGAACTAAATTTGGAATCGTAAAAATCATTTCAGTGTTTACTGGGGTTTTCCTGAGAACTTTACCTTTCAGCTCTTTAGGGGATAGTCTGCTATTTGTTATGCAGCCTTCCTTAATAGGTCGTTATAAGAAAAGAGAAGTCCCTTCAGTATTAGACCTTTGCCCAAACAACTGCAGAAGTTTGCATATCCACAGTCATCTCTCTCTTTTTCCTGATTTTTTTTTCCATCAAATATTCTCTTTGTCCTTCTTCATCTGATATTGTGGGATCCCTCATTAAGAACCACATATGAAAAGCTGGATTCAAAACTGCCATCCTACTGGTGGTTAGTTGTCCTCTGTTAATATTCTTTACTAGCAAAGCAAAAGGAAATGTCTTTGTTCTTGCTTTTTAGATGCAACATTTTGCTTCACTTAATATTTCTGTCTGATCACTAGGCACCTTCTAATTTACCCTTCAAGCTTTGAGATATACCTGTATATTTGGTGTTATTTTCAGCTTCCTAATGTATGTATAAGCATCACATACCTCCCTGCACCTCCACACCAGGCACGGTTATCATTTTCCACTATCTCCTTTCACAAAATGTCCGTATAAAAGATGTTTTGATCTTTCGGATAAGTGACTTAATTTAAAATAATAGCAAAAAGATAAAATTAAGTCTCTATGCTCAGTAGTGCATGAATGACAAATCTGTTGTATTTAGGAGAATATTTTTAAAGATTTCCTTTTAAAACCTCTTAGAGCAAATTCACATGTGAACAAAAATATTACAACATTGGCAAACTGAAGTGCATAATTTATTTCATGTGCAACTGATACAGCTGTTCATACATATAATGGGTTTTATAGTTTTGCTATAATATCATAGCAGTTCTAAATCTGAAAAAAAAATTGAAGCATTTGTTCAGTTTTTTCCCACCCTTGGAAACTATTTTTCTTTATACACTGTCTTCGAGCAAGATATACTATTTTTCAAGTATTTTTCTAGCCCTGATTTCAACGAATTTGTGAAAACTAGAAATTTTATAAGGGCACCCAAAACATTTAGAAAAATAAACAATCAATACAATGTAATCAAACTTCTTTAAAATGTAAATATTGGAGACATAATGGACAACTTGGCAAAACTTGCTTCAAAGGCAGTGCTAACGACATCTTGTTTTTACCCTGTGTAGTTATAGTTGGAAACGTAAGTTGATTTGTCATATTAATGCATCTATAGAATGAACCCTATGAGTCATGTTTTACTGAACTTTATCTTTGGTATCATTAAGGATCTTCATTTTGGGTGAAGATTATCATTATCCATGATCATTATATACAGTGAGTTACTATACAACAGATAGATGATAGACAGACAGACAGATGAGAGATGAGAGAGAGAGAGAGGGAGAGGGATGAGGGAGGCAAACAGAGATAGAGAAGTTATCTTGAAACAAGAGCCCTATGTGTGCATGCTGATTTTTTTCCTTAGCTATTCCATATAATTCACTGTGACAGTTTAGCCAATTGACCACAAGGGATAAAATAAGCACTACTTTAATAGTTTTAAAGTGAGTAATTCCATGTACTGATGTAAAACTATTTTTAGAAATGTGATTTCAACTGATTAAAAATGAGCACCGGTTTTTCAGTGGTATCTGGTTCACACCAGAAGAGCATAATGTCACTGAGTGCTTGCAAACTCACCTGGGAGTACATGCATGCTACAGAAACTACCCGTTCAATTTTGCTTGAAAAATAAAGGCTTCTTCCTGATTCTGAGAGGGGCATTGTCTCCATAATGACTGCAATTAATTATTTCAAACCTTTTCAAAGTTGTTTTTTTTTTTTTAATTTGGACTCCCATGTGAATAAAGGACAAAACTATTTCCATAAAATCCTGCAAAATGGGGACACTTCCAAGCATTCATGGTAGAAATGTGGTAGATGGAAATGACACAGATTAATATTTTGTTTTGTTCTTTCATATTCAGATACTCAAAGAATTTGATAAAACTTGTGATATTATTTTATGCAAAAGAATCTGAGACTAAGATAATTTTAAAATGCTTTTGAAGGTACACTACGTCAAGTAGAAAGGCCTAAATTCAAATTATATTTGGAATCACATCGAGCAGAAATAACAAGTATTTGAAATGATTAGTAATGTATTATATTCTCATTTGTCAACTAATTTTCTATAATATCAATATTTATAAAATTTAAAGAATATTTATTGATAAGAATCTGACTTAACAAAAAAGTTGGGTTTTTTTTATTTCTGAGGTATTTTTCCCTTTAATATTAGTTAGCTAGTTGACCAACCAATTAATTTCATATAGATTTAGTAATTGAGTGTCCACATAATTGAATATCAAATTCATCCCTGTGAAATAGAACATATTAAATAGTGCGGTGATTGTTCAGATATAAGTTCCTAGTTTTCTATTACCTAATGAATTTTTATTTCATGCCATACATTGTTTATTTTTTGTGGTAAAGGTCCTAAAAAGTCCTTTTATATCTTCAAGAAAAAACAAATAGAGACCCACCAATAATTTGGAAACTGTTAGTAAAATAAATACGTTTCCTTGGGGGAAAAAATGCACAAATCATCCTTTTGTAGCATGGAGAAGTACATGTTTGAATTACATTTTTAAAATAAAAATTTTAGCTAGGAACAAATTAAGGAAATAACATGATATTTTAAAGAAGGCCACAGAAAACACTGCAGCATCACAGGATGACTAAAATGCATATCTCTTTGTATACAAATAATAGAAGAAATGATGAAAACTCAATATTGATTTGGGGAAGGAAAGCTGTTTATTTGTTGGCTTTTTCTTTTAAGTACTTCATAGACACTGAAGTGGCTGTCAGCTATAAAAAAATCAAGAAAACTACCTTATAAATATTTTGATTCTGGTTTTCTAAGTGTTTTCACAAAGTGTCTTCCCACAATGCACTGCCCTAAGCCTTTAATCTGTGACCAAGTTTGGGCATCACCAAACCTTAAAGGGAAAGCCACATCTCACTAGCCTTAGTTTTTCACCAATCTGAAAGTACGGATGACAACAGTTCCACTTTTACTGAGTATAATACCCAACAAATTAAAGTAAACAAAATAATAAAACCACAGATCTTTGAATAAAATTCATACTGAATGCCTGTTGTTGGATTTCAGCAAGACTAATGTCTCTTTGCTCCTTCTCTGATTTGCTGCTTGAGTGAATTGTTTACAAAACATGTAACATTCTTCTGAAATGAACGGGAATGGGGACATGAAGAAAGAGAGAAAGAAGGAGAAAGAAAGAGAAAAAGAAAAGGATTTAGATCGAGTGGAATCCAGGAATTTGAGCGAGAATATAATACGAGGGACTCTCCTACTGCTCCTTTCAAAGGTTAGCTTGAGTTAACAGCAACAATGCAGACAACTCTATAAAACTCTACTCTCTGCCTCTGTCTCTATCTCTGCCTGTCTCTCTCTCTCACACAGACACGGGCACACATAACCACACACACCTCCATCCGCACAGGCCCCTAACCCAAAGTGAAAGAAAAGGGGACTGTGCTAATCCTTACGAACGGCCATTTGCACCTGGCGTTGGCAGTAACAACACAAAGCTGGCTGCTTTTGCAAGGCTGTTTTCTACACTACGGTTCATTAAAATGCCACTCACAAGGGGTTCACATAAAATAAGATGTATCCTATTCCCAAAGGAGAAGGCAGGTAACCAGAATTAAAACAAGCCCTTGTCCCAGTTTGACTGAAATGTCATATATATAAATGTGAAGAGGCTGCTCAATGGGCTCAGAGGGGATGGAAGAGAGGGGCCAGCCAAAGCACAGAAACATTATGTGAAAAGTAGTATAAGCAATTAATGTACTAGAATATTGGAAGTAACATACTTTTTAAAGCCCCTAAGATGTTTTCCCATTCTTCACCAAGCCCTCAGATTTTCATTTTTTACTGAGACATCATAGATCAAATATACAACCCATGTGTATATTCTTTTGGATGATTTCCACCTTTTCCCAGAAAAGAGAGCGAGAAATAAGAACAGCTGCTCACAACTTCATCAGGAATCCAAGAGATAAGATAGAATTAGAATTCAAGACATCGAAACCTCAAAAACCCAATTGAATCTTTTAACCACCAGGCCACACTCTCTTTCAAAATTGTTAATAGAAACAGCATTGCCCTTTCTGTACAGCTGTAGATGCCCTATTGATCTGTATCACATACCATTTAACACTGGATGATTTGGCCAGGAAAAGCAATGTTCACTGTTCCATGGCAAATCAGACAACAGTGCTAAGATTTGCTATAGAACTTAGGAAAATAGCATAGGAGATGAGGAAACAAACAATCACAAAGAACAAGCCTCATCTGCATGTTTTTCACAGCTATTTTTTCCTCCACAAGAAAGCAGTGTAGTAGAGTGCAACTGTATTTATTAAAAGTTAAACTATTTCTGTCTAACGCAGATGCGGATCATGGAAATGGAAACCTAATAAACCAACAGCTGAAGGCCACATTATTGCCTTCTCCTCCTCCCCTAGCTCATTTAGAAAATGACATGTTTTTCTTCACAATGTTTTTCCCCTCCTCTCTCTTTAGTGGCAGTAATGCTGAATGCTCTTGACATAATTCTTCGTTCACCCCTGACAGTCATTTTTTTGAATACTGTCCCGGCAATAAAACACCTGACCTCAAGCCTTTCAAATGGCCATTGGCTTGGGCTACCCCAATTAGTTAGACTCATTTGAAAGTATCCAGAGGAGTCAGGTGTTTCACTCTTGGCTAAACTCGACATTATGAGAAAATACATCGTTTTATTCAGGTCAATTTATTTTTCTAGTGGATTTCTTTATTCCTCTATGATCTAAACATAGCAAATAAATAGGTTTAAAAAATAATCTATGAGTATGTAGAGTTCTGATACCAAATATTTCTGCCTTGGAAGTCATATAGGACATTTCTAATTCCCTGAGAGCTGCTTTTCAATATTTAAGGATTATTGAAAGAATCATGTGTATAAACATCAATGAAGAATTATTTTGTTTGCACATAAGATAGCTACATAACTACATAACTTAATGAAAATATATATGCATTTGTGTGCATATCACACATCTGTGAATACCTGTGTGGCTGGGTCAATCTATTTTTTGAGTATAGATCTCCCAATTCTATAGCTCTTCATTAAAAACTCCTTAGGTGGAGAAGAAATTGCGTGCCTCCAGAGATAAAAGTATGTTTATTGCATGTTTGGGTATGTAATTAAATGCAAGTTTTTGCCTCAGGAATAACGTTGGGAATTATTATAAGCAATAACTAAGTGAGGTTTCTCAGCAAACTTTGCCAAAGGAATGTGGGCATTCTCAACATAAATGGGAAACAACAGAAACTAAAACAGCATACTTAAATTATGTTAAAGGAAGAGCCCTTTAATTCTTGAATTATAATAAACTATGTATCTGATATAGCAATCTTTTTGCTCCCTTTATTTTGCATTTAATGTTTGTAAATAGCACAAGACTTTCTGACAAGAGTGTAATTTTTTTTTCCACAATCCTTTTAAAATTTCTATGTGCTATACAATTTTAATACTGGCCATACTCTAATTCTTTCCTTAAAGTGGGAAAACATAAAATTACTTGATGGGCAATACTCAATATGGAATATGAAGTCCACACAACTGAAGGTAGACAAATAATGCAGACTCAGATGCGTACATGTCGCTTTGAAAGACTACAAGCTCCCTTTTGACATTCGAGCAATTCAGTAAGGAAGGAAAGAGAAATTGAATTTAGCTGATGCAAATGAAATTAAACCTAAATTGGTTGTCACATCAAACTGATGTTAACTATGTAAATGTTTTCTGTTTATCAAACTACAGTGTAAGTGTATAATGCAAAAATAAGAATATTTTCATATTTGCTTAAAATAAAGATTGAAAGGATAGATTGCAAAATTATTTAAAATCTTTGCCACTTACCCATGTAATATTTAAGGGACTATGGATCATGGAAACTTCGGCTCCATACATGTATGTGGCACACAGACATAAACACACACAGATACACACACACACACACACACACACACACACACACACACACGTCAGTATGCACGCACGCTTTTCTGGCCAGGCAGTATCCCATTACATCATTGCTTCAAATGCATTCATTCTCTTCAATATTGTTGGCTGTTTCAGGTTAACTACCAAAATCATTTGCCTGAGAAGCGAGATTTAATTGTCTTACAACTACCTCTGTGAGGTACAATAGGGATTACAAGTACCCATTGATTATACTATTGGGTAGAATAAGGGACTCTTATTCTAGCATTTCTCATTCATTTTGTCATTGCATTCTCTTTGAAAGAGACCAAATGGGTCCCAGCAGGTGAAAGCAAAGAAACCTGAATGGCCCCCTTTGATGAATGACAATACCGCAACCACTCTCCCCCCCCCCACCATTTTTGGAGATTATAAAACCTTATTAAATCATGCCCTGTTAGATATTGATTGAGAGGGAGCTAAACTAAAACCAACAATAGCAGCATGGATCAGAGAACACTGCTTTCATCAATGGGCACTAAACACAGCTAAGCTTTCCATTCCTTTTCTTTTTTTTGGCGGGGGGGGTGCTTTTTTTTTTTTTTTTTTACTATTTACTTTTGTTTAAACCATTATCCCAGAAAGTCATACAATTATAGCAGCTTTGTCAGTCAAGAATAGATTGTAGTTGTCTAGCACTTCATCTTTTTTGAATGTAGCAGTATATTACACAAACAATATTATACTTGGTTAGGATTCGGGATTATTATTATGATTATTTGGGGGGGTGCAATTCTGGGTAATTATCATAATTGTTCTTGACTCTGGGACCCCTTTGATGACAAGACTACTTTAAAATAAACCACTTGGACATAAACCAGGATATTTAGGGTAAAAAAAAATAACTGCTGCCAGAATCAGTGTTAAAAACTCACCCATGTTTTAAGGCTATGTTGATTATCAGGCTGTTTGCGTTCGGGGCTGTCTCTTCTGCCATCTGTGAGCACCACAGCCAACAACCACTTTATGACAATCACCTCAGTATAACGTGAACGCGTCTGCTTTGGAGGAGACTTCTGCAATAAGACTCTGTGCTAATTAACTGTCAGCCCTTTTTTTTTTTTTATCAGCAGCATACATCTCAGAAAGTAAGGACACTCCACCAAAAACTCATAAGAATTCAGCTTAAACTCCCAAGAATTCAGCTTATGTGCTAGACTGCAACTTCTACTCCTTGTTTTCAGGCCCTTCCACTGAGAAAATCTGTTTGCTTTAAATAGTGATAAAGATTTTCCTTTTTCTTGCCAGTTGACTACAGGTGATAATATTTGTTCCTTCCTCTAGTCAAAGTTATTTAATTTAATAACGTTACATAAAAGCAGAACCGGAAGGGAAGGGAACGGGGAAGAAAAGGAAAGGAAAGGAAAGGGAAGGAGGGCAGGAGAGAGGAAGAAAAAAAGAAAATACTCAGGTATAAAGACAGATAACTTTGTTCTAGAAATGGTAGTTTCATGGTTTTTTTTTTTAAGGCAGCTAGGATTCTATTATAAACATTCGTAGTTTAAAGGACCAGATACCAAAATTACTAGGTTGTTATCAAATATGAGTAATTTCCAGTTCAAGAGAAATGTATTGTTTGTAAAAATAGCGTTACATACAGTGGAAATGACATTTGGAAAAAAAATCTTTAGCAATTATCATTGTCTTAGAAGACTATAGAAATCAAGGGTTATACCAAATTGAAACAGAACATTAAATATCAAATTTATCTCAGTGAATTCTTTTCTACTTGATGAATATAAAAGTAGTAATTACCTGAAAATAAAGCATTAATAATAATGATGTTTGCTTTCTAATTAAAATCCTCCTCAGAATCATGGATCTCCAAACTATACACAGGAAATAATTTTTAGCATTGAATACAGTAAACTTAGAAAATAAGAACAGTACACAACTAATTTGTTAAGCCAAAATTTCATTACTTAATTTTGCATAAATTACATGAGACAATTTGCACATTTTTAATTACATTCATAAATTAGATTTTATTTTATTGAATCATATAAAATTTACTCAAAGCTTTATCTTCTTGCTAGTCAATCTTTTCCATTTGTAGCATCTCCTGGATTTCAACTTTATATTAGACCTTACATATTTTTAACATTTTTAAATGTGTGACAGCAAATATTAAAATTAATTTTCATTTACTGTTTTATTTCCACATTTCCTAATGTTACACTTCAAATGAAAATGAAAAGTGTAAAGTTATGCCTAATATTTTAAATGAATATCTAATTATTATTTTAAAACCTTTTTTAGCAGAACAGTTCACAAAAAGTTGATAAGCTATGTGCTAAATGATGCTTTCTTTTTAAAGCCTGATGTTATCCATTCATTTTTATAAATGCTTCAAGCCAGTTTAAAAGCTTTAAACTTTTATATCCTCCCTGATGTAGATAATTAAATGACAAAATCTGTTGCTAATTTTATTTTCATTAGATTTGATTTTTTCCAAGTGAAAGTGTTACCTGTTAATTTTATACTGATTAGTTCGGTTCCTTTGCTGATTTGTGTTTTCTAAAAGAAACTTGAGAATTATCCTCTTCACGTATGATAAATTTATAATTCAGTCATCATTTGGCAATTTTAGACTGCCCTCTATTTTAGGCAAGCAGTGAGAGTCTAAAAGAGCTAACCATGTATGTGCATTGACAACAGTATTTTTGTGTCCTGAAAGTTCATTTTCTGCTTTCCATTTTTTTAATGCTATAATTGTATCCCTTCTTGAAATTTCCTGGAAAAATTATTCTGAAACAATTTTATTTAATAATGAACCATTGTAGTGACAAAATTTTCAAAATTTTCAAAATTTTGTTGTCTCCCCACCCCTGAATGTGAGAATAACTAACCAAAACTTAACTTCTGCTAAATATCCATACTTTCATGGTTTTGAAGTTGACTTTCCTGAATACTTTCTCTTTCTTCACATTTAGGAGGCAAATAAGTGAGAAATTAATTTGTTTTAAACACTAAAAAACAATAATTCCAATCACTATCACTCTCCTTAAAATTGGAATTCAATTCTGTTTTACTATTTTATTGTGTGTACATTTGTGTTCAAGTTACATGTAATATGATCTCTTAGTAAGTTCTGTGATCTCTGACTAGAAATTTATTCATAAGCAACTATCCACTGTACCCCAAATTTTACTTATTTAGCAGTTTAAACAATACTACAAAATGATTAAAATTAATTTTATTAGAACGATGGTTAAAAAGAAAAGTGCCATGTAATTATTTCAAACAGTTGACACAAAAAGCAGCTTGTTTCATGCAATTGTACTCTTTATGCATGAGCATATATATATATATATACACATTTTTTAAAATGACAAACTAATCAAAATATTAAAGAAAAAAAAGATACTTTTCCCCTATATCCTCAAAAGGCTCTCCTAAGATCAACCCTGTCAGATTATATCAACATACATACAAAGCAAGATTTCCTTCTATCTTTAAAACACACTTTACCTCAAACAGTCCTATGGATCTGGCACCAAAATAAAAATTGAATAAATTTTTCATATTGAACAGCCATGCTAAAAATCCCCTAAATGCTATTAGGATTCAGCCTACATACTGTTTCTGTTGAATTAAATATGATTACTTTTTCCCAGTGATATGTCGCTATATTCGATTTATTGTTTTGTTTGGCACAGCTAATTTTCATTTAAGTTGAAGCAATATTGCTATTAAGAGAAATTTTAGTTTGATGAAATGGATATTCAATTTTTAAATTGAATTGGTAGCAACATTTCAGTGATCTCTTTTCAGACACTTCTGACTCATAATGACATTGTTCATTTGTGGTACATTCAGTGGAACACATTTTGGCAAAATGTTTCAGATATCATTTCTGATGTTGGTAAGAACCCACATAATGCTTTCTACAAATGAGGGTTCTCTTTTTGTTATTCAGAACCTTATATTTCCTCTGGATTCTATTTTCGAAAGATTTAGGAAATTTGATTTCCTAGGACAGGTCATTTTACAGTATTTTTTATGTTTCCTTGTAAAATTTTAAAATTGTTGGCTTTGCCCCTGGGACTTTCACATGAAGTTACGTAGATGAAGAAAATATTTTATTGGCTCAACTATAGTTCCCCTAAGAGTCATTGTGGTGAAAATAAACCCTAATAGTAAGACCCTCTTCAGTTTCAATTAGAATATCCAGGAGATATCTGCATAGGAAGCTAAAGGCTTTCTTTTGACCTGATAAGACCTTCCAGCTCATGCTTAGCGCGAATTCTCAGTGTACGTGCAGCAATTTTCTCATTCAGCATGAGGAAATTGGAAACATCTGTTAAGACAATTCTGCAATGCCAAACTACTTCTTAGAGGGAAAACTTTGAGAAGTAAAGTCAACTTTCCTTGATTTCAGTCTCTATGTTAGAGTCTATGGGCATCTCTGGGAATTTGATTGGAAAGTCCGTCAGCATTACTCCTCCTCTTTTTCTACTTAAAACTTATGATCACAAAACAGAGAGACATTTCGGACACTAATCTTTACATCAACTACTCTGAGAGGCTATACAGCTGTTATATTGAAGCGGATGCCCTCGCCCCTCCCCATTGCTCAGAACCTTTATCACACGTTTTAGAATTATCTTCAAAGTAAATTTATTGGCTGCAAGTAATTTCACGTTATAGTCATTATTAATTTTTAAACCCAAAGCAGAGAGACCAAAGTTCACCAGACTTAACTCCATATAAGTTGTTCAAAGAGACATCTTCTATAATTGGGCAGAGATTAAATGTTCCAAAGAGTGGGAAGTGGGCTCTGAAGGCAATTATCAAAAAAAAGGATTCCAATACTGGTTTGTGTATTCACGAGTGATATGACCACTTTGAAGCACTTGATTTTGGTGACTGTTTGGTTATATTAATTAAAAGGTTCAGTCACACTACCCTATAGTCAAATCTCAGATATCTGCCTGCCACTCTTTTATAAATCACAGTCTCTCGCAGCTGTGCGTGGAACACGAGTTGAAAATCGTAAACTTCATGGTTACATTTCCTTTGAATATAGACCTTTTGAGTGACAAGAGCCCCTGCTTATATGCATGATAAGGAAGACAAATCTTAACATGCAAACTATTGTTCAATATATTCTTCAGATAACATTGAAACTACCACATATATGAATTATTTTTTAATTTAGGTCAGTTCCAATTAAAGAAAAATATTGAGCTCAAAAAGACACAAATTTTGAATACAGTAATATGAAAAATAGTTAACACATCAATATATATGCACCCAAGTTCAAAATTTTGTTTTTAAAGTAAAGTATGTGCTCTAGGGTTTATTGTTTTCAAAGAATTTGAAAAAACTGTCCCTTGATCAGGACGTCACTTAAATATAAACTAGTAAGATTAATCACCAGATAATTCTGAGTTGTTCTGCATAAGTACATTCTTTAAAAATGGAATACAATTTTCAATTATGTAAAAGTATCTATCAACATTCCATAATTTTGAGTTTCTAATTTTCTTTTACAGTTCACTTCTCTATTGTTAATAGAGACCTCTTTCTTTTATGATATGCATTTATCCCTTCTGAAAATTCTGTTGCTGTTTTCTAACAGCAATTTACCACTGTGAAGCAGCTTGTCATGCACTTAGTATGTAATAATTCCTAGTCATGCCTGGCAATGAAGATGGACTCTAAATTTTTTACTGTGTGGAACTTGTGGGTCTTGCAATTATGAATTATTGCAATATAATTATTCCAGCGGGAAAGATTAAGGTGAGTTCATGTTTCTTATCTTAATTCAGTAATGTCATCTCAGAATGTTAACCTCGATGCAATTTCTTAAGTTTCAGAAATATATAATGCATCCATTTTCTGGAACATGCAAAAAGTGAAGCCATAAACATCATGATCATCAGACTCTATATTAAACACATGGCATGAACTTCATTTCTCTCAAATTGATGAATGTATTTCCTTTTGTGTGGCCAATTAATATTTCTCTTATGTAACATATTATATCATTAAGGATTTAAGATCAGCTACAAGTTTTCATTCAATCACTGGTACCTCTATCAGGAAAAGTTATGTTTTTTAGTTTTGCTGCTCTGAAATTATTTTTCAAGGTTACTTGGAAAATACCTAGTTAGAACATAGTGTTCTGTTTCAGTATTATACCATGGTTTATAACTTAGACATTAGTCTAGTTGCTTCTTAAACAGTTATGGTTTTTAGCTCCTCCTCTAATTTTGACAGTAAAAAAATCATGCTAGCTTCTTGGGCCATTTTATTTCTCTTTTGCCTTATATAAGAACCTAATGCTGAATCCTTTAAATGCCTGAAGGGAATAAATGTAAAATTTCATTTCTGATTACTGCAATTTATAGGCTTCTATGATGCATTCAGTTTAAAAAAAGAAAGCTGGATCACTTGGAAAAAATGCTCAATAGCAAAATAAGGTTGGATAACCACTTTCCTAGAACACACTTACTTAGGGATTAAAGCAAAATTTGAGGATAAAGAGTGAGAATTGGATGACATTATTTCCTTAGGATATTGGAATTATCCTGGGAGTTGCATATAGGGCAGTTATCCTGAAGCATGCAGAGGGCACCTAACTCCACTCTCTGGTTCCACCTTCTGATTGTATAGAGAACAATTTCCTGTTTCTGAAAAATGTAATCTTGAATTTTCTCTGCCTCTTCACTTCTGGGTCCCTTAGGGTTTCCTACTTATTTATTTGTTTGTTTGTTTTTACAATAATGTAGCAAATGTTAAACATCTTTATATTGAAATGTGTCTTCTTGTACTATATGTTGGTATTGGGCTGGTTTTTAGAGCTGTGAGCTGGACTACCTTTTTTGTTTCTTGGCTGCTAAAACAAACAATACACAATGGATTGGCTTCAACAGTGGGAATTTATTGGCTCACAGTTTCAGTGGCTAGAAGGTTTGCTCCATCCCAGGCTCAGTATCTTCTGGACAGCAAGCAATGTTGGGGTTCCTTGGCTTTTCCATCACAAGGCAATGCATATGGTAGCATCTTCTCTTTTCTCTTCTGGGTTCTGCTGACTTCCAGCTTCTGGCTGCCCTCCATGGCTTCCCTCTCTGTGGCCTTTTCTGTAAAGCCTCCTGTAATAGGATTAAAACACATCTTGATTCAGCTGAGCCACACTTGAATGGAAGTAACCTCATCAAAAGGTCCTATTTACAAATGGATTCACATTCACGGGACCAAGGATTGGGATCTGAACAGACATTTTTGTGGGGACATGATTCGATCTCCAACACTATGTTTTCAACACTATCATAGTGTAATAAGAGATCTTCAGCTCCAACAGCTAACATCTGTGATTAGCTCCCAGCTTCCACATGGAACGTACCTCAGTATTGCTTTTCTCATAAGTATTAAATTTTAAATTTCTGAAGGGCCCAGTGCTTTTCATTGGCTTTTCCTTGTAATTATCCCTTATGATTAGAGAAATTTAGTTTTGCATAAATTAGGTGCTAAGAACTTTATTGGAGGTCTTCTCTGCCATTACTAGTTCCTCTGAAGTGAAATGTCTGTAGTCTATTAGGGAATCCAATAAGAGACGTCAATTGAACACAAGACAGTTGCTTGCAGAGTCAGCTGGTAAAAATGATGTTTTCACCATTAGGGAGCTTCTGATCATATTTCACAGACTTACAGACACTGAATCCTCCCTCTCTCCAGAAATAAAGTCATTTGATTATGCCTACTATTTCCTGATCTAGCAGCAAGAGCCAAACTGGACCAGAAGGCAGAAAGAGGATTGGATTTATGAAATTCTAGCCCATAGGGATAGATAGTTCCCTCTGAGAAGCAACTCTGGCCCCTGTCAATGCTGATCTTGTACTTCAGTTTATTCAGGTGGCTTCTGCTTCTTCCTAGGCAAGTATCTCTGCCATTATCCACAGCACAGTTCCTTCAGAACCAGAGCTCTCCCTTGCTCTTATTACTGCCTCTTGATGTTGGAGTCAGTCTCCGAACCTGAAGTTTATAATAGTCTGGATTTACTACATGCAAATGGACTCTATTCACTTCTAGGATAAATTCCAAGATAGAGAATTCCCTTTCAGACATCCCTTATCTGCCTCTTGAGACCATGTTTACTTGATGTTGGATTCCTCATCCTTGGCTCTTCTCCTGCCCCTTCATTGCAGATCCCCAGGGTCTATGGCACATCCTCCAGAGAAGACAGCATCCAGGTTTGTGTCTGAGTCAGTGGCCATCCTGGTCCAGGTACAGATCCAGTTGTGGGTACTGCAAGCCTGCTTTGTTCTGCTACTGTTATCCTTAAAATGCTCATGTCTGATTGTATCTACAAAGATGGTAAGTCTTTGTAGGTGGTCCTGCTTTTATTAGAGCTAAACTAAGCTGTCAGTGAACAAAGTTAAAGAGCCTAGAAAGTTCGGATTTCACCTCCACTTCAATCTAGTAGCAGGCAGAGTGGTAGTAAGAACCCCTATGAGTAAAAGTCAAATAATAGTACCATAATCATATGGGACTAAATTTTAAAATTATTCAGTATCTTGTCTTTACTTCTAAACATATTGAAGCAGTTCTGTTTACCACTAGTGCCAGCTTTTTATCTCCTTATCCTTCCAAGACTGAAAATATAAAATGGATATTAAAAAGTAGTTGTATTTAAGAAAAATGAGGCAAAACCACATCTTTATCTGCCAATCATTGATTATATTGCTGATAATAACTTTAAGTACCTGGACATTTGAGGGCAATTTACATCAAATGGTGCCTTTCTGAGGAAATATTTACCAACTGCAAAATGTAGGATGATATTTCCAGTTAATACCTAGTTCATTTCTAGGGTATGTAGCAGAATGAAAAAGATATGATTTATGAAAGGCCTGTTTCTTGACAGTGTATTAATAGTATGACCATTAGTTAGTGTTCTATTAAAATGATCAATGAGAAGAGAGGCAACTTTTTTTCTACTTATAATTGCTAACAACAGAAATGGTGGACATTATTATTTTAGTTTGAAAACAAAACCTGTTTCTGCAGTTCTGTGATTCTGGTTTCTTCATGCTATCTAATAAATTCTTCCAATTACAACCCATGAAGATGACTATTTTCTACCTTAAGTTTTTCAGTTAAAGTTTTGATTTGACCCAATGTGGACTAGCATGAAAATGCAGATGTTGGATATTTCTTCCTGTTGGAGAGTGTTTGAGCACAAGTTTCAAGGCAATTTGATGTGATGTGGGAAATTCTTATGCAAGACGGCAAGATACTACGCTCTTAATGGCTCAAACAGAAATTTTTAATGACCGAACACCAGTTACGTCTCATTCTCTACACCCATGACTGTCCTCTAAACCTAAATTTTCATCAATTGCTCTTTCTCCTGGAAAAATTCAAAGCATGTTATGTAAATCGGTCCCACATGAGTTTAGGAATATTTTCCAAAACGGTGAATTAACAACAGCGTTTGTTTGACAGTCACCAGAATCATGCTAATTCGCTTCATCATTACATTTCTCCAAATGGCTTTAAACAGAAAACCTCTGGTGAAAAAAAGAGCCAAACTGCCGGTGTCCATCTGCTTTGGTTCACAGCTAATTTATTTTTATTGATTTTACATTTTGGACAATTAATGTGTTTGGTTTATAATGTTCTCTTCCTTATTCGAGAGGATGCCTGTACCCGCTGTGCTTCTCTGGCACCCACACTCCAAGTGAGAGCAGCTGGTGGGGGGTTCGCCACAGCAAGCCACTAATTCCAGCAATTGTCATGATGAGTTCCAGTTCCTCATGCAGTTTCAAGCCAATTCATCCTTTTTGGGGGGCTGGGGGAAGAATTCCTTTTCCTTGAATCGCTGATATGCCAAAATAGGAAGTTAAGAATAAGTGAGGCTTGTAAGATCATGCTGTGATTTAAGAAAAGGAAATAGTTCCATAGGAAAATCACATACTATTGTGTTTTCCATTGCATGTTAGGAAACAAAGAGGTTGCATTTTTTAAAAAGAGGAAAATAGGAGGGTAAAGGGATATAGCTATAGTTCCTATTCTCTAGTCCCTTTATGAAGAAAAGAACTGTTTTGTGACTATTAATATATATTTCTAACTTATTCTCAGTGGCACTTACACCCACGCTTCTAGTTGTATTTATTTTCTGTACTTCTCTCCAAAACCATTTGTTGAAAATCAATTTGTAATAAAATACACCTTAGAACAGTTTATTAGTTAGTTGCAAATGCTGTGAGTGTATTTTTCGAGATTGGTTATTTGAACTCATTTTAGAAAATTTTTGGAAAATATAGTGAGCAAATATAGCTATTTAATCTAGTTGCTTTTGAGGGTTAATTGTGTACAGTAAAATGTCTTCTACTTCATATTTTTACATTAGTCATTAACATAGCTGTCATGCTGTGATTTTCTCCTTCATGACTTTCTTTAAATAGACACACCAAAAGAAATGTTATGTGAGTCAATCTAAAGCCTTCTTGCTTGTTCCATAATTAAAACTGGCTTTTTTCATTGATTTACTTTGTGATCCTAAATAAAATATAACCTGTTTTATTTTCCTAATCTCTAAATAAAGATAATATTTATCATATCGAATATTTTGAGGAGCAAGACATTCCTGATGTTAAATTAATTTAATTAAAGTAAAGCAGTTCTCTGAAATAAAGATATTTAAATATCAATTGTTTTGGACTCCAGATCTTGCCTTTGTTATGTCTTTCAAGCATTTGATCTGTTTTTTATTAAAATTACGAGTTTGTGATGATTTTCTGGCTCTACAGATCAAATTATTATTCTTTGGTTATTTTTCATAATAGAAGAAACTGGACAATACTAAACTTTCAGATGAGTAACTTTAAAATCTTGATTTCAAATATTTTCTGTATATTTGAGAAGCTTATTTTAAGACGTTTCTAAGCAAGAGTCAAAACACAAGAGAAAAAATTGAAGATATGCTTCTTTGAAAGGAAAAGTTGGGCAAAGCTAACCCATGCGGCAGTTACACTTTTGTCCTCGTCTATCCTGTCCTATATTCAAGGCTGTCTTTTCAAACTCACCCTCACCTACTCCTGACCTCCCTCTCTTAGATCTTACAGATGAACAGTTAACTCAGGAGTGGGTCTGTGTTGATAGCTTCACCGTTTACTGAAGGATTATGGTGGGATAAAAAAGGAACTGTAATAATCCCCATAATCTAAAAAGAATCAGACTCTATCTCCCTCTTACCTGCTCTTACTATGACATCTAAAAAGCACAAGCCCCTCTACAACAAAGTGACTCCCCCAGACAGGCTCCCTTTCTCAACGTTTGTGGGAAGTTATAAAAAAAAAAAGAATTCAAGAGAGGGTATTTTAAAACGGAAAGTGAGAGATGAAGTAGAGCAGAGAACTAAGGCAAAAAATAGGATGTTGCTTCTTGCGCAGTTTTCACCCACTTGAAGAGAGGGGAGCGGAATTAAGACAACCAAAAGGAAGCCGCCAAGGATAGCTGTCTCATTGTGGTTGCAGAGGTCATCGGGGCTTGGAGTCAGACCACATGGCTTCTGATCCCAGATTTACCTCTCCAGCTTTGTGGTTTCAAGCAATTGCTTATCTTCATCTACAAAATAGGAACAATATCAGTCCTGCCTCAGAGAGCTGTGAGGATCAAATGAGATAGTAAATATAAAGCACTTATCAGAATGCATTCAGTATACACTGCTATTATTATCGCGCATTGCTCATCATACACTGCACTGATCACAAATATTGATTATTTCCTCCAAAAGCCTAAGTTATCAGAGGAGAGCCTAGCTCTCTAAGTAAAAGCCAGTCTTTGTCATATTGCAAAGGTGACTCCATCTCAAAAGGCCACAACAAACCAAGCCAGACATATTGCTGGGGCAGGGCAAGAGTTTCAAGCCCAGGTGACAGCAGTAGCCCCTTGTTGACAAAGACCCTGTCCTGAGGTTCAAGGACATTCTAGTTTGCCAGCTGCCGGAATGCAATATACCAGAAACGGAATGGCCTTTAAAAGGGGAATTTAATAAGTTGCTAGTTTATAGTTCTAAGGCCGAGAAAATGTCCTAATTAAAGCAAGTCTATAGAAATGTCCCATCAAAGGCATCCAGGGAAAGATACTTTGGTTCAGGAAGGCTGATGAAGTTCAGGATCTCTCTCGCAAGTGAGAAGGCACATAGCGAACACAGTCAGGGCTTCTCTCTCAGCTGAAAGGGCACATGGCGAACACGGCGTCATCTGCTAGCCTTCTCTCCTGGCTTCCTGTTTCATGAAGCTCCCTGGAGGCATTTTCCTTTTTCATCTCCAAAGGTCACTCGCTAATGGGCTCTCTGCTTCTCATGGCCATGTCATTCTTCTCTGCTCTCTCTGAATCTCTCTCACTCTCCAAAATATTCCCTCTTTTATAGGACTCCAGAAACTTCTCAAGACCCACCCAAATGGGTGGAACATGTCATCACCTAATCCAGTTTAACAACCACTCTTGATTAAATCACATCTCCAGGGAGATGATCTAATTACAGTTTCAAACATACAGTATTGAATAGGGATTATTCTGCCTTTAGGAAATGGGATTTAGATTAAAACATGGCTTTTCTAGGGGACATACATCCTTTCAAACCAGCACAGGGACACTTCCAGGTCTTCAGGAACTTTATGATATTCCTGGGGAGAGGTACTTTAGCTATTTACCAATTCCCAGTGATGTCCAGAATGTTAATAAATTTGCCTGGTATCTTTACTTCAAGTTTAAAAAGAAAATGAGCTATATTGCCACACCTAATAGCTAGGTATGAAAAGTAATTGGTACATGCATGCAGCAGTGCTCTCCTGACCCACTCTCCAGGTTCCCACGTGATTTCTTTAAACACTAGACTCCTTCTAGGCAGGTGAGCACCCATGATAGGCTCTACCCTGAATAGAGCTGATCTCAGAGTATTCATAAATACAACACAATTTTATTAAAACAGAAAAGAAACATATAATTCCTGGGGTATCGGGAAACATGCAGCATGTGGAAACTCCATCCTGAGCTTCCATTTATTAGAAATATGAAATGAGACCTAGAGTTAGACTACAGTAATTTGGGTTCCATGCACCACTTCCAGAACCACATCTCATCCCTAGTTTTCAATTTGGCTTCTCTGGCCTGAGCTCAGGTATACAGTCAGAAACCGGGGCATTTTTATTTCCGAGTGAGTGGTTTATGGAATCTGCAATTTATGATAGCCAGGTGAATTATGGAACTTGGATGTTTTTTAAAAGTGGAAGAGTTATAGTTAATTCTCTTCTTCATATGTGTTCTTAATAGTGCCTGCAGCAGCGTCAGGACTGTATCACACGTTCACATGATTTTCTCTTGTAAGTCTTCAGCCCCTACCGTTTTGTCTGTTCTGTCAGCTGATTAAACACACGAACCTGAGAGAAGGTCACAGGTAAATCCACCCTGCTTACATTGATTTCTCAATAGGCTCCATCTCAAATGTGTTTGAGGGACCTAGTGTAACCTCCCTATGAAGAAAAATACATCTTCTCAAAGGCTGCCACTGGATATTCCAGATTGTTTCAAACTGGACACTTGAATTATTTTTTCTGTTTTTTTTAATGCAATTTTATTTAGATAGATTCACACACCATATAATCATCCAAAGTATACAATCAATGGCTCACAGTATCATCATATAGTTATGCATTCATCACCACAATTTTTGAACATTTTTTATAACACCAAAAAAATGCAAATAAGAATACAAATTAAAATTAAAAAAGAACACCCAAAGCATCTCATTCTACTGATCCCCTTCCCATTGTCATTTATTTATTTTTTTGAACATTTGAATTTGATCGCTTATCACAAACCCATGGGGAAAAAAGCTTAGATTTTAATGAATGGATTAAATAATCCACTAAAAATATTATATCTCCAAATGGCATTTGTATAATTTTTTAAGTGGGCATTGGTTTATTGGTGAAAATGAGGCAGAAAATAGATATATAATCAAATAATTTCTTAATCATAAAATATTTATTTTTCATGTTTTTAAAAGAAACTGATGTGGTTAGTTCCATGCCCTAACTTTATTAACAATGTCATTTGTGAGCATGTTATTTAATCAATCTATCTGTTTTCAGGTATAATAGCTGAAATATAATTAGTATTTGCAGGAATATTTACTGTCTGCTACAAATATAATTAATTAGACCAAGTACACAATTTTTTTTTATTTTTACATGGTATAAATCACTTTTGATTTCAACAAATGGTACTACACAAACCTTAGAAAACTAAATGCTATTTGAGTTATCACTGCTAAATAATTGAATAAAGAGAAGAGCTAGGTAAATGGTGTGGAAAAAAATATCCTAACATCACTCTTATCAAAATAATAGTTGTTTTATAAATGAAACACAATTTCAGCTTTTGTAGCTAGTGTAATCATTTCCTTACCTTTCTTTCAGTAAAAACATTTTCCACCTTCAATCTGCACATATATATAATTTAGAATAGAGAGTAAGTGTTCTTGTGATGCCTCAGTTCCATCAGATTTTTTTCCCTTTAATTATGTAGCATGATTTTTGGACATAGAGCAATTGATTCTACACATCAATAACGGAGCTCAAAACAATTTGCATATATTGTCGCACAATATCACGAATGCAGGAGGTGCCTGGGGGTTAATTACTAGTGTGTAAAATTTTTCTTATTGATACTAATAATAAATCTATTATTGAAAATCATAAATATACATTATTGTGTTTTGGATATTTGATCAAAAGAGGTATTTTTTTTCATATTAATTTCTTTTGCCAAAGAAAATACATCTGAACATACAAAAATGAAGGTTGGAAAGTTTTTAGGTTTGGGCCAAAGACTTAATCTCTCATTTGTTTGCATTGTGCATAACTAAGATCCTGAGGCATTTTAAGTTTTGAGTTTCCTAATTCAATTTGTTGGACATCTGGTGAATGTATTTTTGTTTTTCTATTGTGAATCTTATCGTATCTTGTGCAAAGTAGTGAACTTTGTCCTCAAGGATCTTAATACATTTTAGAAAAGTGGTTATTAATAAATAAAATTACTCCCAGACATACATTTGGGACAATCATAAAGAAATATCTCATTGTAATATGTTTCGAAGTGGATATTCTCACTGTTTAGACTGTTTGCCATCATACATGATGTGATTTCTAGTTGTACATGGACTTCTCCATCTTCTCTTACTGACCTATATTACCAAGTTCATTTTGAGAATAAAGTGTGGCTTGACTAGAGCCTGCTAACAGAGGAGACTATACCTTAAGTTCACCTGAGGTATTTTTGCAGAATTATAACTTAGGATAGCTAGCAAAAACCTAGATTCCCAGGTAAACATTAGGAAAACAATTATTTTCAAATTCTAGTGTGCTGTTCTCCAAATTTTAGTTCCACTCAAGGAAATAAGTGTAGTTAAAAGTGCCTGGGTGCCTAAAGAAAAGATCCGTTTGGTTTCTCACAATATTATGAAGAAATCTTCTTAGCAGAACACCCCCTGTGATTCACTTGCTTGAACAAAATACTCTGTATGACTCTTATAGTTAAACTCATCGCATTCCCAGTTATTCTCACCTGCCTATTTTCCATTGTGGTTCTAATCCCCAATTACTTACATTTGCATCTGTTAATAGAAAACTTCTAATTTCTTAAATTCTTAGTAATTTAACAGTCCTTACACTTTTCTGGGTTAAGGTAATAGGAAATCTTAGAGATTATGTGCAGGTTATTGATGTCTAAAGGCAAACAACAAATTATCTTTTTATATACGTCTAACTTTCCTTCAGAAAATCTATTTTACATATTTATAATATTTTAAGCATTTACTCTATGCAATCACTATATTGCATGCTTCGAATGCATTATTTCACTGATCCTCATAACCTAGTGAGGCAGAGAATAACCACTTTTCCCATTTTATAGAAGATAAAACTGATCCTTTGAACTTGATTAAACCTTGTAGAAGCATTGGGAGGGCACTGAAAAAAGCAAAACCTCTGAAGTTGAAAATCAGCTGTGAAAGGTAATGTGTTTTTTTAGTGGCTTAAGATAACTATTTTATTGTTCGTGATTCTATAGGTCAAGAATGTGGGCAGCGCTCAGTGGGGATGGCTGCTTTCTTCTCCATATAATATCTAGGACAGCGGAACAGGGATTGGAGGGTCCAAGATGGTTTCTTCACATCACCGAAGACTCATTGGTAGTTGTTAGCTGGGCCCCAGTTATCATGCATGTGGCTTCTTTTTTAAATAGTCTCATCCTGTAGGGTCTTTGCTTCAGAAGGATAGCATGCACTTCTTTGCAGGATGCCACCAATATACAAGTTCAAGGCTTCTTCACACCTTGGTTCAGAAGTTCCAGAATATAATTTCTACACCCAAGTTATTTTGACACACCTGTTTAAGAAACATGAGTATAAAGGATTTTAAATATAACTGCTCACTATATATTTGCATGTGTCTTCATGCTAATTAAATTACATAAACATAGTAACCTGTGTTATCAGCATTGAAGAGCTGAGTAAATAGAGTCTGCATTGTAATCCCTTAAACCAATGCACCATTGCAGATTGAGAAAATCAGTGTTATCGAGGCCAGTCTTCGATTCATAAAAAATTCTATTGAGGCTAAGAGATACAGAAACATTTTTAGGAATGCCTCACTAAAGTTGAAAACCCCAAGTTTGCTTGTGATAAGGACAGAATTTTTATAAGAACAAAAAATGTTATTTGATCTAATTTTTGTGGTACCTTCCATGTGCCCAGCATTTACACAGGGCAGTTAGTGCCTATTCCTATCAGTCAAAACGGGAAAACTTCATGATTCATCAGGCAATAATTAAATGCTCTTGCCTCAGTAGTATGGGAATAAATAGCCTAAACTAAATGGAACTCTGTTTCTGCCTATCAAATTTCAAGAGCAAGACCCCAAAGGACTAAACTGTTGCCCAGTAACTTAACTGCACACCATAACAACACTCAAGAAAATTTATAGGAATTCAAAAATATACAACACTTAGCAAAGTAAAATTCAATGTCAGCATCCAATTTAAAATTCTAGGTATACATATGAGGAGAAGAAGGATGCAGAATGCACAGAGGTTAGAATTACCAGAAAAGGACATTTAAACAGCTATTCTGACTGTATTTTCTATCTTCAATATCTAAAGAAAAAAATGCACAAGTTAATTGCAAACATGGAAGATATCAAAAAAAAAAAAACCCAAATCAAGCTTCTAGAGATGAAAACTAAATGGGTGAGATGAAAAATGCACTGGATGGAATAATGATTATACATAGCAGAAGCAAACATTTAGTGAACTTGAAGATCCGGCAATGGAAATTATCTAACCTAAAACACAGAGAGAAAGAAAACTTAAAAAAAAAAAAGAAAGAAACTAACAGCTCTAATAAATCATTCATGAACCACAGGACAAACTAAAGCAGCCTCATAAACATATGACTGGAGTCCTTGAAGGAGGAGGACAGAATGAGAAATAATACTCAAAGAAATAATAGTGAAGTTCCAATTTGTTGGAAACCATAAACTACAGATTTAAGAATCTCAATGAAACCCAAGCACAAGAAATATGAAAAAAACTACACCATGGTACATCATAATTAACTTCCTTGAAATTGGTCATAAAGAGAAAAATCCTAAAAGTAGCCATAGAGAAGATACATTATGTACAGAGGAACAAAAATAAGAATGACAGATTTCTCATTGGAATTATGTAAGCAAGAAAAGAGTGAAACGGTATCTTTAAAGCATTGAGAAAATTTAAAAGAAAGAATACCTGTCAACCAGGAATTCTATAACTAGCGAAACTATCTTTCAAAAAAGGAGACAGTATAAAGACTTTTTTCAGTCATACAATAGTTAAAAAATTAAATATCCATGCACATGCACTACAGGAAATATGAAAGGAAGACATTTAGACAGAAGGAAAAGCGTTTCAAAATACAGAAAGCAAAAAACGAACTGAAATGCGAGGAGAAATATACTAATCTAAAATTAGTGTGAGGACTTCCGGCCAAGATGGCGGCTTAACAATGTGCGCATTTTAGTTTGTCCTCCAGAACAACTACTAAATAACCAGAAACAGTACAGAACAGCTCCTGGGGCCACATCAGTGACCGGACACACCGTGTACCCCAATCTGGACCAGCTGTGAGCCCCCCCAGAACCATGAGTTCCCCAAGCCTCGGTGGCCAGCGCCCCTCCCCCACAGGCTGCTTCCCAGAGGGGAAAGGAAAGACACTTGACCAGCAGCAGGGGGTGAGCCCAACCAAACACCAATTGTGGAATTAATTAACAAATTCTGACCACTAAAAATAGGCCCCCAGCTCAGGTGAACCTGGTCAAAGCAGAGGTCGCTCATTTTGCCCCGGCACCTTCCCCAGGGGAGGGGTGAAGCCCAACTCAGGTGGAATCCCTCTCTCAAGAAATTCAGACAACAGGGCTTGGTAATTTGAAGCCATTAAAACCAGCCTACAACCTCTCCTCTGTCTCCACCACGCCCCCAGCAGGGAGAGTCTGCCAAAGTTAAAGGTACCGCATCATCTTAAGCTGGTGGGACCTGCAGTCAGACAAGCACCACACACAGGGCAGGATAAGAAAAACAGAGTCCAGAGACTTCACAGGAAAGTCTTTCAAACTGCTGGGTCTCACCCTCAGGGAAAACCGACGCAGGTGCCTCTTTCTCCCTGATAGGAGGCCAGTTTGGTCTGGGAAAATCCAGATGTGGTCTATAATACCTAAGTAGACCCTCCTAAGTGTGGGGGGAAAAGGCACCATACAAGCAGGGCAAGAAACAAGAAAACAAAAACTGAAAAATTCTCCTCTGTTAAATAAAATTAGTGTGAGAAATTTAAATATTCCTTTCTTAATACTTGATAGGATAACTACACAGAAAATCGGTAAGGATTTAGAAGACTTGGAAAGCAATACTTATCTAAATATTTATCTAAAGAAAACCAACTTTATCTTTTAGATATTTATAAAATACTTTACTCAACAACAGTAAAATACACACTTTTCAAATGCACATACAACATTTGCCAAGACAGATCCTTATGGGCCATAAAACATGTCTCAACAAATTTAAGAGGATTCAAATCAAATATGTTCTCTGATCACAGTGGAATTAAATTAGAAGACAACAGAAAAATATCTGTGAAGTTCCTGAACTTTTAAACAGTAAGTAGCACTCTCTTTAGGAAACCATAGCTCGAAGAATAACTCAAATGGGAAAGTTGATAGTATTTCTAATTGAATATAAATGGAAACATGTCATTTCAAAATTTGTGGGATGCATCTAACGTAGTACTTAGAACAGATATTCATAAAATATAACCCATGGACCAAATTCAGCCAGCCAATTATTATTTTTTTGTATGCTGAACGGCAGGGTCACGTTTTATTATTTTTTCCTTGTGAGTATCCCGTTATTACAGCACCATTTGTTAAATTTTTGTTTATTTGTTTGTTAGTTTGGGGGGGAAGTGCATGGGCCAGAAATTGAACCCAGGTCTCCTGATGGCAGGTGAGGATTCTACCACTGAACTACCCTTGAACCACTCAACCAATTGTTTTTGAGAATAAAGCTTTATCAAAACACAGGCACACAAATTTTATTTACAGATTGTCTATGGCTGCCTTATGCTACACTAGCAGAGCTGAGTAATTGCAAAAGAGACCATAATCCCTGAAGTATTTATTGTCTGGTTTTTACAAAAAAAGATTTAACAACAACAAAAAAAAATTGTAGCACTGAACGTCTACCTTAGAAAAGAAGAAGAGTCTCAAATTTATGATCCTTGTATGAACCATAAGAAACTAGAAGGACAAATAAAGCACCAAATAGGCAGAGGAAATGAAATGAAAAAGACCAGAGAGGAAATTAATGAAAGAGAAAACACAAAAAGAGAAGAGAAAAATCAAGGAATCCAAACGCTGGTTCTTTCAGCAGATCAATGAAATTAGCAACCTGCAATGAAGCAAATCAGGATAAAAAGAAAAACAACCCAAGTTACCACAAAATTGTGCATTACAGAGGTGATATCACTACAGATTCTATAGATACTAAAAAGGGAATATTATAAATAGCTGCATGTCCATAAATTTGGCAATTTAGATGGAATGGATAAATTCTCTAAGTCACACACTACCTAAAATATAGATAAATTGAATAGTGCAATGTTTAGAACAGAATTTGAATATGGAGTTAAAAACCTTTCAACACAACAAAATACTACAGGCTCAAATGGTTTCATTGGTGAATTCTACTAAATATTTAAAGAATTAAAAATGCCATTTCCACACAAATTCTTACAGAAAATTGAAGAGGTAAGGATACTTCCTAAATCATTCTATGAAGCCCACATTACCTGGACCAAACAAGAAAATTACAAGCAATTATCCCTCAAATCCATAGATGAAAATGACCTGACAAAATTTTAGTAAATACAATTGAACACTAAAAGAATAATACAATCTCATCAAGTGGAATTTATCTCAGAATTTAAAGGTTGATTTAAAATTCATAAATAATCATGAGTCACCATATTAATAAACAATTAGAAAAAGAAAACTGTAAGATTATCTCAATAGTTGCTAAAAAAGAACAAAAGAATTTCACAAGGGTGGACAATACTGGCTTAATGGCAGAGTTCTCTCCTGCCATGCCAGAGACCCAGGTTTGATTCCTGGAGCCTGCCCATGCCAAAAAAAAAAAAAAAAAAATTTCACAAAATCAAACACTCATTCCTTATAAAAACTCTCAGCAAACAGGAATAGAAAGAAACTTTCTAACATGATAATGGGTATCTACAAATAGACCTACAGCTAACATCAGGCTTAATTGTGAAAGAAAAAATTTTCTCTACTCTAAGATTAGGGTGTTCATGCTCCTCACTTCTACTCCAAAATTTACTGGAGATTTTAGCAAATGCAGTAAGGTAAAAAAAAAAAAAAAAGGAATGAAAGATATCCAGAAGTAAAACAGTTATTATACACAGACAACATGATTGTTGATGTAGAAAATCTGATGGAAACTATAAAAAAGCAATTAGAACTAAAGAACTAAGAAGTAAGTTTGATGTACTCGCAAGATTCAGAAATCAATTCTATTTCTATGCAATCATTATAAAGAATTGGAAATTGAAATTTAAAAGCAATATCATTTTCATTAGCATAAAAACATGAGAAAAAACTCACAAAAGATATGCAAGAACTGCACACTGAAAACTACAAACCACTGCTGAGGAAAATTAAAGACAAATAAGTAGAGAACTATACCAAGTTCATGGATCAGAAGATGATATTGTTAAGATTTAAAGTCTCCCCAAATTGCTCTAGTGACCCAAATCAACCCAATCAAAATCCTAGCATGCTTTTTGTAGATATTTGCAAGCTGTTTTGAAAATTAATATGGGAATTAAAAAAACCTTGACTGGCCAAGACAATTTTTAAAAAGAGCAAACTTGGTTGACTAACACAACCTGATTTCAAGGCATATATAAAGATACAGTAATCAAGAAAATGTGATATTGATGCAGATGAATACGTCAATGAAACAGAATCAAAAATTCAGAAAAAGACCTACATGCATATATATAATTGATATTCGATTGTGCAAAGACAATTTAATGAAAAAAAGCAGTCTTTTCTACAGATAACACTGAAATAATTAGATATACATATATAACAAGCAAAAAGAACATTTGTCTATACCTTACACCAATAGAAATCAAAATGAATCATTGACTTAAATGTGAAACCTAAACTGTAAAAAATCCCAGAGGACTATGCAAGAGTAAAAGATTTCTTACCTACGATACTGAAGGCATGAAACAGAAGAGAAAAAAATTGATACATTGGATTTCATCAGAATTAAAAACATCTGTTCTTTAAAAGACACCACTACAAAGTGAAAAGATAAGCCATAACCTAGGACAAAGCATTTGCAAATCAAATATCTTCTAAAGGACTTGCATCTAGAACATGTAAAGTACTCCAAAAAATCAGTCAGAAGGAAGCATATAACTCAATTTTTTAAAATGGCCAAAATTTAAGTGGTTACTTTACCAAATTAGATGTATGAATTACAGTTAAGCATAGGACAAGAAGCTCAACATCATAAATCATTAGTTAAATGCAAATTAAAATATAATAAGATACCACTACACGGTCAAAAGAATGTCTAACAATACACTGAACATTCAAGTGCTGACAAGGATAAGAATGTGAAAGAACTGGAATTCTCATATATTGCTGGTGAGACTGGAAGGTATTTATGAAATTATTTTAGCACTTTCTTAAAAAATGAAAGTGCAACTACCATATGAATCAACCATTCATTCCACTCCTAGCTACACACCCAAAAGAAATAAATGTGGTGGACTTACAGGGAAGATGGTAGAGTACAAAACTCCAGGACTCAGTCATTTCACCAAAACAACAGCTAAACAGGCAAGAACTGTCTGAAATAACTATTCAGAAACTCCAAAAGACCAGAAAGACACTATACAGCATCCAGGGAAGAGCAAAAGGAACAGGCTAAAAATCTATGGTAAAAGATGGTAAATTGCTCTCTCCACACTGGTCCCACTCTCTCAGCAAGCTGCCTTGGGGTCCAGTTTCTCACTAGCTCACTGATGACAGAAAGGGACATAAGAACCCTCTTCCCTATGAACAGGGGTGGTGCAACTGATCACTGTTCACCAGGGACCTGGCTCTAGGGGCACCTGTTGTTTCACCCTGACCCCAGACAACGGTAGCAACAGCAATTGTTTCAACCCTCCCCAAGTGGGGGCAAAGGTGATGGAAATTTGAAGTCACACTGCTTCCTCAGGACTATGAGGAATAGTTAGCTGAAAGCCTGCATTTGCTGGGCAAGCCAGGAAAGCTCAACTTTGGAAAACCATTAGAGCAGGTATTCCTGACCACCTTCCCAGGGCAATTTGAAGCAAATGTGCACTCTTTTCTTGGACTCTTGGTTCAGTTTTGGCTGGGAAATATTGATTTGGGTAAATCCTCTCTGGGGTAACACTCCTAGCAGAAATTGACTCCAGGCAAAAGCACTTTGAGACAACAAAAGGAATATAAAAAGCAACAGAGGTGGACAGTCCGTAACCAAAGCCTTCTGAGATGATGAAGCCTGAGAGAGACGTCTCCTGGGAAACAGATCCCATAACAGAGGAACTCCAAAATAATTATTAAGCAAAAGCCTAGGAAAAGACAAAAATCAAGAGAGACAGTGAAAACCCTGCACATTGCATTTGCCTTGTGCAGACATTTCTAATAGGAGGGCTGAAGCTCAAGAAAATCTCTGTCTTATCACCAACTGATTATGAAACCAAGAAACAGAAAACTCAGAGAATGAATCCCAGCATTAACACTTTAAAATATTAAAATATATAGTATGCAACAAAAAAGTACAAGATAAAAAAAAAAAAGAAACGGGAAAGGATGGCCCATCCAAAGGAAGAGTAAAAAATTCAAAAAGCACAAATGAAAAATTTGAGACCATGGACATAATAAACAAAGCTTTTTAAAAAACGATATTAAAAATGCTCAAGGACATGAAGGAAAATACAGAGAAAGAACTGAAGGATATCAAGAATAAAAGAGTGAGTAATATGAGAAACTAAGTAAAGAGAAATTTTAAAAAGGAACCAAATAGAGCCTTTAGAGTTAGAGACCACAATAACTGAAATGAAAAGTGCCCAGGAGGGTTTCAAGAGCAGATTGGAGCTGGTGCAAAAAAGAATCCGTGAACTTGAAATGTGTCAGGCTAAGGAACAGACTGAAAAAAAAAAAGCAAAAATAGCCTAAGACAGCTTTGGGACAAAACCACCAAGTGCACCAATATACACATTATGGGAGTTCCAGATGGAGAAGGGAGAGAAAGGGGCAGAAGGAATAGTCAAAGAAAGAATGACAGAGAACATCCCAAACTTAGCAAAAGACATGACTATGCACACAAAGAAACTCAGAGTACACCTAACAGGATAAACATAAAGAAAAACACACCCCCTGTGCTGGCTTGAAACTGTTGTGTACCCCAGGAAAACCATGTTATTTAATCCTCATTCAATATTGCCGGGTGGGATCTTTTAAATTGTTTCCATGGAAATGAGACACACCTAATTGAGGGTGGTAACTTCTGATTAGATGGTTTCCATGGAGATGTGTCTCCACCCATTCAAGGTGGGGTTGCTTACTTGAGCCCTTTAAGAGGGAACCATTTCAGAAATAGCTTCAGATCTAACAGCCAGAGATTTTAGAGATGCGGAAGGAAAATGCCCCAGGGAAGGCTTATGAAATGGGAAGACAAATCTAGTAGATATTGCCAAGTGCCCTCCCAGCTGAGAGAGAAACCATGAGCATCAGTGGCCCTTTCTTTGGAATTAAGATATTTTTCTCTGGATGCTTTCGTTTGGACATTTTTTTTTACCTCAGAACTGTAAACTTGCAACTTAATAAATTCCCTTTTAAAGTCATTCCATTTCTGGTATATTTGCATTCTGGCAGATTTAGCAAACTAAAACACTCTGCCATATATTAATAACACCATCAAATGCAAAGGACAAGGAAGAGAGCTTTGAAAGCTGCAAGAGAAAAGTAACATCTTATGTACACAGAAATTCCAATCAGATTGAGTGCTATTTTCTCACCAGAAGCCATGAGGTAAGAAGACAGTTGATTTAAATGCTTAAAGTGCTGAAAGAAAACAACTTCCGGTCAAGAATTTTATATCCAGCAAGATTCTTTTTCAAAAATGAGGGACAGATTAAGATATTCACAGGTAAACAAAAGCTGAGGGAGTTCATCACCGCTATACTTACCCTATGAGCAATGCTAAAAGGAGTTCTTCAGAATAAAAGGGAAAGACCCTAGGTAGTAGTTCAAAACAGCATAAAGAAATAAAAATTTGCAGTAAAGGTAAATATTTAAGTAATTATAAATGCCAGCATTATTGTATGTTTGTTATGTAACTCTACTTCTTACTTCCTATTGGTGCAAAAATTCAAATGAATAAAAAGTGACGATAAATCTAGTTTCTGGACATACAATGTACAAAGATATAAATAGTGACAAGTACAAAAAACAATGGTGGGGGAACAAATAGATCTAGAAAAGATATATGTGCATGTTATTGAAGTTAAACCAAATATGATTATTATATATTTAAGATGTTCAATTTTAACCCCATGGTAATCAAAAGGAATATGGATGAAAAATATATCCAGATAGAAAGAGCAGTCACTTGATAAGGTACAAAAAATCAACTAAATATAAAAGTAGGCAATGACAGAAGTTAGGGACCCAAAATGTATCAGATTTAGAAAGGCTAAATAGCAAAATGGCAGAAGAAAGTCCTGTATTATCAGTAATGACTTTAAATGTAAATTGATTAAAGTTTTCATTTAAAAGGCAGGATTTGCAGAATGAATAAAAAAGAATGACCCAACTAGATGCTGTCTAGAAAAAACTCACCATAAATTCAAAGATGCAAGTAGGTTGAAAGTAAAAGAATGAAAAGTAGTAACCAAAAGATGAGAGGTTGGAAAATAGTAATCAAAAAAGAGTAGAGGTAACCAAAAAATGAAAGGATGGAAAGTAGTAGTCAAAAGAGAGTTGAGGTGGTTTGATGGTTAGGTCCATCTGCCAACCAGGTGATGGTGCCCAATTGTCTGGTCAAGCAAGCTCTGGCCTATCTGTTGCTGTGAGGACATTCTGTGGACTTAAATCATGAACATGTTGGTTGCATCCATGGCTGATTACATCTGTAATCAGCTAAAGGTAGTGTCTTCTGCAATGAGTGAGACTTAATCTAATCACCTTAAGGCTTTTAAAGAGAATTCAGAAGACAAAATCTCTTTCTCTCTCTCCACTTCAGCCAGCTAGCCTCTCCTGGGGAGTTCATTGAGGACCTTTATTGGAGCTGCCAGTTCATGGCCTGCCCTACAGATTTTGGACTCATGTATCCTCACGGTTGTGTGAGACACTTTTATAAATCTCACATTTACAGACATCTCCTGTTGGTTCTGTTTCCCTGAGAACCCTAATACAGGTGGCTATACTAATATCAGGTAAAGTTGACTTAAAGTCAAATATAGTTAGAAAGGACAAAGATAGTCATTATATACTGATAAAGGGGACAATTTTTCAGGAAGATGTAACAATTATGAATATATATGTACCTAACAGCAGAGCCCCCGAATATATTAAGCTAATACTACTATATATAAAGAGAGAAATTAATAGTTCTACCTTAACAGTAGAAGACTTTAACACACCACTCTCCATAATGCATAGAACATCCAGCCAGAAGATCAATAATGAAGTATAAGACTTGAATGATACACTAAACCAACCACTCACAACAGACATATATAGAACACTGAACCCAACAAAAACAGAATACACCTTATTCTTCAGGGCACATGAATCATTCTCCAGGATAGACCAATTTTTAGGTCAGAAAAAGTCTCAATATATTAAAAAATATTGAAATCGTATAATGTATATTTTCTGATCACAGTGGAATCAAGCTAGAAATCAACAACAAGGGAGAAAATGGATAATTCGCAAATACATGGAAATTAAACAACGTACACTTAAATAACCAATGGGTTAAAGAGGAAATCAGAAGTGAAATGAGGAAATAACTTGAGGCAATTGAAAAATGAAAACACAACATGCAAGAAGTCATGGGGTGCTATGAAGGCAATAAAGAGAGGGACATTTATAGTTCTAAACGCTAACATTAAAAAAAGAAGAAACACTTCAAATCAGAGACCTAACCTCAAAACAGGAAGAACTAGAAAAAGAAGAGCTAACTAAACCCAAGGTGAGCAGAAGGAAGGAAAGAGCAAGGATTAGAGTGGAGATAAATGAAATATTTGTAAAAAACTGTAGAGACAATAAAAAATACCAAAAGTTAGTTCTTTGAAAAGATCAGTAAAATTGGTATTTTAACTAGACTGATAAAGGAAAAAAAGAGAAAGTATACAAATAATGAAAATCAAAAATGAAAAGAAGGCTATTAATACCAATCTTTCTGAAATAAAAAAGAATAAGAGGATACTATGAATAACTGCATGCCATTAATTTATATAACCAGATGAAACACAGAAATGGTCTACACTGACTCAAGAAGAAATAGAAGATTTCAACGATCTAATTACCAAACTAAAGAATTTGAATCAGTAATGAAAAACCTCCCATAAAGAAAAATCCAGAAATAGATGACTTCACAGGAATTTTACCAAACAATCCAGGAAGACTTAACTCCAATTCTACTGAAACTCTTCCAAAAACTTGAAGAGGAGAGAACACTTCCTAACTCATTCTATGAGGCCAGCATCACTCTAACACCAAAGCTGGATAAAGATAGCACAGAAAAGAAAACTATAGATAAACCTTTCTGATGAAAATAAATGCAAAAATCCTCAACAAAATGCTAGCAAACTGAATCCAACAGCATATTTAAAAAATTATTCACCATGATCAAGTGGGATTTATTCCTGGTATGTAATGTTGGTTCAACATAAGAAAATCAACTAATGTAATACACCACATTAATAGGATGAAGGGGAAAAAACATATGATCATTTCAATCAATACAGATAAGGCATTTGACAAAGTATGGCATACTTTCTTGATAAGAACACTTTGAACACAAAGAATAGAAGGAAAGTACCACAACATGATAAAGGCCATATGTGAAAAGCTCACAGCTAATGTACTACTTAATGATGAAAGACTGAAAGCTTTCCTTTAAATCAGGATCAAGACAAAGGATGCCCACTGCCATCACTTTATTCAATATTGCAAGAAAAACAGATAAAATATATTCAGATTGGAAAAGAAGAAGTAAATCTTTGCTATTTGCAGATGATATTTCTAAAGAAGACCTAAATAAATGGATTCCCTGTTCATAGATTGGAAGACTAAATACATTAAGATGTTAATCCTAAGCAAAGTAATTTATAGATTCAATTCAATTCCAATTAAAATTACAACAGCCTTCTTGGGGGGATTGGAAAGGCCAATTATCAAATTAATGTGGATGGGTAAGTGGCCCTGAATAGCCAAAGACATCATGAAAAAGAAGAATGAAGTTGGAGGACACATACTTCCTGACCTTAAAAGGTTATTACAAAGCCATATCAGTCAAAAAAGCATGGTACTGAGAAATTAGTAAATACCTCGAGGCAAATGAAAATGAAAACACAACATATCAAAACTTATGGGATGCAGCAAAGGCAGTGCTAGGAGGGAAATTTATTGCCCTAAATGCCTATACCAGAAAAGAAGAAAAGGCAAAAATGCAGGAATTAACTGTCCACTTGGAAGAACTGGAGAAAGAACAGCAAACTAATCCCAAAGCAAGCAAAAGGAAAGAAATAACAAAGATCAGAGCAGAAATAAATGAAATTGAAAACATGAAAACAATAGAGAAAATCAATAAAACCAGAAGTTGGTTCTATGAGAAAATCAATAAGATTGATGGGCCCTTAGCAAGATTGACAAAAAGAAGAAGAGAGAGGATGCAAATAAATAAGATCAGAAATGGAAGAGGACACATAACCACGGACCTCACAGAAATAAAGGAGGTAATAACAGGATACTATGAACAACTTTACGCTAATAAATACAACAATTTAGATGAAATGGACGGGTTCCTGGAAAGACATGAACAACCAACTTTGACTCAAGAAGACATAGATGACCTCAACAAACCAATCACAAGTAAAGAAATTGAATTAGTCATTCAAAAGCTTCCTAAAAAGAAAAGTCCAGGACCAGATGGCTTCACATGTGAATTCTACCAAACGTTCCAGAAAGAATTAGTACCAATTCTCCTCAAACTCTTCAAAAAAATCGAAGTGGAGGGAAAACTACCTAATTCATTCTATGAAGCCAACATCACCCTCATACCAAAACCGGGCAAAGATATTACAAAAAAAAGAAAACTACAGACCAATCTCTCTAATGAATATAGATGCAAAAATCCTCAATAAAATTCTAGCAAATCGTATCCAACAACAGATTAAAAGAATTATACATCATGACCAAGTAGGATTCATCCCAGGTATGCAAGGATGGTTCAATATAAGAAAATCAATTAATGTAATACACCATATCAACAAATCAAAGCAGAAAAATCACACGATCATCTCAATTGATGCAGAGAAGGCATTTGACAAGATTCAACATCCTTTCTTGTTGAAAACACTTCAAAAGATAGGAATACAAGGGAACTTCCTTAAAATGATAGAGGGGAATATATGAAAAACCCACAGCTAATATCATCCTCAATGGGGAAAAATTGAAAACTTTCCCCCTAAGATCAGGAACAAGACAAGGATGTCCACTATCACCACTATTATTCAACATTGTGTTGGAGGTTCTAGCCAGAGCAATTAGACAAGAAAAAGAAATACAAGGCATCAAAATTGGAAAGGAAGAAGTAAAACTATCACTGTTTGCAGACGATATGATACTATACGTCGAAAACCTGGAAAAATCTACAACAAAACTACTAGAGCTAATAAATGAGTACAGCAAAGTAGCAGGTTACAAGATCAACATTCAAAAATCTGTAGCATTTCTATACACTAGTAATGAACAAGCTGAGGGGGAAATCAAGAAACAAATCCCATTTACAATTGCAACTAAAAGAATAAAATACCTAGGAATAAATTTAACTAAAGAGACAAAAAACCTATATAAAGAAAACGCAAAAAACTGTTAAAAGAAATCACAGAAGACCTAAATAGATGGAAGGGCATACCGTGTTCATGGATTGGAAGACTAAATATAGTTAAGATGTCAATCCTACCTAAATTGATTTACAGATTCAATGCAATACCAATCAAAATCCCAACAACTTATTTTTCAGAAATAGAAAAACCAATAAGCAAATTTATCTGGAAGGGCAGGGTGCCCCGAATTGCTAAAAACATCTTGACGAAAAAAAATGAAGCTGGAGGTCTCGCGCTGCCTGACTTTAAGGCATATTATGAAGCCACAGTGGTCAAAACAGCATGGTATTGGCATAAAGATAGATATATCGACCAATGGAATTGAATAGAGTGCTCAGATATAGACCCTCTCATCTATGGACATTTGATCTTTGATAAGGCAGTCAAGCCAACTCACCTGGGACAGAACAGTCTCTTCAATAAATGGTGCCTAGAGAACTGGATATCCATATGCAAAAGAATGAAAGAAGACCCATCTCTCACACCCTATACAAAAGTTAACTCAAAATGGATCAAAGATCTAAACATTAGGTCTAAGACCATAAAACAGTTAGAGAAAAATGTTGGGAAATATCTTATGGATCTTACAACTGGAGGCGGTTTTATGAACTTTAAACCTAAAGCAAGAGCACTGAAGAAGGAAATAAATAAATGGGAGCTCCTCAAAATTAAACACTTTTGTGCATCAAAGAACTTCATCAAGAAAGTAGAAAGACAACCTACAGAATGGGAGACAATATTTGGAAATGACATATCAGATAAAGGTCTAGTATCCAGAATTTATAAAGAGATTGTTCAACTCAACAACAAAAAGACAGTCAACCCAATTACAAAATGGGAAAAAGACTTGAACAGACACCTATCAGAACAGGAAATACAAATGGCCAAAAGGCACATGAAGAGATGTTCAATGTCCCTGGCCATTAGAGAAATGCAAATCAAAACCACAATGAGATATCATCTCACACCCACCAGAATGGCCATTATCAACAAAACAGAAAATGACAAGTGCTGGAGAGGATGCGGAGAAAGAGGCACACTTATCCACTGTTGGTGGGAATGTCAAATGGTGCAACCACTGTGGAAGGCAGTTTGGAGGTTCCTCAAAAAGCTGAATATGGAATTGCCATACGACCCAGCAATACCATTGCTGGGAATATACTCAAAGGACTTAAGGGCAAAGACACAAATGGTCATTTGCACACCAATGTTTATAGCAGCGTTATTTACAATTGCAAAGAGATGGAAACAGCCGAAATCTCCATCAACAGAAGAGTGGCTAAACAAACTGTGGTATATACATACGATGGAATACTATGCAGCTTTAAGACAGGATAAACTTATGAAGCATGTAATAACATGGATGGACCTAGAGAACATTATGCTGAGTGAATCCAGCCAAAAACTAAAGGACAAATACTGTATGGTCCCACTGATGTGAACCGACATTCGAGAATAAATTTGGAATATGTCATTGGTAGCAGAGTCCAGCAGGAGGTAGAAACAGGGTAAGATAATGGGCAATTGGAGTTGAAGGGATACAGACAGTGTAACAGGACTAGATACAAAAACTCAAAAATGGACAGCACAATAATACCTAATTGTAAAGTAATAGTGTTAAAACACTGAATGAAGCTGCATCTGAGCTATAGGTTTTTGCTTTGTTTTGTTTTGTTTTGTTTGATTTTACTATTATTACTTTTATTTTTGTCTCTATATTAACATTCTGTATCTTTTTTGGTTATGTTGCTAGTTCTTCTAAACCGATGCAAATGTACTAAGAAATGATGATCATGCATCTATGTGATGATGTTAAGAATTACTGATTGCATATGTAGAATGGTATGATTTCTAAATGTTGGGTTAATTTCTTTTTTTCCGTTAATTAAAAAAAAAAAAAAAAGAGAAGGGGTAATTGGAGCTGAAGGGATACAGACTGTACAACGGGACTGGATATAAAAACTCAGAAATGGACAGCACAATACTACCCAATTGTAATGCAATTATGTTAAAACACTGAATGAAGCTGCATGTGAGGTATTGGTCTTTTGTTTTTTTTTTTCTTTCTATTATTGTTTTAATTCTTATTCTGTTGTCTTTTTATTTCGTTTTCTAAATCGATGCAAATGTACTAAGAAATGATGAATATGCAACTATGTGATGTTATTAAGAATTACTGATTGTACATGTAGAATGGAAAGATTTCTAATTGTTTTGTTAATTCTTTTTTTAATTAATAAAAAAAAAAAGCATGGTACTGGCCCAAGGACACACATATAGAACAATGGAATAAAATTAAGAGCCAAATGATTTTTGATAAGGAGGAAAGGCCAGTCAATTTGGTGCTGGGAAAACAAACAAGCATAAAAGGACCCCTACTTTATAGCATATACAAAAGTCAACTCAAACTGGATCAATGGCCTTAATATACTAGCTAGAACTATCAAATTCCTAGAAGGAAACATAAAGAAGCATGTTTGGGATCTTGTGTTAGGCAATGGTTTCTTATTCTTTACAACCAAAGCACAAACAACAAAAGAAAAAATAACTGGGTGAGACCTCATCAAAATTAAAAACTATTGTCACTCCAGGATTTTATCATTAAAGTAAAATGAAAACCTACACAATGGGAGAAAACATTTGAAAACCACCTATCCAATAAAGGATTAATGTCCAGAACATATAAAGAAAGCGTTCAATTTAACAACAAAAAAGACAAAAGTGCAATTTAGAAATGGGCAAAAGATTTGAATAGAACTCTTTCTTAAGAATATACTCAGAAAGCACATGAAGATATGCTCAACATTATTAGCCATCAGGGAAATGCAAATCAAAACGACAATGAGATACAATTTCACACCCACTAGAAAGGCTGCTTTAAAAAAAAAAAAGAAAATAGTAAGTGTTGGAAGGGACACAGGGAAATAGGAACACTCCCTTTGACAATGTAAAATGTTACAGTCACTATAGAAAAAGTTTGGTAGTTCCTCAGAAAGCTACTGATATATAAACCAGCATTTCCACTATTAGGTATATACCCCAAAGAATTAAAAGTGGGGACTTGAAAAGATATTTGCACTCCAATGTTCGCATTGGCATTACTCATAATTGCCAAAAGATGAATGCAACCCAAGTGTCTATCAACTGTTGAATGGATAGATTAAATGTGATAAATGCATATAAAGGAATATTATTCAGCCATAAAAGGAAATGAAGTCCTGTTACATGTGACAACATAGATGAACCTGGAAGATACCATGTAGAGTGAAATAAGCCAGACACAAAGGACAAATATTTTATTATCTCACTGGTTTGAAATTATTAGAATAAGTAAACTCATAGAGTCACAAACCAGAATATAGGTTACCAGGGCATGGAGTGAGGATAGAGAATGGGAAGTTAAGGCTTGAAATGTACAGTGTTCCTATTTGAAACAATGGAAATATTTTGGAAATGGATGGCAGTGATGGTAGTGCAACATTGTGAATGCAATTAACAGTATTAAAATATATATATGAATAAAGGGACAAATATTAGATTTTACATATGGCAACAGAATACAATTTTTTAAAAATCCATAGAGCTACACCACACAACAATTATGAACCCTAAGTTAAACCATGGAAATTAATTAATAGTACAAGTGTAGAAAATGTGCTATCGTCAGTTGTAACAGATGTTACGCTGATGCAAGTTTTTGTTAGCAGGGTGGAATATGGGAATCCCATATTTTATGCATGATTGTTTTGTAATCCCACAACTTCTCTAATAAAGTAAACACAAAGAAATAAATGCATACATCTATACAAATACCTATATGAATGCACATAGAAACTTTATAAGAGACAACAACAGGAAACAAATATCCATGAACAGGTGAATGAATGAACAAATTGTGGTATAGCTACACAATGTTATTAAATCAACAATAAAAATGAATGAACTATCTGTAAGTGCAGCAACATAAAGTTCAGAGTGATTATGCTGATTGAAAGCAGACAGACAAAAACCATACATGAAATGACTGCATTTATATAGAGCTCTAGGACATGAAAAGAGATTTAAAGTAACAGAAAGCATATCAAAAGTGAACTGGGGATACAAGACAGGAAGGGCAAGCAAGGGTGTGAAAGAGATGACAAAAGGGTAACAGGAAACTTTTGGGAATAATATGTTCATTAACTTGATAGATGTCATTATTTAAGTGGTATATATATATATATATATATGTAAAAACTTTCAAATTCTACAATTTATATATAAGCGTTTATTATACGCCAATTATACCTCTTATTAAAGAAAAGAAGAAAGAAATAAAGAAAAATTCTTGGCTTCCCCATGAACTTATGGCTAAACATGGTAAATGGGCTCTTAAATAGGCAATCTCAGCAAGAGGTGGAAAAGTGCTATCCTAGCACAGACGCTGTGGACGGCAGGGGGAGTTCTTCCTGAAACATCCAGGAAGGGGTTACCTGCAAACACCTGAACTTTGTGAATGTAGTCATAGCTTCGTAAATAACTTCTCAAATCTCAGTGACATCTCAAATCTTCAAACCTAACATTTCCAAATCTCAAACAGAAAGTCTTCTTGAAACCCTCCTGCTTGTCTTCCTGGGTGCATCTTCATACCAAATCCCTCCCACATTCACGCCCGTAATCAGCACACTTTCCTTTCTGGAATTAATCCCCTTCAAATATAATGTTAAAACATCGAATGCAAGTCAATGTACATTAATAACCTTTTTTAAGTTAAAAAATAGCTCACCTCAATCCAATACTCTAATAAAGAAAAAGAAATACCGTGAATGTGCATTTATTTTTTCCAGAAGAAAAGGATCATAAGAATAAGCCTATTTGCAAAAGGAATGCAGATTTATTTTGCAATAGGGATGGTGAATTTATACCACCGTTGCTCTGAAAAACAAAAGTGTGTCTGCAACCTGCTAATTTGGACCACAGGAAAACTGACAAGTGCAGTGACAGGAGAGAACGTACTATGGTAGGTTATGTATTGCAAGAGGGGAAAAACTTTTTTGATCTGGGAAGTCAAAAGATGAGATTCTCTTCTAAATTTATCTGTATGCATATCTTATTCAGGAATTATTTAAAAGAGTCCCACCCTGGAGAAAGGGCCCCACTATAGCCACATTTAAATTTATTGAAAAAATCATTTTTTGAACCACTTCTGCATAAAAATCTCTTTACTATATCAATTTCTAGCCCAAAATAGGCTAAGGAGTTATAACTAAAATAATGCTATTTACAATCTCCTCTTCTATGAAGTATTGATAATAAAGGCGATTACTATGTTAGTCATTAAATTTTTTATTATGAAGGCAATATATGTTGTAGAAGTACAACATAGAAAATAGAAATCAGCAAATATAGCCTAGAAATGATCTGTTTTTTTTATTAGAGTAGTTATAGATTTACAGAAAAATCCACAGAAAGTATGGAGTTTGCATATAACCCCCTCTCACACACACAGTTTTCCCTCCTAGTAACATATTGCATTGGTGTTGCACTCTTGTAACAATTGATGAAGAATATTATTAAATTATTCTATTGAATTTAGCCCACGGTTAGCATTAGGGTTCACTCTTTGTTTTGTACCATTCTATGTGGGTTTTTTGTGTGTCTGGTAATTTATATACAACCTAAAATTTCCCTTTTTATCCCTTTTCAAATATACAATTAAGTGATGTTAATTGTGTTTACAATGTGATGCTACCATCACAACCATCCATTACCAATATTTTTCCACTGCCCCCACTAGAAACTCTAAACTGATTAACTCCCATTCCATACCCCACCCAGCCCTTGATGACCTGTATTCTAGTATCTGACTCTATGAATTTGCTTATCCTGATTATTCCATACCTCTGTGATCATACAATATTTTTCCTTTTGTGGCTGGCTTATTTTACTCACTATGAAGTCTTCAAGATTTATCCATGTTGTAGCATGCATCAGAACTTTATTTCTTTTTGTGGTTGAATAATATTACATTGTGTGTACATAACACATTTTATCTCTCAATTCATCTGTTGATGGGCACTTGCTTCCATCTTTAGCAATTATGAATAATGTTACTATGAATAGCAGTGTGCAAATATCTGTTAAAGTCCCTGCTTTCAATTCTTTGGGATCCTAGAAGTAGGATTGCTGGGTCATATGGGAATTCTATACTTAACTTTCTGAGGAACTGCCAAACTGTCTTCCACAGTGGCTACACCATTTTACGTTGCCACCAACAAGCCGATGCTCTTATTTCTCCATGTCCTCTCTAACTCTTGGTATTTTCCATTATTTAATGGTAGTCATTCTTATGAAATGGTATCTTACTGTGATTTTGATTTGCATTTCCCTAATGGCTAATGATGTTGAGCATCTTTTCATGTGCTTAATAGGTATTAGTATGTCTTTTGGAGAAGTGGCTATTGAAGTCTTTTGCCATTTTTTAAATTGGGTTGTTTGTCTTTTTGTTGACTAGTTGTAAGATTTTTTTAATATATCCTGTATATTAAATCCTTATCAGATATGTGGTATCCAAAATTATCTTCCATTCTGTCAGGTTGTCTATTTACTGTTATGATGAATCCTTTGATGTACAAAAGTTTTTTTTTTATTTTGATGAGGTCCTATTAATCTATTTTTTCTTTTGTTGCTCACACTTTTGGTATAGGGTCCTTAACCTTCTTCCCTGTTTTTTCCTTCTAGGAGTTTTATAATTTGGGTTCTTATATTTATGTAGTTGATCCATTTTGAGTTAATTTTTGTATATAGTGTGAGGGAATGAGAACCTTCCTTCTTCTGCATATGGATATCCAGTTTTCCCAGCACAATTTGTTGAAGAGACAATTCTTTCCCCATTGAATGAATATGGCACCCTTGTCACAAATCTATAGGCTATAGATATGAGAGGTTAGTTCTGAACTTTCAATTCTACTTCATTGGCCCACATGTCCATCTTTGTGCCAGTACCATGCTATTTTGATTACAGTAGCTTTATGATAAGTTCTAAAATCAGGCAGTTCAACTTTGGTCTTTTTTCAATATGATTTTGGCTATTCAAGGCCCTTTTCCCTTCCATATAAATGTGATGATGGACTTTTATTTCTGCAAAGAAGGCTGTTCGAAGTTTGATTGAGATTGCATTGAATCTGTAAAATGCTTTGGGTAGAATTGACATCTTAACAGTATTTAGTTTTCCAATCCATAAATATGAAGTAATGACTATTGATTTTGGTCTTCTTTTATTTTTTTGAGTAATGTTTTGTAGTTTTCTGTATGTGAGTCCTTTACTCCTTAGTTGAATTTACTCCTAGATAGTTGTTTCTTCTATTTGCTATTATAAATGGAATTTTTTTTCTTGATTTCCTCTTCAGAGTTCATTGCTCTTGTATAGAAACACCACTGACATTTGTGTTTTGACCTTCTACACCACCAATTTGATGAATTAATCTATTAGTTCTAGTAGTTTTGTTGTGAATATTTCAGGATCCTCTATGTATATTATCATATCTGCAAACGGGAGTGTTTTACTTGTACCTTTCCTATTTGGATGCATTTTATTTCTTTTTCTTACCTAATTGCCCTGGATAGAACTTCTAATACAATATTGAATAGCAGTTGTGACAATAAGCATCCTTGTCTTGTTACTGATCTTAGGAAAGAAAACTTTCTTTCACTATTGAGCATGAGTTAGCTCTTTTTCTCATTTATGTCCTTTATCATGTTAAGGATATTTCCACCTATCCCTAGTTTTCTGAGTGTTTTTATCAAGAAGTTGTGCTGAATTTTGTCACATGCCTTTTCTGAATCAGTTGAGATAATCATTTGTTCTTTTTTTCCTTTGTTCTCCTAATGCAGCATATTCCTTTAATTGATTCCTTATGTTGAGCTTTTGCATGCTTGGGGTAAATCCCACTTGATCATGATGCATGATCTTTTTAATGTACTGTTGGATTCAGTTTATTTGTATTTTATTGAGGATTTTTACATCAATATTCATCAGGGATAGATAAGGTATATCAGAATACAGGGTAAAGGATGACATCATCAATAATTTAAAACCTCAACTTCTGTGTGAGATAAAGGGAGAGATGTTTATTAAGTGTAAAATTTATATTTTGGGTAGCGCATTTTCTAATTTAACTTGTGTGATCATTTTAGTTGAACACCATAAGTACATGGAACCTTGAATGCATAAGACTTTATTGGTTTGTCCAGGTTGGTGTGATTCCCGATAAATCCGAGAGTAATTTGAGCAGTGAATAAAGAAGTATTTGCAAAGTCCCCTTGGGAGAATGGGTAGAAAGGAGGAAATATTCAACTTCCCCATTTGGAAAATTTCTGATATTCTCACAAGCAGTGGGGACAAACAAATCAATAGGGAAGCCCTCAGTCTTGGGGTTTGCTCCTATGAAACTTATTCCTGCAAAGGATAGGCTAGGTCTACTTAAAATGAGGCCCAAGAGTCACTCCCAGAGAACCTCTTTTGTTGCTCAGATGTGGCCTCTCTCTCTAAGCCAACTCAGCAGGTGAACTTATTGCCCTCCTTCCTATGTGGGACTCCTAGAGTTATAAATCTCCTCGACAATGTGGGACAGAAATCCCAGGATGAGCTGAGATCCATCATCAAGGGATTGAGAAAGCATTCTTGACCAAAAGGAAGAAGAGAGAAATGAGACAAAAGAAAGTTTCAGTGGCTGAGAGATTTCAAACAGAGTCAAGAGGTTATCTTGGAAGTTATTTTTATGCATTATATAGATTTTTAAAAAATTTTTGTGTATTGAAGTGGGTAGAGGAAAGTACATGAAACTGTGGAGCTGTGTTCCAGTAACCTTGATTCTTGAAGACGATTGTATAAAGATATAACATTTACAGTGTGACTATGTAATTGTGAAAGCCTTGTGTTGAATGTTCCTTATATCCAGGGTGTGGAATGATGAATAAAAAAATATGGATAAATAAATAATAGGTGGACAAAGGGTGAAATTAATTGGGTAGATGGAAATACTTATATGGTATGTATGAATTTGTTCTTTTTTCTTTTTATTTATTTTTCTGGAGTGATGCAAATGTTCTAAAAAGTGATGAGTACACAACTATGTGATGTGTATTGAGAACCATTGATTATACACCATGTATGAAAGGTATATGTGTGAAGATTTCTCAATAAAAATATTAAAAATATATATTCATTAGGAATATTAGTCTATAATTTTCTTTTTGTGATATCTTTCTCTGTCTTTACTATTAGGTCCTATGGGATGACTTGGAAGTGTTCCCTTCTCTTTAATGTTTTGGAAGAGTTTGAGCAGGATTGGTGTGAATTCTTCTTGGAATGTTTGGCACAATTTATCATTGAAGCCATCTGGTCCTGGACTTTCTTTGTTGGAAGGTTTTTATTACTAATTCAATCTCTAGTTATTGGTCTTTTGGGATCTTCTCTTTCTACTTCAGTAAGTGTAGGTAGCTTGTGTGCTTCTAATAATTTGTCCATTTCATCTAAATTATCTAATTTGCTGGCATAGAATTGTTCATAGTATCTGCTTATGTTTCTTTTTATTTCTTGGGGTCAGTAGTAATGCCCCTATTTTCACTTTTGAATTTAGTTATTTGCATCCTCTCTTTTTTACTTTGTCATTCCAGCTAAAGTTTTGTCAATTTCATTGACCTTTTCAAAGAGCCAACACTTGATTTCATAGATACTCTCTTTCTTTTCTCTATCATTTATGTTTGCACTAATCCTTTTTTCTTTCCTTCTGCTCACTTTGTGTTTTGTTTGCTCTCCTTTTTTCTTTCCTTCTGCTCACTTTGTGTTTTGTTTGCTCTCCTTTTTTCTAGATCCTTCAGTTTTGAGGTTAGATCTGTAGTTTGAGCTCTTTCTTATTTTTTAATGTAAGTACTTAAAGCTATAAATTTCCCTCTGAGCACTGCCTCACTGTGTCCCATTACATTTGGTATATTATGTTTATGTTTTCATTTGTCTCAAGATATTTCCTGATTTCTCTTTTGATTTCTTCTTTGAACCATTGGTTGTTTGAGATAGTGTTGTTTAACTCAAAAATATTTCTTGATTTTCCAGTTCTCTCTCCCTTATTGATTTCTAGCTTTTTTCCTTTGTTGCTTTGCATAATTTCAGTCTTTTAAAATTATTGAAACTTGTTTTGTGAACTAAGATATGGACTATCCTGAAGAATGATCTATGTGCTCTTAAGAAGAATGTGCTCTGATTTTTTGAATGCAATGTTCTGTATATGCCTATTAAGTCTGTATCATTTATAGTATTAATCAAGTTCTCCATTTTCTTATTGACCTTCTGTCTAGTTGTACTATCCATTGATGAAAGGGGTATATAAAATCTCCATATTATCATAGGGCTGTCTATTTTTCCCTTCAGTTTTGTCAATATTTGCCTCATGGATTTTGGAGTACTGTAGCTAGGAGCATAAATAAGTGGTTCAAACAATGTAGAAGTTTATTTCTCTCTCATGTAAAAAAAGAAGTCCAGATATGGGCAGACCTACTCAGGTCCATGAAATCAGCAGGAACTCATTGTCTTTTTAGCTCATCCTTCCAACATTCCTGGAGTGGACTCTTATTCTTGCCATCCAAAATTCAGACTAATTCAAGCCATTCCATTCCATTAGTAAGAGATAAGAAAGGAGTATAGGATTCATTGCCCACTTTTCTTGAGAGAAGGTTTTCTGTAAGCTGCTGTATGACACTTCTACTTAGATCTTTTGACCAAGCTGAGTGACATGCCATGCCGAACTGCAAGGGAGGGTGAGAAGAGTAGTCTTGATTCTGAATGGCCATTTGCCCTAATACTTTTTCTTAGGAGAAAAGGGCAAATGGATGTTAAAGTAGATTACTACCCATTATCTAGATATATCATATTTTGTTTAACTAAATCGCTATTGTTGAGCATTTGGATTGTTTTTTTTTTTCTATTTTAAACAATACTGTGATGAACATCCCACTATGCATACATCTATGCTAGCTGTCTATAGTCATTACAATGTATCACGTGTCTAACCTTTGACCCAACAGTTGTACACATAGGAACTTATACTAGAATTTATACTAATTGCTATTTTTAAAATGAAGAGGCTCCAAACTATACCTAAAGCAGAAACAGAGTTCTCATCTTTATCTTTCAGGGAATTCTATCATCAATTTGATTTGATATATATGCTGGCTAATAATGACACTGATTTAAGGTTCTATCTACTATGACCCTTCTCCTTTTCTTTCATATAGTTTAATTGCTTGAAGTTATGTGCAAATTACACAGTCATGGAATTATTTCATGAGTGTATTCACATGTACAGATTTACAATCTGAGCCATATGCAATTGTGACTGTGAAGGTTTGTTTAAGTCATCTTTGGTGGAATTCAAAGCTTTAAATTTCTGGGTTTTTATTTCAAAATAATTATTTTCCAGAAGGTAGATATTGAATCCAGTAATGTGCTATTGCTTAAAATACTTTGGCGACTCAGAATTTGTAGAACACACTATTAACTTGTCTCCATCGAGAGTAATAGTGATCCTCTGAAGATGGGTTTGAACTGTGACAAAACCAAATGTCACGCAGAGTCAAAATTGGTAAAACAGAATGAAAGATCAAGCTAGGTAAGTCATTTTGGGTCAAAATGTATGATTTTCTTTACAATATAAAATTCACTTTGAATGGAATTCTATTGTTAAAGATTTTAACAGGCATTGCCACAGGTTGCCTACAACTAATGAACATCTCATAAATAAGAAATTTTTTCTTTTGTGATGCATGTGTGCATTAGAAAGAACACTAAGACAAAGTAAATCTAGATCTTATTTCCAACTCTGACAGAATCTACCTGTATAAACCTGGTCTAAGGAATTTAACCCATCTGAGACCCATTTTCCTTAATGTAAACTAGTCAATTTGATTCAGTAGTTGTCTAATCTGGGTCCTCATCAAAATCCCTTTTGTTGCATATCTGGGCAATACCACTGCTGATTCTGATAGAATTACTCTGACATAGGTAAATAAAGGAATTTGTATTTTAATGTCCTCTATGTTTTTTAAAAATATTTTTATTAGCAAATCTTCACACACATACGTTCCATACACGATGTGCAATCACAATACCATCACATAGTTGTGTATTTCTCACCATGATCATTTTCCAGAACATTTGCACCACTCTAGAAAAAGAAATATAAGGAAAAAAGAAAACACTCATACATACCATACCCCTACCCATCCCTCTCATTGACCACTAGTATTTCCATTTACCCAATTTATTTTACTGTTTGTCCTCCCCTATTATTTATTTATTCTTTGTTCGTATTTTTTTACTCATCTGTCTATACCCTGGATACAAGGAACAACAGACACAGGGTTTTCACAATCCCACAATCATATCGTAGATGTTATATCTTTGTACAATCGTCTTCAAGAATCAAGGCTACTAGAACACAGCTCAACAGTTTCAGGTATCTCCCTCCAGCCACTCCACTATACCATAAACTAAAAAGGAATATCTATATAATGCATAAGAATAACCTCCAGGATAACCTCTTGCCTCTGAAATCTCTCAGCCACTGAAGCTTTATTTTGTCTCACTTCTCTCTCCCCCCTTTTGGTCAAGAAAGCTTTCTCAATCCTTTGATGCTGGGTCCTGGCTCATATCTGGTTTTCTATCCCATGTTGTCAGGGAGATTTACACCCTGGGAGTCATGTCCCACGTAGGAGAGAGGCCAGCAAGTTCACCTGCTGAGTTGGCTTAAAAGGAGAGGCTATATCTGAGTAACAAAAGAGGTTCTCTGAGGGTGACTCTTAGGCCTATTTTTAAGTAGGCTTAGCCTATCCTTTGCAGAAATAAGTTTCATAGGGGTGAACCCCATGATCAAGGGCTCAATCTATTGACTTGTTTGTCCCCACTGCTTGTAAGAATATCAGAAATTCTCCAGATAGGGCAGTTGAATATTTCCTCCTTTCTCCCCATTCCCCCTAGAGGACATTGCAAATACTTCTTTATTTACTGCCCAAATTACTTTGGGATATATTGGGGCATCACACTAACCTGGACACAACAAAATCCCACACCCTATCAAGATTCCATGTACTTCTGGTGTTCAACTAAACTGACTATAAGTTAAATTAGGAAATGCACTACTCAAAATATAATTTTCACACCAAATAAGCATCTTTCTCTTTGGTCTTACACAGAAGTTGAAGTTTTAAAATATGGACGATATCATCCTCTATTTTTATTCTGATTCATCTTAGTCCTGTCCAGATCAGCTTCATTCATATCTCTACTCAATGTCTGATCACTTTTTAAACTTTTTAAACAGTTCCTGTATGGGGTAGTGCTGACTTTCATAGCTTCAGAGCTCTAACTCTGAGTCTCAGGTGTTCACATAAACGCCTGAAGTTTCTGGAAATGACCAGGATAGAAACAAACCGCTCAGTATCTTAGAATTTACAAATAACAGTTACGACTCCTGAATATATGTGACTGCTGTAAGAGCTTATGATATAGGACCCTTTACAATAGGCCCCAACCTGATAACCCATGTTCTCAACTTCAGTTTACCAAGTTTTTATATTATAGTTAACCCATATGGTTGAGGCATGATAATATTTGTATTTTTGTTCCTGGCATTTCATTCCACTTACAGTCCTTAAGTTTCATTCACTTTGTTGCATGCGTCACAACTTCAGTCCTTCTTGCAATAATCCACTGTATGTATACACCTTGGTTCTCCTTCCATTCCTCAGTCTATGTACCCTTTGGTACATCCATTGTGGGTCATGAACACTGCTACCATAAACACCAGTGTGCAACATCCATTCCTGTCCCTACACTCAGCTCCTCCAGGTATATACTGAACAAAGGGGTTTCAAGATCAAATGGCAACTCCCACCCTAGCCTCCTGTGGAATCACCCCACTGCCCTCCTAGGAGCTACACCTCTCAGTTTCCCTACCAGCAGTGAATAGATACATCTCTTTCTCTGCATAGATACATTTCTTTCTCCACATTTTCTCTAGCACTTGTTTCTCTGTGTTCATTTTTAAACCATTTTATTCACATATCATACATTCCAACTAAACACATAGACATGTCTTCACCACCATGATCTATATGACGACAGTTCCTTTCTTCCACAGAGAAGCCATCCCCTTACCCCATGCCCCCTGATCTGTTGACATTTAGTTTTGGTATAATGCCTTTGGTACATTCAGTGGAAGCATACTGTTGGCTATAGACCCTAGTTTGCATTGATTGTGCTTTTTTCACTGTATACCATCTATTTTCAGCACCCTGCAATGTTGATATCCATTTGTTCTCCTTTAATTTCCTCTATGCTTTGATGTTTGTGACAAGTCCTGTGGGTAAGCTTTTGAAACTATTGGCATAAGTAATCTTTCTAATTCTAAACTCCTATGATTCTGCAAAAGCAATGAAGAATGGAGATTTCTACATCACTTATAATAAATTTCTAATGATCGCAGTTGTTGCTGATTAAAGGAGAATTCATCTTAAATTAAGAAATAATTATTGAAATAATGAAAATAAGAGTCCTTAATATCAAATAATCAGTGCAAGCAGCAATGAATGAAACAGCGTTCTGTTGTCCCCTACTCTAAAATTCTTTAGAATATTGACAATTTTCCACTCATTCCTTTAGGGAAGTAAAAGAAAAAAAAAGATGAACTTATTCAGAATTCTACGTACTTTGCCCTTTAGAACTAGATGGCGTTACTGAAAGTAATATGGATGCCAGCACATTACAATATATAAATATCAGAACCTGAATATAAATGTGCAGTGCATCTCTGGCCTTTGGGATATTACAATTCTTGATGAGCCATGGGCACACATTTAAGTTAAAAAAAAAAGGGGATGAGTCCTTTAAGTTATGTTATGACCCTGCCAGGAAAGAACAAAGTCTTATTTGATGTTCTTGTAGTACTTTGTGCATGCTGAAGTTCAATAGTCATTCAATAAGAACAATAATGATATTTATTATCAAGAAATTGTGCTGAAAACTAATAATTCAGTGATGGGTGGTAGAAATTTGATAGGGAATTAGTCATGACTCTGATACCGTGCAGTACTTTATAAATATTCCTAAGTCTTTTTTTAGTCCTTAATTGCTTTTATATGAATTTTATTTAATTAACACATTTAAACTACAAAATGAGTTTTTAATTTGTATTTTATTTTATTTAACTTAAGTTATATAGTCAGCTCATATATGAACTCATTTATTCATACATTTGACAAACATTTATTTAGTATCCACCATGCGAAAGCACTTCCCTGGCACATTAAAAACCATCTTCTTTCTTATAATTGCCCCCACGTCTTTCTTCTCTTTGCTTTAATTCGCCCCAGTGTTCCCACCGTATGCGTCACCCACCTCTTGTCCCACCTTTTTCAGGCCTCCAAACCCTATGTTCCCAAACCATGCTGCTTTGCTTTCAGTCTCTGTAACCATTAGATTTCCATCTCCTTTCTTCAAAAATCACTCGTTATTTATTCCTGCAGACCTGTTGGCTCTAGCATCCAGGCCAGTCCCCACCAACATTTATTCTTTTCCTTGATTTCCTAGCCTTCTCACTAACTAGCAAACTATCATGGGCATTTTTATTTTCCAGCTTCTTCATTTCTTTTCTTCAAGGCTCACCTCCCCCAAGAAAACTTCCTCAGCTTGGGAAGCAGGTACAGAGTCACACCCACACGGCACTTTCCTCGCGCTCTCAGAATTAGAATATCGTATAGCCTTCACTTAGTATTGTAATGACATGGAATATTATTATTACCATGAGTGCTACCTCATATAGGACATGGTCACAGAGTCTCAGGATATAAACAACTAAAATATAATCCTTGACACATAGGAGTTTACAATCTATTTAGAGAGATAAGACAAGGGAAGGATAATAGTGCTAAGGACATAGGCTAAGTCCAATTTAATAGAATAAACAAAAATTTGTAGTACACTCTAAATGCAGTTTTAATTTTTTTCTTGAATGGATGAATGAATGAAAAGTAACAAAATCCTACCAACATTTCTAGAAAGATGGCTTTGGTTATCAGTCTTTTCTTGGGAAACTGGGTTCTACATTAAGAGATACCGTGCACTTCGTGTGAACATAGATTAATTCATGTTCATGTTAAGAAAACATCTCTGCTGAGCACTTTATGTATAACCTGGTCAGTAACTGGAACTTTTGGTATCTATATGATACCTGACACTCAGAGCTAGAGCTCTGCAGCTTTGAAAGTCAACACTACCCCATACAGCAACTGTTTAAAAAACTATTAAAGAGACCAGAATTCAATTAGAGATATGAATGAAGCTTATCTGGCTAGGACTAAGGTAAGCCAGACTAAAGGGTAAAGGATGATATGATCTATATTTTAAAACTTCAACCTCTATAGAAGACTAAAGAAAGAAACGTTTATTTAGTAAAAAATTTGTTTTCTGCAGTACATTATCTAATTTAACTTGTATAGTCAGTTTATCTGAACATCGTAATTTACATACAACCTTGAATAGAAAGTGAGATCTTTTGGCTTGTGCAGGTTAGTATGATGTTCTGACACATCCCAGAGTAATTTGGGCAGAGAATAGAAAAAGTAGTGGCAAAGTCCCTTTGAAGGACTTGGGAGAAATGTGGAAATATTAAACTTCCCCACCTGGGGAATTCCTGATATTATAGCAAATATTGAGGACTGCCAATTTAATAGGCTGAACCTTTGAACTTGGAGCTTGCCCTTATGAAAATTATTCCTACAAGGCAAAACTAAGTTTACTTATAATTATGCCTAAGAGTCACCCCAAAAGAAGCTCTTTTGTTGCTCAGATGTGGCCTCCCTTTTGAAGCCAACTCAGCAGGTAAACTCACTGCTCTTCCTTTTGCTTGGGGCATGACTCCCAGGGATGAGCCTGCACCTGGCATCACCGAATTGAGAAAGCTCTCTTGACCAAAAAGGGGAAGAAAAATGAAACAAAGATTCAGTGGCTGAGAGATTTCAATAGAGCTGAAAGGTCTTTCTGGAGGTTATTCTTATGCATTATACAGATATCCCTTTTTAGATTTTAGCATTAGTATTAGAATAGCTAGAAGGAAATATCGGAAACTGTTGAACTATATTCCAGTAGCTTTGATTCTTGAAGATGATAGTAAAACTATGTAGCTTTTTTACAGTGTGACCATGTGATTGTGAAAACCTTGTGGCTGACACTGTTTATCCAGTTTATAGACAAATGAGTAAAAAAATAAGGGCAAAAATAAATAAATAATGGGGGGGTTAAGGGATATGGATGTTTGGGGTGTTCTTTTCCTTTCTATTTTTTTTCTTATGTTTTTTTTTTTTGAGTAATGACAATGTACAAAAATCAATTGTGTTAATGAATGCCCAACTACATGATGATACTGTGAACCATTGATTGTATCCTTTGTTACATGGTATGTGAATATATCTCAATAAAACTGCATTGAAAAGCAGAAATTAACTCATTTCTAGTATTTAAAACATATCGCATCCTATAATATTTCAATTTCCTTGAGTAAGGCTCTGAATAGTTGAAGCCCCAAGGGCTAAACACTAAGGCTTAATCTTGCCTGTGGTTTGAGTCTGTTGGGTGACCCCTTGATTGTTTGCGGTCAGTTAATAAGCATAACCTGCTGAAGCCTCTTCAGAATGCAGCTGCCCAGATCAATGATGGCAACAGCCTCCTTTCATCCTACAGTATGATTTTAATCATGCAGCAAATTGAGCTTCCTAAAATGAGACTGTATACAAAGTCCTTCTGTTGCCTGACCATGTTATCTTTGGCATTATCATTTTTCATGCTGAGGGATTTCAGGTTGAAACAACCATATCTAACACCTCTGTCATTTTATTAACACAATGCACAGAGTCATCTAATTGCGTGTTAGTCTATTTTGAGGCTTAATCTTTAAATTTCAAATCTATAAAAAACAACTAAGGAAATGGATGTTGAATCTCAGTATCATCGTATACTCATTGGGGTATCTGAGTCATGGTAAAGAAGGTTTAAATTATAAACCCTCCCAAAACATGCAGTATTCCCTTTACTCCTACAACCATGTGCTTGGTATTTTATAAGCATCATTTCATTTTATTGTTGCAACAATCTAACAGTCGTTATTGTTAACTTGGTTTTTCTTGCAAGGAGAACAAAGAAACAGCCTCAGAATGCTTCAATAACTTATCTAAAGTCATTCTTTTTAAAAAACTAGACAGACCTTCTGATCTCAGAGTCTTTGGCCTGCCTGTAGCAGCCTCTCAACAAACTCCTGGGACTACTGGTTTGGCAATTCCATTTTCTGGAGAAGTCCTTAAATGGGACTTTATTGCTTAGTTTTGTTATGGTCTGAGCATCTGTGCACAATATTCTGTTTGGTTATAAAGATTTGAATATTCCTGGAATAAGAGATGTGCTGAGAGTGGAACTAGAATATGGCATCTCTTTCTTGTGGCAACAGTTTAAGAATTTGGGGTGCAATGTTGCATTTGCATACTTTTAACAATTCAGCATATTTCTTTTGGTTTTCAAAGTCTAACTTCAGTAGCAAGTGTTGAGAATCTTGTTGTCTCTGTCTTACTGGACCCAAGTGATTCCAATGGCAGATCAACTTTCTCCAAGTTTTGTCAATTTGTTGCTTTTCAAAAAACCAATGATTTGTAGGTGATGTAAATAAATAAACAAAACCAGATGAGATTTAAAGAAAGGGAAACGGGCAAAACAAAGCACAAAGCTAAATGTCTCCTTTTTTCTAAGTTGGACTATAAAGTTTACTCAGTGTTCTCTCTGGGCCCAACGCCCTACAAAAGTTATTCAATACATGGGGGCCAAGGGCTTTCCAAATAAAATATACCAAAGGGCTTCTTTGTGCAAGAGGACTGACCCTTTACCCTTACAAGGTTTTCTGAATCCAGGAATCTTGGGATATTCTCTGTCTTAGATGGATACTGTCTTTGTTGTCTAGAACTGTGTGATATTTACAATAAGTTGGCTTAATTAATAAGAATTTATGTCTCAGTTTTGGAGGCTAGCAGTCAAACATGAAGGTCTCACCAGGTCATGTTTCCCCCAGTCTGTAGCATTTTGCTGGTAGCTCAATCTCTGCCATCACTACATGGCCATCTGTCTCTTTCTGTCTCTCCCTCTGGTTTCTACTTCTGTGTCCAAATTCCTTTTCTTATAAGGACTTTAGCCACATTGGATTTAGGCCCACCCTCATTCTATTTGGTCACACTTTAACTAGCAACATATTCAAAGATCCTGTTTACAAATATGTTCACACCCACAGGATGCGGGTTAGCACTTGAATGCCTTTTGTTGGGGCAGGATTCAATCCCTAACAGAAACCTTGTGTTTGTTCAGGATAAAACACTTAAGCTGGATGGGTAATTTATTAGAGAAAATCTAGGGTATCCCATGGAGCCTGAAATGGTTCTGACTAGTAGATAAACAGAACATCCACCAGGTACCAAAGTTGCCTCTTTCTCTCTCCTTCCCTCTATTTCTTCCTCCCTCCATCTTTTCCTTCCTTTCTTTTTATTTTTTTCTATTTCTTTTTCACATGGGCCAAACGGAGTCATCTCAGGCCTCGTTTGAAGTCACTTTCCAGTTCAGGAGTTCAGTAGACTTATTAGATTCCCCACAATCTATTTCTAAACACCTGGGAGAAGGGATCTGATGGGTCCCGTCCTGGTCCAGTCAGCTGTGGGTAGATGGACCTCGGTGCTCACTCCCGGGGAAATTTGTGAGCAGCCACTCCCTGAAGGAGGTGGAGCCTCATAGGTTTGGGGTGTCAGAAAACAGGCCAGAGAGCCTGAGGACTCTTCATCTTCCCAGCCAGCGGTGCTTCCAGTTAATTTCCTCAGAACACACATTCTGATTACAATATGCCATAATTAATCTCTGATGCCCAGAGAGACTAGTTTCACCATCACCATCAATTGATACACAGCAAAAGGATTAATTTTGGTTTAGTTCTTCAAAGGACACTATTTCCCCATCCCACCACTATTTCCCCATCCTCCCTTCCTTGCTTCCCTGAAGCATACATCAGAGATAACTGTGTAAACACGAAAGAATATGTTCTTGGTCTGATGACAAGGAGGAAAATAAGAACTCCCTCTTGTTTTCTTCAAAAGGGTGTTGTTGATAATGAATGTACTACTGTTTGTTGAGTACTTTGAGTTTCTGAGAAGGCAGACACTGCATAAATACAAGGTATCATCGCTATTATTACCACGTTTAACATTTGGTTAGCAGTGAGTGGAAAGGTCTTCAGTTACAGTCCTAGCTGTATACTACAGCTGTAAACTTTTTTCCTTCTTCTTTAAAACTGTTCTGGAGGCTTCGAACAATGATACTAAAGTAACAATTCAAGCACATCGCTGTGCCTTAATGAATAACAGCACTCTTGATTTATGACACTTGTTCAACATCACACTGACAGAGTATGAAGTGTAAAAAAAAAAAAATAGAATTTCTGCCTACTGTGATTTTCCCCCCTATTAAAACAAAGAAAACCAGGCATCATCAGAGCCAGCTTATTTTTTTACAGCTGGATTTCTTTTATTACCTTTTTGTCTATTCAACTGCTGTTGTATTTTTCATTCGACAAGTAGTGCACTTTTGTCTCATGCTGGTGCTTGCTATCAAAGAGGTATCACTCAAGAGATCTGCTGTAGGGAGTGCTAAGCATCTCTGCAATCAGTAAACCTCCTGCTACCCTAGCACTGGGCCCCTGCCCAGGGTCAAGAAGGTGGGGGAGGGAAGGAAGGAGAGCAAGCATTCCTGGAAGGTACGCTCTGGCCACAGCTGACAAGCTACAGCCAGGTGCCAGGAATATCTATCACAAAACCATTGGTGAATTGCAGGTGACTAGAGGCATACTTCACAGTGCTGTATCAGAGTTTATGTATTTTACTAACCTTATTTCATTGGGTTGAGGCTATACAGTTTTACGAGTCCCCCAATCCTCTACTCGTTGGAAATAAATTCCTCTTAGGCTATATATCAAAGAATGACATAGGCTGTTGGCCCATCTCTCTGGGCAAATGCACTGCCTGTATTTCTCCTTTTCCTTTCTTGTCCTGGGGGTATGGTGCAGGGGTATGGAAGTGAGAATGTTTCTCTAAGACTTTCCAGCAAGGCAAAAGCTTGCAGTTCAAGGTGAGGGAGGCAGTGCAACCCGAATGCCAGCCTTAGCCTCTTGTTATCTCCCTGTCTTGCAAATTGTTCAATCCGCTGGTGATTTGAGTGGTTAGCACTATTGTGAGCTATCTCTGCACTCCAGCTTTTCTCTTTCCTGGCAGAAACATCTGGGACACAGACTTTACAAACAGTAATAATAACCCTACTTAGCTTTCACATTTTTTGCAGTTGTTATTATGTCATCATGGTAAATGACCATAATTGACCCCCACAATGAAATGTTGCCAACATTCACATGAATAACAACTGCAACCACGCAGGCTAGCAGGCATGTGCTTTGCAAATAAAAATTTTGCTGAATAGCTGAAATCTCGGGTTCATTTGGGGACCTGAGTATTTCTGAATTATAATAGAAAAAGATTTGTTTCTGAAACTGAAGAGTGCTGCATAGAGAAACTTAAACAGGAGGTCAGGGGTAAGTAAGTATTAAAGAGAGATTTCCAGAGTTTGCAGGAGCCCTAAGGAGTTCTGGGGCTGATTTAGAAACAGAGTGATGAGTCATGAGACTCTTCATCTCAGCACATAGGGCTTGTAATTCTAGTTATCATCTAAAGAACCACACACATAAACACACACACTCTCCTGCAAAATTCTGCCATCATCACCACCAACAAAAGTTAGCACTGACTTTTTCTGACCTTCTCATCCAGAACTGGCATGCAATATGGATATAAGAAGATAGTGAAAAAGGAAGTAACAGTGCCAAAACACGTATTGATTCTCTGACTGTAACCGTGCATTTTAATATTGTGCTGAGGATGCAATTTCCGTTACATAATCTTGACAATTTCATCTAATTTAGTTCTGAAACCGGTATCATTTCAAGACAATTGTTTCAATAAATGAATGAATGGGTGAATAAATGAATGAACTCTATCTATCTGCCCCTATGTCCTGAAACCCCTATTCTATCTCACGCTAGCTATGTTACCCTAAAATAAATCACAGCCCAACACAGAAAGAAGGAATCTTGAAATTAGCCTTATATAGATTTATGTAATTAACAAAAACTTTGCTGGTTCAATCATTGTCATCCATATCTGCTTAAAATTGCTCACACGGAATTTTGAAACCTGCCCCAAAGCCTTCTCTTCATTCCTCCTCACATCCCAGAAAGAAAGTTCTGTCCAGTTCTACTCTTCTGCCTGACATGGGGCACTTTTTGAGAGAATCAGCATTATTGCTATAGAAATCAAGACAGATCATGACTTTCCTTATTACAAACAAAAAAATAATGGAAACTATTTAATTATCCTCTTGGTTCCTAAATTTTAGGGAAATTTAGAAAGACTCTTACCTGGATAGCCTTTAGCATTTTAGATCAACTATTTAGAAAAGTAGGGTTCTGTGGTTTCCTGTGGAAGGAGGAGTTGCGCCCCCCACCCCTTCCAGGGATGACCTGGGACAGCCACAGGGTAGAATGCAATTGTCTTTGGTTCCTCACCAGGTCCCAGGTAACACTAATATCTCCTGGTTCCCTTATTGACCCAGGGCTCCATTAGGTCAGTGGCTACACAGAATGGGACAAAGGCCCAAGCTATCCATCACTCCTCCTCATCCCCCACCCTATCCAGATTTGTGGCCTCCTTAGTCTTATTCTCTCAACCCAATCAAAATTCCCTGTTAAACCAGTGTTAAAAGAAACTTCCCAGATTTATTTTTCTTAAACTGTGTTCTGAAATGCTTTAATTGTCCTAATGAATACTTCTCAGTTTTTAAAGAAAGTATTTACCCAAACTGATCTCTTTTTGTTAAATGGGTGCTCAAAAGATATTTTGGCTCTCCACTGGCACTCCTGCCGCCATCTAGCCCTCCTCTTCCCCCTTCTCCGCCGGCGCTCCTGCTGCCATCTAGCCCTCCTCTACGCCCTTCTCCGCCGGCGCTCCCGCCACCATCTAGCCCTCCTCTTCCCCCTTCTGCTCCAGCGGCTCTCCATCCGCCATCTTATCCTTCCCTTTCTCCTCCTACTCCAGTGGCTCTCCAACCACGACCGTGCCCTCTTCCACCTTCACCGGCTCCTCCGCCACCGTCCTCGACAGCCTTGCCATCCTCACCTTTCCTTCTCCAGAACAGCTACTAGGGGAGTAGAAATGATACAGAACAGCTCCCGGAGCCACAAAAGAGATCAAAAAGACAGCGTACCCCATCCTGGAATGGCTGACTGGCTGGGAGAACCCACTCCAGTGAGATCGCCGAGGGGCGCGGGCTTCCCCGGGCAGGGCGGCAAGCGGCCAGAGTACCTCCCCTCCTCCTTCCCGGGCCAGCTGGCAGAATTGGGCAGGCAGTTCCCTCAAGCCGTGGCGGCTGGCACCCCCACCACGCACGCCCCCCCCCCCCGGACCAACTGAGAGAATTGGATCGGATATCCCCAGGCCTAGGAGAACGGTGACCGGGGGGGTCCCTTCCAAACACGTGACTCCCCGGTCCGGCTGGGAATGGTGCACTCTCCCAAGCCGTGGTGGCTGGCGCCCTCCCGCCACGCTTGGCGCCCCAGGCCGACTAGGAAATTCGGACGGGTGCTCTCCCAGGCTGTGGCAGCAGCAACCTTCCCTGCGTTCGGACCCCTGGGCCGGCTGGCACTCTTCTAAGCCGCTTCGGCTGGCGAACCTTGCCCACGGTGAGAGTTTTCCAAAGTTAAAGGACCCACAGCACCTTTTACTGGTGGGACCCACAGACAAACGTGTGCCACGAGCGCCACCTACTGGGCAGGATAAGAAAAACAGAACCCAGAGATTTCACAGAAAAATCTTTCAACCTGTTGGGTCCAACACCCAGGAAAATCTGACTAAATGCCCAGATGCCAGCAGAAGATAACGGATCACGCTCAGAAAATTGAAAATATGGCCCAGTCAAAGGAACAAACCAATAGTTCAAATGAGATACAGGAGCTGAGAAAACTAATGCTGAATATACAAACAGAAATGGAAAACCTCTTGAAAAACGAAATCGATAAATTGAGAGAGGACATGAAGAAGACATGGGCTGAACAAAAAGAAGAAATAGAAAAACTGAAAAAACAAATCACAGAACTTATGGAAGTGAAAGATAAAGTAGAAAAGATGGAAACAACAATGGATACCTACAATGATAGATTTAAAGAGACAAAAGATAAAATTAGTGATTTGGAGGATGGAACATCTGAATTCCAAAAAGAAACAGAAACTATCAGGAAAAGAATGGAAAAATTTGAACAGGGATCAAGGAATTGAATGACAATATGAAGCACACAAATATACGTGTTGTGGGTGTCCCAGAAGGAGAAGAGAAGGGAAAAGGAGGAGAAAAACTAATGGAAGAAATTATCATTGAAAATTTCCCAACTCTTATGAAAGACCTAAAATTACAGATCCAAGAAGTGCAGCGCACTCCAAAGAGATTAGACCCAAATAGGCGTTCTCCAAGACACTTACTAGTTAGAATGTCAGAGGTCAAAGAGAAAGAGAGGATCTTGAAAGCAGCAAGAGAAAAGCAATCCATCACATACAAGGGAAACCCAATAAGACTATGTGTAGATTTCTCAGCAGAAACCATGGAAGCTAGAAGACAGTGGGATGATATATTTAAATTACTAAAAGAGAAAAAATGCCAACCAAGACTCTTATATCCAGCAAAATTGTCCTTCAAAAATGAGGGAGAAATTAAAACATTCTCAGACAAAAAGTCACTGAGAGAATTTGTGAACAAGAGACTAGCTCTGCAAGAAATACTAAAGGGAGCACTAGAGTCAGATACGAAAAGACAGAAGAGAGAGGTATGGAGAAGAGTGTAAAAAGAAGGAAAGTCAGATATGATATATATAATACAAAAGGCAAAATGGTAGAGGAAAATATTATCCAAACAGTAATAACACTAAATGTTAATGGACTGAATTACCCAATCAAAAGACATAGACTGGCAGAATGGATTAAAAAACAGGATCCTTCTATATGCTGTCTACAGGAAACACATCTTAGACCCAAAGATAAACATAGGTTGAAAGTGAAAAGTTGGGAAAAGATATTTCATGCAAATAACAACCAGAAAAGAGCAGGAGTGGCTATACTAATATCCAACAAATTAGACTTCAAATGTAAAACAGTTAAAAGAGACAAAGAAGGACACTATATACTAATAAAAGGAACAATTAAACAAAAAGACGTAACAATCGTAAATTCTATGCACCTAACCAGAATGCCCCAAAATACGTGAGGAATACACTGCAAACACTGAAAAGGGAAATAGACACATATACCATAATAGTTGGAGACTTCAATTCACCACTTTCATCAATGGATAGAACATCTAGACAGAGGATCAATAAAGAAATAGAGAATCTGAATATTATTATAAATGAGCTAGACTTAACAGACATTTATAGGACATTACATCCCACAACAGCAGGATACACCTTTTTCTCAAGTGCTCATGGATCATTCTCAAAGATAGACCATATACTGGGTCACAAAGCAGGTCTTAACAAATTTAAAAAGATGGAAATCATACAGAACACTTTCTCGAATCATAAAGGAATGAAGTTGGAAATCAATAATAGGCGGAGTGCCAGAAAATTCACAAATACGTGGAGGCTCAACAACACACTCTTAAACAACAAGTGCGTCAAAGAAGAAATTGTAAGAGAAATTAGTAAATACCTCGAGGCGATGAAAATGAAAACACAACATATCAAAACGTATGGGACACAGCAAAGGCAGTGCTAAGAGGGAAATTTATTGCCCTAAATGCCTATATCAGAAAAGAAGAAAAGGCAAAAATGCAGGAAATCACTGTCCACTTGGAAGAACTGGAGAAAGAACAGCAAACTAATCCCAAAGCAAGTAAAAGGAAAGAAATAACAAAAATTAGAGCAGAAATAAATGAAATTGAAAACATGAAAACAATAGAGAAAATCAATAAGACCAGAAGTTGGTTCTATGAGAAAATCAATAAGATTGATGGGCCCTTATCAAGATTGACAAAAAGAAGAAGAGAGAGGATGCAAATAAATAAGATCAGAAATGGAAGAGGAGACATAACTACTGACCTCACAGAAATAAAGGAGGTAATAACAGGATACTATGAACAACTTTATGCTAATAAATACAACAATTTAGGTGAAATGGACGGGTTCCTGGAAAGACATGAACAACCAACTTTGACTCAAGAAGAAATAGATGACCTCAACAAACCAATCACAAGTAAAGAAATTGAATTAGTCATTCAAAAGCTTCCTAAAAAGAAAAGTCCAGGACCAGATGGCTTCACATGTGAATTCTATCAAACATTCCAGAAGGAATTAGTACCAACTCTCCTCAAACTCTTCAAAATAATTGAAGTGGAGGGAAAACTACCTAATTCATTCTATGAAGCCAACATCACCCTCATACCAAAACCAGGCAAAGATATTACAAAAACAGAAAACTACAGACCAATCTCTCTAATGAATATAGATGCAAAAATCCTCAATAAAATTCTAGCAAATTGTATCCAACAACACATTAAAAGAATTATACATCATGACCAAGTAGGATTCATCCCAGGTATGCAAGGATAGTTCAACATAAGAAAATCAATTAATGTAATACACCATATCAACAAATCAAAGCAGAAAAATCACATGATCATCTCAATTGATGCAGAGAAGGCATGTGACAAGATTCAACATCCTTTCCTGTTGAAAACACTTCAAAAGATAGGAATACAAGGGAACTTCCTTAAAATGATAGAGAGAATATATGAAAAACCCACAGCTAATATCATCCTCAATGGGGAAAAATTGAAAACTTTCCCCCTAAGATCAGGAACAAGACAAGGATGTCCATTATCACCACTATTATTCAATATTGTGTTGGAGGTTCTAGCCAGAGCAATTAGACAAGAAAAAGAAATACAAGGCATCAAAATTGGAAAGGAAGAAGTAAAACTATCATTGTTGGCAGATGATATGATACTATACATCAAAAACCCGGAAAAATCCACAACAAAACTACTAGAGCTAATAAATGAGTACAGCAAAGTAGCAGGTTACAAGATCAACATTCAAAAATCTGTAGCATTTCTATACACTAGTAATGAACAAGCTGAGGGGGAAATCAAGAAACGAATCCCATTTACAATTGCAACTAAAAGAATAAAATACCTAGGAATAAATCTAACTAAAGAGACAAAAAACCTATATAAAGAAAACTACAAAAAACTGTTAAAAGAAATCACAGAAGACCTAAATAGATGGAAGGGCATACCGTGTTCATGGATTGGAAGACTAAATATAGTTAAGATGTCAATCCTACCTAAATTGATTTACAGATTCAATGCAATAGCAATCAGAATCCCAACAACTTATTTTTCAGAAATAGAAAAACCAATAAGCAAATTTATCTGGAAGGGCAGGGTGCCCCAAATTGCTAAAAACATCTTGAGAAAAAAAAAGAAGCTGGAGGTCTCGCACTGCCTGACTTTAAGGCATATTATGAAGCCACAGTGGTCAAAACAGCATGGTATTGGCATAAAGATAGATATATCGACCAATGGAATCGAATAGAGTGCTCAGATATAGACCCTCTCATCTATGGACATTTGATCTTTGATAAGGCAATCAAGCCAACTCACCTGGGACAGAACAGTCTCTTCAATAATTGGTGCCTAGAGAACTGGATATCCATATGCAAAAGAATGAAAGAAGACCCATCTCTCACACCCTATACAAAAGTTAACTCAAAATGGATCAAAGATCTAAACATTAGGTCTAAGACCATAAAACAGTTAGAGGAAAATGTAGGGAGATATCTTATGAATCTTACAATTGGAGGCAGTTTTATGGACCTTAAACCTAAAGCAAGAACACTGAAGAAGGAAATAAATAAATGGGAGCTCCTCAAAATTAAACACTTTTGTGCATCAAAGAATTTCATCAAGGAAGTAGAAAGACAGCCTACACAATGGGAGACAATATTGGAAATGACATATCAGATAAAGGTCTAGTATCCAGAATTTATAAAGAGATTGTTCAACTCAACAACAAAAAGACAGCCAACCCAATTACAAAATGGGAAAAAGACTTGAACAGACACCTCTCAGAAGAGAAAATACCAATGGCCAAAAGGCACATGAAGAGATGCTCAATGTCCCTGGCCATTAGAGAAATGCAAATCAAAACCACAATGAGATATCATCTCACACCCACCAGAATGGCCATTATCAACAAAACAGAAGATGACAAGTGCTGGAGAGGATGCGGAGAAAGAGGCACACTTATCCACTGTTGGTGGGAATGTCAAATGGTGCAACCACTGTGGAAGGCAGTTTGGTGGTTCCTCAAAAAGCTGAATATAGAATTGTCATACGACCCAGCAATACCATTGCTGGGTATCTACTCAAAGGACTTGAGGGCAAGGACGCAGGCGGACATTTGCACACCAATGTTTATAGCAGCGTTATTTACAATTGCAAGGAGATGGAAACAGCCAAGATGTCCATCAACAGAAGAGTGGCTAAACAATCTGTGGTATATACATACGATGGAATATTATGCAGCTTTAAGACAGGATAAACTTATGAAGCATGTAATAACATGGATGGACCTAGAGAACATTATGCTGAGTGAGTCCAGCCAAAAACTAAAGGACAAATACTGTATGGTCCCACTGATGTGAACCGACATTCGAGAATAAACTTGGAATATGTCATTGGTAACAGAGTCCAGCAGGAGTTAGAAACAGGGTAAGATAATGGGTAATTGGAGCTGAAGGGATACAGACTGTGCAACAGGACTAGATACAAAAACTCAAAAATGGACAGCACAATAATACCTAATTGTAAAGTAATCATGTTACAACACTGAATGAAGCTGCATCTGAACTATAGGTTTTTTGTTTTTTTTTTTTTTACTATTATTATTACTTTTATTTTTTTCTCTATATTAACATTCTATATCTTTTTCTGTTGTGTTGCTAGTTCTTCTAAACCGATGCAAATGTACTAAGAAACGATGATCATGCATCTATGTGATGATGTTAAGAATTACTGATTGCATATGTAGAATGGTATGATTTCTAAATGTTGGGTTAATTTCTTTTTTTCCGTTAATTAATAAAAAAAAAAGATATTTTGTTCAAGGTGAACGCCTTGATTCCACTCTGGCATGCTAAAAGCCAGCAATTTGATCCATGATTTCTGAAAATTTCCCTGGCTGTATTTGACTTTCAAGCCCAAGTTAGAGTGTTTTCACTTTCCCCTTCATAGCTTTGCTCTAAGACTATTAAAACACCCCCCGGCCCCGCCCCCAAATATTTTGAGGATAGAAGCAGAGGCACATATGTTCTGAACTGCATTTCTTGGTTTGGGGTGGGAGGGACCTTTCTTTTGGACTAGTCAGACCAGTTCGTCTCCAGGTAGGTTAGTTGGCTATTGTGGGCAATGGAAAGGCTCTTTGTGGAAACTGCAAGTGGAGAGAAGTATGTGAATCTGCTTTTCCTTATGTTGGATTTTTTTGAAGTTTATGGATTCTATTATCAACTCAATTTGGTACATATATATATTTTTTACTAGGCAAGCATTAGCCACAAGCCTAGACCATTGGTCTCCATAGCAGGATTACAGTGGGGTAGAGTCTTCTCTTCTCATTTGACCATAAGTCATCCTATTGACCTTCTCTGTGTCCATCTCTTACCTTGACCAGAAGTTCTCACTTAATAGCTAGATTGCTACATTATTCGAAGTACAAATAAAATTAAGCTTTTTATTTTGGGTTGTTAAAAGATGCCTATTAAACCCAAATGACTATCTTATTTTTGAAATGCGTGGTTATTTACTAAAATTGAGCTCATCTTACTTCTTGAACACCCACCCCTTAAGTTATATTTGTTATAAACAGAATGTCTTACTGTTTTCCAGTTTAACATTATCTTTCATTTCAAATTGGATTATTTGGGCGTACATGCTCAGTCTCTCAGAGTTCTTCTCTTTCCACCCAATTCTCCCCGGGTAGGATTGGTTCTTATGGAAAGGTAGTTATGTTCCTTTACATGGGGGTTGGGAGGAAGAAAGAAAGAAATGGATCTACAATCATAGGTCCAGGCATTGGACTGTGCATCCTGGAAGAACTCTGATTGAGGCGGGGCTCATCTAGTTTGTAGGAACCTTTGTAGAATCTGCTGTGGCACATGAGACCTCATGTTCCCATGGCTGGTGTATATGGTGCTACCCATTTGCTTCTGGTCAAGCATACGCCACACTTTGTGACCTCTTCTTTCAAGCCCCAGCACTCTGCTGGTTCAGCGACCATCTCAGCCCCTCACTCATGGATATTTCTGAATTATCTACACACTCTGTATAGCCATGGGAAACCTGGAGTGCTACCTCATATCTATTTAAATAAGCATTCTTGGAAGTGGTGCTGGGATAAATGTTTGTCTTCTCCTAGAGGCTTGCTTCCCTCCCCTTGGTCAGTTCTAGGAAAAAGGCCACTAGCAGAGACATTGTAAGATTCTTTAGGTTCTCTCTGGATGTTTCTACCTCTCTACCCCGTGCATCCAAATGGCAACTCCCACTTCTCCTTCAGATCTCTGCAAATTTGTCCTTATCAACGAGGCCTTGGGTGACCACCCTAAAATAGCACACCACCCTGGAACTCCCTACTCCTCTTTCCAGGTTTTTTTTCCTCCAAAAGCACATAACACCATAAGAACACCATATTTTTATTTATTTATTTATTACTTTTTCTCTCCCTAGAAAGAATATACATTCTGGCAAAGATATTTTTCATTTGTTTTATTCCTAGCACCTAGAATGATATTTGGCACATGTAAGAACTCAGAATTTGTTGGCTGGCTGTCTGGATAGCTGAACAGCTTTCTAGGTGGACAGTGCAAATCACCATTCTTCTTCTTCTTTTTTTTTTTTGCCTACCACCAAAGGGATTTCTGGAGATATTCTAATATAAGTGCATCTCTTTATTCATTTATTCATTTTTTTGTTCATTGAATATTGTTCTACTTTGCTAGCTGCTGGATGCAACACACCAGAAAAGGATTGTTCTTCAGAGGAAAGGAAGCTAACTTTCCACTGAGGTTCGTTCTTTCGTGGGAAGGCACAGGATGGTCTCTGCTGGTCTTCTCTCCAGGCCCCTGGGTCCCAACAACTTTTCCCGGGGTGATTTCTTTCTGCATCTCCAAAGGCCTGGGTTGAGCTGCGAGTGCTGAGATGAGGTATGCCGAGCTGCTTAGCTGTGCTACATTGTGCTCTCTCATTTAAGCACCAGCCAATTAAGTCAAACGTCACTCATTGCAGCAGACACGCCTCCTAGCCGACTGCAGATGTAATTAACAACAGATGAGGTTCATGTATCATTGGCTCATGTCCACAGCAACAAAACTAGGTGCCTTCCCCTGGCCAAGTTGACAATTGAATCTAACTACCACAAGTATTAAGTGTCAGATGCTGAAGTTTCAGCAAGGAACAAGATAGGCATGATCCCCAACATCAAGGAGCTTGCTTGTAGAAATATCTTCTAAAATTAAGGTATTATAGGTTATCAGAACAAGACATAAATTGGGCCCTTAATTCAACCATCCCAGATGGATTCATTTTCCACAATTCGCAAAAAAATGGGAATTGATGGAATAATAATCACAACAACTAGCACTCATAGATCATTTAATACCAGGCACTATTCTAAGGACTTATGTCGGTTCCCCAGCAAGAAACTACATTTCCTTTGGGTCTGGGTGTGGCCATGTTACTAGGTTTGAACCAATGAGATGTGAGTAGAAATGATGTATTTAATTTCAAATCATCTCCAGCATGAAGAAAAGTTACTTTTCCTATACTTTGGTTCTTCTTTCCATGAATGAGACTATATATGTACAAGCAGCTCAGCTTCATCTTTGCAGACGATGGTGGAACAATGAAATAAAGGAATCCTGGTACCTAAAAATGCTTGTGGAGCAGAGCTATCCTACCTTTCTAAACTTCCCTGACAGTTACATTACAGGTAAATTAACATCTGTTTATTTAAGATAGTTAAGATATTTAAGATTCTGTGGCCTCTTTATTTAGGAACACAGCATTTACCCTAATTAATTCATGCAGTTTTCTGAGGTCAAATGAGGGCACAAACCAGGCACATATAGAATTTTATTTCTGTATCATTTTGCATCATTATAAAAGAACAAATTTTTTCATTTCATCAGCTATTTGCCAATCAGATCGCTAAAAAACCCTGCCCTTACTCCTACTCTGACTGTAAGAAAAGTGATATTAAGGGTTAGTATATGTTCGGTGGTAGATAGAGCAGACGAAATATTATGTATCTAACACATTCTAATTGTTATCACCACAGGGCATGGTTTCAGAACTCAGATTCGTAACACAAAGGCACATTGGTAAATTTTCCCATTAGTGCTCAATCTCTTGCCCCTGCCTATGAAAAACAGACTACCATTTTGTCACTCAGCTCTTATAGCACTTCCAATAAATGGTATTTTTGCTTCATTAGACACTTGGTGACTTTCTGTCTTTGTTCCTCCTGTGCTATATGTTGCAAAAAACAACCTGTAATAAATTGTGTTCTCTTAACTGCCAAAAATAAAATTTTCTTTTAAAATCAAATACTTTCATTACAAATGTGATATTGCCACATTTGGCACAAAACTATGATCTTTTAATGGATTCAATCTCAAAATCTCCCCAAAACATTGAATCAAGAGAGTTTTATATTTCAGGCAACATTCTCCTGGGGCTGATATGGCTACGAAGAACCTAACAATCAGGGATACAGATTCCACCCTCCGCATTTCCACTACCACCATCGCATCTCTGGGTCTAATTGTGGTTCTCCAGCTCTGAGCAATTGGCCCATCCATGACCTTTCATAGCTCTTGTTGTTAACACCATTCACTTGGAACTGAGTGTGTGATTATCATTATAGTGATCTTTTAAAATTTAGGTTCGTTCTCCCCATTTAGCCTGTAAAACAGGAACTATGGCATATAATCCAATACAGCCTCCGTTTCAAGCCAGCCACTGCAGGTAGGACACGCAGTATGTTCACTGAGACTTCACTGATCATGATATATGTTGTCATGGTTGGGGACACGTGTCAACTTGGCCAAGTTGTGGTACCTGTTTATCTAATTGGGCAAGCGCTGGCCTGTCTGTTGCAATGAGGACATTTCATGGGATTGGGTCATGATCACGTCGGCTTCATCCACAGCTGATTCCATTTGTAATCAGCCAAGGGGGAGTGTCTTCTGCAATTAGTGATGCTAAATCTAATCATGGGAGGCTTTTTAAGGAGGACTCAGAGGAGACAGGTTCCATTCCTGCTTTGGCTGGTGAGCCTCTCCTGTGGAGTTCATCCAGGCCATCCATCAGAGTCGTCGGCTTCGCAGCCTGCTCTGTGGATTTTGGACTCTGAGTTCCTGTGGTCACGTGAGACACTTTTATAAATTTTATATTTGCAAGTGTTCTCTGTTGATTCTGTTTCTCTAGAGAACCCTAACTAATACATATGTAAATACTGTTCTTCTCATGAAGCCAGTGCTGGTTTGAAAGTGTTAGGTACCCCAGAAAAGCCATGCTCTTCTAATCTATCCTTGTGGGTGCAGACCTATTGTGGGTGGGACCTTCTGATTAGGTTGTTTCTTTGGAGATGTGACCCACTCAATTCAAGGTGGGTCTTCATCATCTTTACTGGAGTCCTTTATGAGAAGATAAAAGGCAGAGACATTTTGGAGAGAGCTCAGAGAAAGAAATGCCCTGGGAGGAACAAGTGAGGATCCACAGAAGCCCAGAGACATTTTGGAGAGAAGGGCCAGCAGACATCATCAGGTGCCTTCCCTGTGACAGAGGAACACTGGGTGTCATAGGCTTTTCTTGAGAGTCAAGGTATCTTTCTCTGGATGCCTTAATTTGGACATTTTCATGGTGTTAGTACTATAAATTTGTAACATAAATTCTTTTTGTAAAAGCCAATCCATTTCTGGTATATCACTTTCTAGCAGCTTCAGCAAACTGAAACAAAGCCCCAATATTTCCTGGAAGAAGAAAAGGGAAGGGAAACTTGAATAGAAAGAAGAATGCCTTTCTGCACTAAGCATACACACATACATATGTACATATATACACAGATTGTTTAGTGGTTAATAAAAAATAAGGAGACCCACATTACATTTTTTCTGATGGATCAGTGTTTGAGCGTATGCTATTCCCTCAGCATATCTGCTTGAATCACATTTTTCAATTTAACAGGCAGTACTTGAATGTAATGAGCTCAAGAACATGAGATCAGAGAACTTAAATCTATTATTTAACATGTTATGGAGAGTATTTTATAAGAACACTAGTATAAATCAGATGGTGTTTTCTACCTTACATTTGGATAGAAAATGACTTAAAGCTTTTTCTCTCATGTCCTTTGCTGATTCCTAGTAATCAACTTTATTATCATTTATTTTTATTATTTTTTGTTTACTTGTCAAACGCAACCATGTTTGTCATCTCTGTAAAAAATATAGGGAAGAATATTCCTCAGTATAAAATAATATCTCAAGATCTGGAAAGGTAGAGTACAACATGATGTTCCCAGCAGATGTCTTTTTTTTTTAGGGGCGTGTATGTGCAAGAACTGAACCTGGGTCACCCAAATTGCAGGCGAGCATTCTACCACAGAACCACCCGAGCACCCTAAGACGTCCATTTTATATAAATATCATCCTGGAGCCAGACGTCAGGAAAAACAAAAATAAATCTGCAATCAAAAAAAAATATGTAGGAGCATTTTTCCCTTTTAATGTAGTGGTTCAGAGCAGTCTCTTTAAAGTTGATTTCATAAATCATTAGAAGGCAATATAATGAATGGATTATAGAACAGGCTCTGGACCCTGATTGTTTGAATCCTAGATCTATCACTTTCTGGCTGCTAAAACATCACTTCCCTGGGCTTGCATTTCTTCAGTTAAAAAGATGGGAAGCCAGTAGATCTATCTCACAGGGTAGATCTGAGGACTGAGAAAGTGAATACATACCAAGCATGGAGCACCCTGGCCTGGCACACAGGAAGTTATCAAAGGAAATTATTACTGGGAGATAAATTATTTCGAAGGTAGGCAGCAAGCATTCTAGATATATCAAGTGGTGAAATCTCCATTTGACTTGGCAATTTCTAATGAAAGAGCAGAAACCAACATTTTTGTCATATTTGAAGATTTAATTCCCCTTGTCATCTGCAGGCATGTTCCATTTTAAGAAAATGACTTCAAATAAAAATGCATCTGTAAGACAGAAAAATCTGGCATGCTTCTTCTTTTTACAAAATATTAATCAGGGATTTAAAAAAATCATTCATATTTAAAATTGTGTATTAATATTGCTTACAAGTTCATAGTTTTAAGGAGATTGGAATCAAGGGATAACTCTAGGGTTAATTGTAAAATAGAAAAAAATGTTACCTCCCCCTCCCCAGGTGTCTATCTTGGATCTCATTTTCTCGGTCTCAGAGGTCATCTAGACTTGAAGAACGATCACTAAGGCACTCTTAATTTGTGTTACCTCTAAACATAGTTTCATTTTAATAGCAAACAACCAAAAGGAAAAATGCTAGGCTGGTAGAATTTTGTCTCCCTCACACATACAACATTTCCTCTTTCTGACAGCCTCACGCATACTCCACCCATGTGTTCCAAGTCCCATGTGGTCCTGCCTTTTGATCCAGGGGTTGGCACTTGACCTTAACTTCACCTTGGGACAAAAAGAGGTGTGAGAGTTTCTCTACTCAGCTAAAGCTAAAACATATTAAACTTGGGAAGTATCAGTGGCCATGTTTCCTTCATATGGAGAAAATCAGTCTACCAGGAGAAAGAAGAATGACACTGATTTATGGAGAATAGAGGAAGAAAGTGTTCGGAAAACATTAGTGGTGTTAATCCCACAAAACTTATTTGAAAGATTGGTGAGGATGAGGGGTCAAATAGCTTTCCTACCTTTCCCAAAGCTGTTTTTTTTAACTCCTCTTTGGAGTTCAAAAGACACATCTTGTGCTCCCCTCTAAAATCCTCCTGATCCCACTTCTTGGGTCAGCCATGCAGTGGTAACTAGTTCAAGCTGTCTTCTGTGAGCCTCTTGGTGGTGCATTTGGACAGCATATCATCAAAGGTCTAAGCTCTGTACTCCTCGCTTCCTATTCTGGAACTTCTCAGATGCCCCAGTGTGATATTTGCTCCATACTCCTATATGCAAATATGAAGTTCAAGGGATTTAATATCCATGGGGCCAACACATGGTTTTCATGTGTCCCTTAATTCAAGACTCTAGGGAGACTGGTGATGGCAGTTGTATTGGGGAAGGAAGTTTGTAAATTATACTCTGGCCTATCTGAAGCTTGAAAGCTGATGAAAAAGAATTCTTGGTCTAAAATTAATTATGTCCTCATGGAAAAAAAGTCAATGATTCTATATGATATTGGAAATCTCTTTCATCTGTGAACCACCCTCTGGTCTTACAGGGTTCCAGAAGTTTCCTACAATCTCTCGGGTTCAAGAGTCTAAAACTTGGGAATTTGACCTCGGAATTTTGACTTCAGTGCCTTTCCCTACCTCTTATATCTCACATCAAACTCCCTCCTAGAGACCTTCAGTTATTAAAGTGCACACATTCCCCTGTGACTCATGGCTGAATGTTCAAGGCATCTCTGTCATCTTTCAAACTCTGTATTGCGAATTAGCATCCAACTTTCCTGTCTTTGGTGAGAACTGATTGCTCCTCCGATTCTTTTTTTCACTTTGACATCTCTTCAAAGATAAAATCAGGGGAAGTAAAATGGAGAGCTCAAAAAAGTATATGGGTTAAAAAAAAATTAAACTAAACTAAAAAAAAAACTACATATTTTGTATTGAAGGTAAAAACAAGGTTTAAAGGCCTAAAAATGTCAAAATAAGTGGTGACATCACCGAGTTCAAATTCTTAATATCCTAGATCATTTTGAAGAATGAACGCATTTCACATGCAGTGAGAATTAACATAGCAAATTCACAGTGAGAAACTGAGGTCAGGCAATAGAAGACATATTTAGCTCCATCTAATGCCTTTGGGGCAGGAGGGAGAGGACATGGTGGAGTATTAAATAGCAGGACAGAGAGATGACTTTTAGAGTAAAGGGTGCCTAGATGGTCAAGGTTTTCAGATAACAATAAATTTTAAAGAGGTTTATAAAATCCTCTGCACACAGTGGCATTGAGAAAGCAGTAATTTATAGTGAACATTTTTGTTGCCTATTTTATTAAACGAATATTGCATTGCCAGATTTTGTATGAATTTGTTGAAGGAAAAAATAAAAATAGAAATTATTAGAATAATGAAAACTGCAATTGAGAGTTATTTTTGCGTTAGAAACTAAACTATACAGGTAGACATAAAGAAATTTTTGCAAATCATGTTGGCTGTGATTTTTTTTCTTAATGATGGAATTTAGACGATCCAGGAAAATGCAAAAAATAAAAAAGCCACTGCTGCAGAAGACAAGTGTTGGCAGACTATTCACAGGCTTAAGGTCTCAGCAAAGCAGGAGCAATGGAGAAAAACCAAAAGGAGTCAGAACTGTGTGTGAATGCAGTGGAAAGGGAAAGTTTAGGGTTGTATGTCCCTGGAAGGAAAGCTAAAGGATAAAACATGGGACTGTTAATACAGTGAGCCCTGCTGCAGATGATGAGCGTGGTTAGTAGTACAAATATAAGAATATTCTTTCATGAACCAGAACAAATGCACATCACTATGACAAGGTGTGAATAAAAGGGTGGCATATGGGGGAAAATACAACTAATGCAAACTATGGACCATAGTTAACAGTAACGTTTTAATATTCTTTCATCGATTGTAACAAGAGTACCACACCAATGCTAAGTGTCAAAAATAGGGTGATATAAGGGGAAGAGATTTTTCTTTTTGGAGTAAAGAAAATGTTCCAAAATAGATTGTGGTGATGAATGCACAACTCTGTTGATACTGAGGGCCACTGATTGTACCCTTCGGATGGATTGTATGGAGTGTGAATGTATTTCAATAAAACCTCTTTAAAAAAACATAAAAGGAGCCAGATTCTTCTTTGATCAGTTTAACCAGAATTTTGCAAACTGAAAATCTAAAAAGAAACTCTCTGTTTCCTTATCACTTTAAGTAGCGTCCTTTGAAAACTAAAATTTTATTTTGAAATACAAATGAAAGTAGGGCTGAGTCCTGCCTTTTCACTGGTGATTACAGTGGTGCCTTCGGGGCTCAGCCTGGAATCCGGTGGGCACCGTGAAGCCCTCTGACCTGGGGAAAAGATGGAATCAAAGTAGCTCCAACCCAGCTCGGTCCCCAGTTCTGCCCAAAAGCTGGAATGTCTTTAAAAATAAGTGAAGACTTCACCTTCTAGAACATTACATGTTGACAGTTCACAGTTTGTTGGACTCTGAAAAACAAGCTGGGAATGAAAATGGAGAGGCATTTCCTGTTGAAATATTTTCTAAGATCATAGAACAAAAACAGTGTTAGTTCCAGTGCCTAAAAATAATTGAGGATTTGCTCATTCTTTACCCTCATTTTCATACATTAACCTATTATGGGGATTTTGTGATTCACTCCTTTTATTCTTCCATCTGCCTCTACCATCCTGCTCTCACCCCCCAAATTTTCAAATAGTCTTCTCCCTCTAAGGAAACAACTGGTGGAATATATTCTGAGGCCTTCCTGCTTTCCTACAGAAGACACTTTCCCCCAGGAGGAAGAATCGCAGAGCTGAAGCATCCAATTCCATATGACTAACCCTGTGTTCCTTTGCTTCTGAGTTTAGTTCTCAAGAAATTCTTTCATGTATTAGTTTGGAGAAACCTCTTGGTGACTGCTCTCTTGACTTCCTCTTGAGTTATACATTGGCTATAAATTGTCCTTCACCAGAAAAAGGTAATTTTTTAAAACAGGAATTTTCCTTTAAGTTATTGAAATAATGACAAGAGATGTTTAAAAGGTACTAATAACATTTCAGACGGGTTTACATAATGTGCTTTACAAAACAAATGGTCATTCTAAAGGCCAGAGGTCTAATACTAAAATTTCAACGGCATTCCGATACTAAGCTAAATCCTCTGAGAAACCAAGGGACTGTCTTATTCTACAGTCCAGAAAATTTATCACACTCCAGGGTGTAGCGCAAGGCAAAGAACTTTATTTTCTGTTATGTATTTCAGTAAATATGTCTGTGTCCCTAAAAGGACATTAGTTTCAAAGGCCCTAAAGACTGAGTTCCCTGAGACTTTGATATTTCTAGATTATTGCAACTTGCCTACACAGTCCAAAGAAAATCTATATTTTCCACAGAATTTGAAATCATTCACTTCATCGATTGCTCAGATTTATATCAACAGCATTTGTAATAATTATAAAATGGGCATACAGATGTTACAATACTAAACTCATGTCTCTTATTTCCCTTTCTTTCTAATTGGAAGGAGATGTAAAGTTAAAGAAATAAGAAATAGGGTGCCTCTTGAAATAAATTTAATCAGAACAAGGCTTTTAATTCCATTTATTTATAGTCACCCCCCTTTAGCTCCTGTTTGTGTTAATTCAGAAACTCCACTGTGAGAAGGAAGTTGTAAAATATAAAAGAATCAATTCTAATTTTTCTAAAGCCCCTGCTGTCATTCTTGAGCCACTCAATTTGAATCTTGTCTGACATCTTTCCTAAGAAGCAGTGCAAGAGCTGGTTGGGAAAAAAAAAGTGACCAAGCATTTCATTCTTTCTCAGCTCTGCTGGATAATGGAAGAGTACAGAAGTAAGAGTCCTCTCTTGCCATTCAGAATTGAGGTGGGACCACCTGGGGTTTCCAGTTTTAGAATATAATTCTTTGGGCAATTAGCAAATCTCTGAGCATCTGTGTCCCCTGGCAGTTAGGTAAATTAATAATATTAAGGATTTCTAAAATAAGAAATGGGTTATAAGATATGCCAATGTACTATGAGCATAATTTGCTCAGTTCCCTTTTTCCCAAAGGAGTCTCATCAAGGTAATGTCCTATAGCATTAGTGCTTGTGAGCTCATAGCCCAGCAATATCTATTTCCTTCAGATTCAAGGCAATGGAACTTCATTATCATGCCCCCTTATTTAACTCCAATGCCCAGGACATCGATTTGTTTTAACATCCCAGTCTAAACCTCCTGCAGCAATATTTTTTCAGGTAATAGCTTCCATTCATAATGCTAACAGATCCTGAATTCTCCAATTTGGCAATTAAGATCCTGTCTTTACCTTGACTTCCTAAGCTTTACACCTTGTCATACAGTTTAATCTTTTTTTTTTCCCTAAAAAAAAAAAAAAAGCACAAATGTTATATGTGGTATTTTGGATGGTAAGACAATTTTAAAATCAGGTACTTTGCTCTCAAGGTACATACTTTCCCATAAACAAGAAGGAAAGAACTTGTTAAAGTCTCCAAAAATTTAAGTACAACTCTTCCTATGATTGATAAGATTTTCAGTTCCCAGAAGAGAAAGTTATTTATTCATTTTTTTAAATTTATTCATCGTTTTGACTTTTAAGCTTGCTACTAGGTTCCTTTCAACATGAAATCATTGGAAGAGAAAGCCTAAATCCTGGCATAGATCAGATAACTTCAAATGTGTTTAATTTGTACTATATAAGCGATGTAGTAAAATAGAATGACTTTGAGGTTCAAAGTTAGAATGAGCTGGATTTGATTCTTAAATCTACTACTTACAATTGTATGTCCTGGGGCAAGTTCACTCATCTGAAAAATAAATGACATAATAGTATTACCTAACTCATAAATAAGGTTTCTGTGAAGATTAATGACTTTAACAGGCTTTGTATCTCCACGATTCATTCAGCATTTCCCCCTCGCCAGTGCAATGATATCCACTTAGGGCCTGTGTGCTCCCAGAGAAGAAGACTCCAACCCCTGCTGTGTAATATACACACACAAAAACTATACCTGGGAATATTCATTTTTGAACAGATTAGAGCTTTAATTTGCTCTGTGAAACCCAGGTACCAACCATGGATTGAGGATGGCTATGTGACACCAGTGTTTGCCATGTGCTCTCCGTCAATTCACAAAGCTCACATCAAACCCAGGCTTCGATTTCTCCTACAGCTTTATCCTCCTTAGAGACACGCTTTCCCCTAAGCCATTACTTGTACCATACAAATAGTTATAGAAGCCTTAGTTAGTTCCTAAAATTCCTGCTCCTGTTTACAGCAAACTTTCTCAGCAAGATATTATTATCATTCTATCTCAAACTTTTTCAACCAAACAACTATGACTTTCAAATACCGATATTTCCTTGATTCTACTTGGCTTCCTTAAGTGTATTTCTTTTCTTTATTCCTTGGATATCCTGACCTTCTTTTGGACACCAGTCCAAAAGATGCGGCATCTTGGCTCACAACCATTTTCATCACGTCGCCTAATGGATGTTTGTGTGGGACACAGAACCTGAAGCATTCTTGGGAGCAGGCATGCGAAAGCTACTAGCTCCCTTATTTTGCTTATCTTCTGTATTAGGAGACATAAGTAAGCCAGGTATAATCAATACTCAATGTTTTATCATATGAATAACTAATCCCAAGTAAAACGTTGGTTTCCATACTCCCCAATTTTACTTAATTTAAAGTTAGGATAGGACGTAAAGTATAAAGAATGCATCTAATGCTTCCAGGGGTATAATTTTATTTTTATCACAAATCAGTATAATTTGCCCTGCCAAGGGACTAGTGGGAAAACAAACTAAATGCTAGCTCTCTCCAGGGACTTTACGTTCTTAGACATACCTCTATTTAAAATCTCATAATTGCCCTGGCCCTTTGTAGAACACCTAACAGCTCTATCCATGGCTCCCATCTTACCAACTAGAAGTCTTCTCATAGAAAGAACCACGAAATCCATGAGCATTCTAAAGACACCCTCCCCTCCCCTCTATTGCCCATGTTTCAGCATCTACGGTTCCTTGGCAGATTTCACAAAGTGCTGCACACTAGGCAATGGAAAGGTAATGATGTGTGTTTGTTTTACGGGTGCACTCACATTTCAGACTTGTCTACAATCCCAATAAAGGAAAGGAATTGTTAAACCATAACAAAAGCAAAATAAAAAGAAATGTTAAACTGTAAAGTGAACAAAAACTGTCATTAGGTGTAACCTAAACAGTCTGCGTGTGGTTTCTCAGAATGACAAGTAAACAATAAACATTAAGTGTTGTCAAGCAGCTTCAACAAAAAGTGTTTCCATGCATGTGCAAATAGGGAGATGTGCTGAAGCAAGCGCCAAATCACAGAAGATTTGTGGGCAATCACGGGGATAGGAAATAGAAAAAGCATTCGACCTGCCAGGGTTGCTTTTTTCCCTCCTTCAGTCAGGTTGACAAGAATTCTCTCTCTCTAATTGAATATCCAGTGGCCCTTTATTCTCTTTTTTGGCCATTTACTTAACAAAGCACTTGAAGGAATAGTTGAAAAATCAGTCCATTTTTAGATTATTTCATAGTGGCAGAACTTTTTTTAAAGGCCAGATTCATTACCAATATTGATGGAACATTGATAATAAAAATGGAACTCTCCACTATACAAAGATAGGATTATGTGAAAATAAGCTGAGTTATTTGCTTATTTCCTCCTTTCCTTGATCCAGAAACACCAAACACCAATGCACACCAGACTGGGCAATTTACATTGATGAGTTAAACCAGTTATGTGTACATCATTAGAGACACAGGGACTTAAGATAGTAAAGAATGCACACCTGTGCAAAGGACACACCCACTCTCCAACCTTTAAAACCCTGTGTGACCAAATTTAAAACATCTCCAGGCTGAGTGAAGCCCACAGGCTAGAGGTAGCAAGCCATTTTTTATTTTTATGTAATTACATTTAAATTAATCAGAAGAGTTTAAGGAAACCAATATTACAATAACAACAGATTGGGTTAAAAGTGCAAGTCAGGTGTACCTTAAAGGAGATAGAGTCCTCCTTACTCTTCTCTCTCCCAAAATAAAGTAAACATGAATCAATCACAAAATCACCAAGTCAGGGGTACACAGGTAGTTCAGTGATAGAATTCCCCCCTGCCATGTGGGAGACCCGGGTTTGATTCCTGGTCCATGCACTGGAAAAAAAAAAAGTTAAACAAATGGTGCTGCAATAATAGGATATTTTCATGGAAAAGAATGAAATGTGACCTCCCACTGCACAGCATACAAAAAGAAAGTTTGCTGGCAAAAACACATATTTGAGCAATTATGCTCTCATTTAGTTGTGACCTTTACAGTAACATTGATTGTATATAGCTACCATGCAGTAGTCACGTTGATTCATAAAACAGAGCTTTGCAGAAGAAAGGCAAAATAACAGTGTATATACATTGTGCACTTTGAGTATCTTTAGGCTGAAGCTGGAAAGAAACTTTTCCAACTTCATATTGCAGTGAATGTCATTAAGTCACCTGATCCACCAGGAATCAAGTGTGAAATAAAGTCTTTGTCAAAAGCTGAGCATCCTGCATTGACTTTAGCTGTTTACACTGATCATAGCACCAGGTACCTAGCAAATATAACAGTGTTCAGGTCTAAAGATATATATGTTCCAAATGAAGACGTGGAAAGCATAATGAGCTAGTTTTCTGTAGCAGGTCACAAGCTGTTCACATATATTATCTTGTTTGCTTATTATAATAATTCTTTGAAAAGTGTTTATTATTAGCCAGAAGGAAATACCTGAAATTGTTGAACTGTAATCTAATAGCCTTGATCTTTGATATTGATTGTATAACTATATAGTCTTCATCTTGTAACATGGGATTGTATAAGCTTTGTGACTGAACACCCTTTATGCACTGTATGGGTAGATAAGTAATAAAATAAAGATATGCATTAAAAAATCACATAAAAAATTAACAAAAAAGTAAATAAATAAAATAAAATAAGCAATTTTTAAAATTTTTAATACATGATTATTATTCCATGTCAGGTCCGGATGAGAGAGCAGTCAGTCACATGCACGCTGCAGAGATAAAACAAAACTGTCTCTGTGGGAAAAGGCACCTGGTGTCCTGAAAAGACTAAAGTGTTGCAAAGCTGCTTATGTCTGCTGCAGAAGGAGGCCTTGGGACACATGTGTAACTATTGACTCATCCTGGCACAGGGAAGCAGATGGTTCAACCTGTGCCTCCTCCTTCCCAGTTCTTTAGTTACACTTTTGCTACTTTCTTTACCATCGCAGTCCTGTAAAATAAACAGTGCTGAACCTCTTAGAGTGTTTGAGTCTCCTTAGAGCTCAGAGTCCCACCTGGTCCCGGCTTTAACTATGTCTTTGTCTCTTGTGTTTCTTTCTTAATGCCCCATCGCCTCCCTTGAGTCCCAGCACTGAGCCACATGGCAGCAGGTCATTGACAGGAGGCTGAAGTTCAGGATGATCAAATAACCTGTGATAGAGAAACCTCTAAGAGCAACCTTGGCCACAAAAGATTGTATTTTCCTGCAGCAGGTCCAGACTCATATAACAAGTCCAGACACAAATATAGCCATCTCCTTGTGCTCTTTTACTAAATTTAAACATATAACAAGTGCTTCAAGAAACACCCTACTCTCATATTCCTTGTGCCCTTTGGAAGATTTTAATCAGTAGTTGTAGAAGAGTAGCCATTGGGAAGAAAGGACATGAGGCTGAGGTTCAACTGACGGAAGTCTGCCTGGGGGTTGTGTGGGCTGATGATTAAAAGTGTGAGACTGGTTGTCAGAGTTGCTGCCGGACCCTCCTTCCCCGGGTTCAGGTGTACAGTGATGGGGGTAAAGCGCAGGGGGGAGGACATGCTCTTACCAATTTCTTGCAGTTCAGCTATCAGCATAAAAAATTGCAGCAATGCTCCTAAGGAAACATAAATCTCACATTAAATTCATTAGGAAAAAAAATGTTGCCAGTTAACAGAAAGGAAAAGATAAAGATACCTCTCCACTGGTTTCTGATCTTTCTCTCATTTTCTTCCTTTTTTTTTTGCCTTTCCCTCCTTCTTTCTCTATTAGGCTCAAATGTTTTGTTTTGTTTTATAATTTTTAACAGCATGAACTTTGGTTTCATTTCATCTATTTTATTACGCTTAAAAAGTGACCAGTTTATTTGGTGAAAGGAATGAGTTTCTAATAATATGATACCAAATTTACATGTGCTATTTAAACTTTTTAAATGAAGTGATACTTCCATTTGGGCCTAAGAACTGTTGGTTTTGTAAAGAGAAGAACCAGTGAGTCCTACTGTGTCACCATGTCCCTGAGAGTGCTTCCCAGGGCTGTCTTCAGTAAATAGAGAAGGGACTTGGGAAAGTATTTGGTATTTGAAATACCACTCTGTTGAAATTTAATATTGCTTAGAATGGATTTGTAGATAGCTCATTTTTCTTAATCTTTCTAAATACTTAGCTATGTAATCTTTCATAAATTAAAATCCTTATTAATACGCTGTTTTAGATACCCAGTTTGCTCAAGCAAATACCATAAAATTGGTTGGCTTAAACAATGAGAATTTACTCGCTTATAGTTTGAAGTTGAGAAAAAGTCCAAATCAAGGTGTTATCAAGGTGATGCTTTCTCCCCAAAGACCAGAGTTCTTGCCTCCTTTATCACATGCCAAGGCACATCTCTTGGTCTCTCCCTTCTCTTCTGGGTTCCATTGATTACACCTTCTGACTGCTTCCTCTGTGGCCCGCTCATCTCCCCCTCCCCCCTTCTGTGTTCATTTCATTTATAAAGGGCTCCAGTAATAGAATTAAGGTCAATTTTGATTGAGCTGGGCCACTCACACCTTAAATGAGGTAGTTTCACACAATGGGTTCATGCCCACAGGAATGGATTAGATTTACCATATTTTTTCTGGGGTGCATACAACTTCAAACAACCTTTCATAGAATATCTTAAACAAAAAGCACCCTAAAAATCATAAATGGATTCTATTTCTAAGTGGATTCAACATGGATTTTAGAGTAACAGCAACCGATTCATAGACCATTTCTGACACTTTATCTAAGTCCAGTATCTTTTACCACTTAATTAGTCATGTGATCTTAGGCAAAATACTGAAACTTCCTGTGCCTCATCTCTAACATGGTAATGAAAATAATAAATAATGTTGTGAGCACTTAGAATGTGGAGTACTTAGATCAGTTCCTAGCACATAGAAAATATTATAAAATGTTTATTGCTATTATTGCTAATCAGTCTGATTATATGCAAGTTATTCAAATTTTCTAAACAGTTGTTTTTTCATCTTAAAATTGGATTATGATTATTTCATAGCAGTGTGTAAAGTCTAACAGATATAACACAGGTAAAGCAGAGTGTCTGGCAGACATTCCCATCTAAAAATCCCCCACGATAACCACAAAACTTGACCTCCTCATCTCTAAAGGTCTTCATTTCTTTCTACCTCACCTCACCAGCTTTCTTTCATCTCATCTTCCAAACTTTGTCAACACTTTGAAGTTATCTCTAAAGAGTTCAATTCTAACTTCCCCACTCTCTGATCACAGTTTTCTTTGCCTTGTCACTGCTCTACTTGGTAAAATCTTGGTCCTTGATCTGGTGTCAGCCTTCCTGCCCTCACACCTGGGCAGCCAAATGCTCATAGAGGACCCCCTATGGCAGAGACTGGTGCCACCAAAGCTTCATAATCTCCAACCAATTGGGACTTTAACAGTGCTTGGCCATCTTTTTGTTCTTCTACTCGATGTTTTATCTTAAGGTTTCTGTGATTGCTCAAACCTCTCAACTTTCCTCAAGCATTCCTATATCCTCTAAGAACAGAACTTACTTAAAACCTTTCAACATAAGGCAGAGGCCTCACTAGTACAAGGGACTTAAAACTAGCATTGAATCAAATGCTGATTGAACCATAAGCTATTCTGATGCAAGGGCAACTCCTAGGGAGCCAGGCTTAAAAAGAAGATATCGAATAAAAATTAAATCCTTAGTTCACTAAGGGGATGCTTTATTCAAAGACTATTGCATTAAGGGAGGAGGATTATTGCAACAGGGAGAATATTCTAACTGTAAGATCTATAAGCATCTCAAAGGTCATGTGGAAAAGAGCTTTCCTTTTATGGGGGTGGGGGGAGGAAGCACTGCTAGGGAAAAAAAGAGGTTGGGGGAGTGGGATGGAAAGATGCTGTGATCAGACAGTTGATTAGGGAGTGTTTTCCCAGGAGGTCAAGCAGTTCATGGGATGGCTCTTAAAGAGAGGTTATTTCTCTTTTCAATGCTTCAGAGTAGGCCAAAGTCCAGGTCCCTGGCAAAGGGGAGAAATCTTAACTAAAGTTTGGTCAGGTCAAGTTAGCAAGTATTTTATCTTGTTCAGTGAGCACAAATAGTTTAGCTAATCACTTATAAGAAAAAGAATGGGAATTTAGAGAGCCAGTGCCTGACTTTTTCATAGATGAAGAAGGGGTCATCCACAAGTCTTACCTAAGTCATATGGGAAGGGTGGTTCTTTGCAGTAAGCCATTTCTCAGAACACCAACATGTGGAGGAGGGGATTTCATAATCATTGTTTTCCAGGAGTACAGGAGTCAGATAAAATCACCATTATCAGATATCACATTCATACAGTCTAGAAGACTGCACACATTCTATTTTAGTTTTCTAAAGCTGCTGGAATGCAAAATATCATAATTGGGTTGCCTTTTATACAGGGGATTTATTAAGTTACAAGTTTACAGTCCTAGGGCTATAAAAATGTCCAAACTAAGGCATCCAGATAAAGGTATCTTGACTCAAGAAAGGCCAGTGACATCCAGAATATCTCTGTCAGGTGGGACGTCATGTGGCTGGCATCTGCTGGTAATTTGGCTTCTGGTTTCAAACAGCTTCCTTGGGGGGCATTTTCTTTCTGCATCTCCAAATATCTCTTTCTGTGTTGGCTCTAAGCTTTTTTCCAAAATGGTTCCATCTTAAAGGATTTCAGTAAGTGGATTAAGACCTCCCCCCCTTAAATGGGCAGAGAGACATCTCCATGTAAACAACTTAATCAAGAAGATCCCACCATACAACATTAAATCAGGATTAAAGAACATGGCTTTTCTGGGGTACACAACAGCATCAAACTGGCATGTATGCTACAAGCTGCACCCTCTTAGGAGCAACCATAAAGGAAATCTCCAAGCTACTAGCCCCTGAGTATGAGGCAAAAAAATGTAAACTCCCTGAATCATAATAGCAGCCTCCATGCTGTACACATATCCAGTAGTAAGGGTAAAAATCAAATGGGCTAAAGGAGTGTAAGTAAAATTTTAACTAATAAGTGGCTTCCACCAACCAAGGGTAGACTTTAGATAGCCAGGTGGAAGATAAAAACAACAGAAAAATCTGAGCAGGTACATCAGAGTTCACAAAGAGCAATGAAAATAGTTTTTCAGTATTAATTCAGCTACATCACTAAACAAATATATAAATGATCAAATGAATACCAGGAAAGTAGAGATTAGTATCATGCATTGCTGCGATATTTTACCTAAAATATCCTGTTTTCAACAAAAGATCATGAGACATGCAAAGATAAAGAAGGGGTGACCCATACATGGGAAAAAAAAGAAACAGGCAATAGAAATTGCCTTTTGAGGGGACCCGGATAGTGAAGTTAGCAGAAAAAAGATCTCAAAGCAGCTACTATAAATTTGGTCAGCTTAAATAATCATGCTTAAATAAAGGAATAAATAATGACACAGCCTCATCAAATAGAGAAAATCAATAAAAAGAAATTAAGTTCTGGAGTCACAAAGTACAATAATCTGAATGGAAAATTCACCAAAGAAAATCAAAAGTAGATTTGAGCTAGCAGAAGAATCAGTGAACTCAAATATAGATCAACAGAAATTATACAATCTGAATAAAAGAGAAGAGAAAATGAAGAAAAATTAACAGTGTCTCAAAGATCTGTGGAACACCTCTAAGCATATTTAAGAGAAAAAACACTTGAAGAAGTACTGGATTAAAACCTCAAATTTTATGCAAAACATTGATCGACATATCTCAGAAGCTTGACAAATTGCAATTAGGTTAAACACAAGAATTCCAAACCCAAATGCTTCATAGTCAAAATGTTGAAAGAAAAAGACAAGTAAGATTAACATCTCATTAGAAACAATGGAGACCAGAAGACAGTGATAAAACATATTAAAATTCTGGGAAAGAGGGAAAAATAACCTTTTATCCAAAAATCTTATACCCAACAAAACTATCTTTCTAAAATAAAAGCAAAATAAAAAAATTCCAGACAGACAAAAACTGAGAGAATTTATTGCTAGCCTGTAAGCTTTAAATGAAATGCAAAAGACAGTTCCTCAGGTTTAAGGCAGTGACACCAAACAGTAACTCAAATTCACTCACAAAACCAAGAATAATAGTAAAGGTGTTTATGTAGGTAATTATGAAAGAGAGCACAATTGGGTTTTATTTCTTCCTTCTCTTGGCTGATTTTTAAAAAGCAATTGCATAATGTTACACACACATACATATATATGTAAATATACATAAATATACATGTATCAACAGATCCATTACAGAAATGTAACACATTTGACAATAACAACACAAAAGTAATGGGTCATAAAGCTCTCTTGAAGTAAGAAAAATGACACCAGATGGTAGCTCAATACAACAAGGTAAGCAGATTAATATAATAACTTCTATAAGCATATACTTATTGTGCTAGTTTGAAAGGAACTACGCCCCCTAGAAAATCCATGTTTTAACCAAAATCCCATTTTATAAAGGTAGAATAATCCCTATTCAATACTGTATGTTTGAAACTGTGATTGGATCATCTCCCTGGATGATGTGATTTAGTCAAGAGTGGTGGTTAAACTGGATTAGGTGATGACATGTCTCCACCTATTTGGGTGGGTCTTGATTGGTTTACTGGAGTCCTATAAAGAGGAAACATTTTGGAGAAAGAGATTCAGAGACAGCAGAGAAGAACAACATAACCATGACAGCAGAGAGCCCACAAGCCAGTGACCTTTGTTGATGAAGAAGGAAAACACCTCCCGGGGAGCTTCATGAAACAGGAAGCCAGGAGAGAAAGTAGCAGATGATGCCTTGCTCACCATGTGCCCTTCCAGCCGAGAGAGAAACTGTGACTGTTCACCATGTGCCCTCTCAGATGAGACAGAGATCCTGAACTTCATCAGTCTTCTTGAATCAAGGTATCTTTCCCTGGATGCCTTTGATTGGACATTTTCTATAGACTTGCTTTAACTGGACATTTTCTCAGCCTTAGAACTGTAAACTAGCAACTTATTAAATTCCCCTTTTTAAAACCCATTCCATTTCTGGTATATTGCATTCCAGCAGTTAGCAGACTAGAATACTTATTCTCCTTTCTTTTCTCTCCTGGTTTAAAGAAACATAAGATTATACAAAATAATAATCATAATAATGTATGTCATAAATAGCACAAAAAAATGTGGGAGGGTGTTTTAGTTTGTTAAATGCTACTGGAATGCAATATACCAGAAATGGGTTGGCTTTTTTAAAGAGAAATTATTAAATTACAAGTTTATAGCTCTAAGGCCATAAAAAAATTTCCAAACTCAGGTATATAGGGAAAGATTCCTTGACTCAAGAAAGGAGTATAGGTTCAGAACACCTCTGTCAGCTGGACAGACATGTGGCTGGCATCTTCTAGTCCTATGGCTTTTGGTTTCAAATTGCCTTCCCAAGGCCATTTTCTTTCTGTGTATCCAAATGTCTCTGTCATTGTTAGAAGTATAGGTGGTGACACAAGTTTTGATTGAGATGTGGAGAAATTGGAACCCACATAAACTGCTGGTGAGAATATAAAAAGGTGCACCTTCTTTGGAAAGATTTCAGCAGTTCCTTAAAATGTAAACACAGATTTATCATGTGACCCAGAAATTCCACTCCTAGGTATATATCCAAAAAGATACTCAAATCTTATACATAAATGCTTATAGCAGCATTAGTCATAGTAGAGAAAACGTACAAACAACTCAAATGTGAAATGGATAATTATAATGCTTATGGAATGAGGCCAATGTCTCATTGTTCAGTAATAAAAAGGAACAAAACACTGATTCATGTTACAACATAGACGAATCTTGAAAATATAATGCTAAATGAAAGAAGAATCTTGAAAACATAATGCTAAATAAAAGAAGCTAGACACAAAGGACATATATTTAATTATTTCATTTATGTGAAATGTCCAGAATGTGCAAATTTAAAGAGATAAAAAGTAAATTGGTGGAGAGGAGCCAAGATGGCAGCTTAGTAATGTGCGCGTTTTAGTTCGTCCTCCAGAACAACTACTAAATAACCAGAAACAGTACAGAACAGCTCCCGGAGCCACGATAATGACTGAACACACAGCGTACCCCAGTCTGGACCAGCTGCACTGGCTGCGAGTCTCTGGAACAATGAGTTCCCCAAGCCACGGCAGCCGGCAACTGGCGCCCCTCCCCCACAGGCAGCTTCCCGGAGGGAAAGGAAAGAGACTCTGACAGTATCAGGGACTGAGTCCAACCAAACAGCAATTGTGGCATTAATACAAGTTCTGACTACTAAAAATAGGCCCCTAGCTCAGGCAAAACTGGTCAAGGCGGAGGTCGCTTATTGGGCTAACTGAAAAAAAGGAAAGGGGATGAAACAGAGGCTTTTGTGGCTGTTTCTACGGAGGTTTGGTTGCCTCTGGATTCAGCGGCGGGATTACACAGGCTGCAGCTGCCCCAAATGCAGAAACAGGCTGCTTTCAGGCCTGTCTCCCACCTGAGCCTTACCCAGGGGAGGGGTGAAACACAACTCAGGTGGAATCTCTCTCTCAAGGAATTCAGACCCCAGGGCTAGGCAATTTGAAGCCATTAAAACCAGCCTACAACCTCTCCTCTGTCTCCACCACACCCCAGCAGGGAGAGTCTTCCAAAGTTAAAGGAGCCACAATATCTTTTGCTGGTGGGACCCACAGACAGACAAGTGCCACATACTGGGCAGGATAAGAAAAACAGAGCCCAGAGACTTCACAGGAAAGTCTTTCAACCTTCTGGGTCTCACCCTCAGGGAAAACTGATGCAGGTGACTCCCTCCCCCCAAAAGGAGGCCAGTTTAGTCTGGGAAAACCCAGCTGGAGTCTGTAATACATATGTAGACCCTCCTAAGGGTGGGGAGGGAAAAGGCACCTTACAAACAGGACAAGAAACAAGAAAATAAGAACTGAAAAATTACCCTCTTTTAAACAAAACTTAAGCTAGAGGCCCAGAAAAAGCTGAACTGAAGGTCAAAGAACAGATAGACAACAAACTCATCTAGCAAGAAAACCCTAGGTAAGATAAGTGAAAGCAATCTCCAGAATAAACTAATTAAGGTAATTAAATGTCCAGATGCCAGCAAAAAATAACAAATGACATCAGGAAAATTGAAGATATGGCCCAGTCAAAGGAACAAACCAAGAGTTCAAATGAGATACAGGAGCTCAATTAATTCAGAATATACGAACCGACATGGAAAACCTCATCAAAAACCAAATCAATGAATTAAGGGAGGACAGGAAGAAGGCAAGGAATGAACAAAAAGAAGAAATGGAAAGTCTGAAAAAGCAAATCACAGAATTTTTGAGAATGAAAGATACAGTAGAAGACATGAAAAAAACAATGGAGACCTACAATGGTAGATTTCAAGAGACAGAGATTAGAATTAGTGAACTGGAGGATGGAACATCTGAAATCCAAAAAGAAACAGAAACTATAGGGAAAAGAATGGAAAAATATGAGCAGGGGCTCAGAGAATTGAATGATAATATGAAGCACACAAATATACATGTTGTGGGTGTCCCAGAAGGAGAAGAGAAGGGAAAAGGAGGAGAAAAACTAATGGAAGAAATTATCACTGAAAATTTCCCAACTCTTATGAAAGACCTAAAATTACAGCTCCAATAAGTGCAGCGCACCCCAAAGAGAATAGATCCAAGTACACGTTCTCCAAGACACTTACTAGTCAGAATATCAGAGGTCAAAGAGAAAGAGAGGATCTTGAAAGCAGCAAGAGAAAAGCAATCCATCACATACAAGGGAAACCCAATAAGACTATGTGTAGATTTCTCAGCAGAAACCATGGAGGCAAGAAGACAGTGGGATGATAAATTTAAATTACTAAAAGAGAAAAACTACCAACCAAGAATTCTATATCCAGCAAAATTGTCCTTCAAAAATGAGGGAGAAATTAAAACATTTTCAGACAAAAAGTCACTGAGAGAATTTGTGACCAAGAGACCAGCTCTGCAAGAAATACTAAAGGGAGCACTAGAGTCAGATACGAAAAGACAGAAGAGAGAGGTGTGGAGAAGAGTGTAGAAAGAAGTAAAATTAGATATGATATATAAAATACAAAAGGCAAAATGGTAGAGGAAAGTACTACCCAAACAGTAATAACACTAAATGTTAATGGACTGAACTCCCCAATCAAAAGAAATAGACTGGAAGAACAGATTAAAAAACAGGATCCTTCTATATGCTGTCTACAAGAAACACATCTTAGACCCAAAGACAAACATAGGTTGAAAGTGAAAGGTTGGGAAAAGATATTTCATGCAAATAACCACCAGGAAAGAGCAGGAGTAGCTATACTAATATCCAACAAATTAGACTTCAAATGTAAAACAGTTAAAAGAGACAAAGAAGGATACTATCTACTAATAAAAGGAACAATTAAACAAGAAGACATAACGATCATAAACATTTATGCTTCGAACCAGAATGCCCCAAAATACGCACTGAATATGCACTGAAAAAAAATTTTCAGTGATGCATACACTGCAAATACTGAAAAGGGAAATAGACATATATACCATAATAGTTGGTGACTTCAATTCCCCACTCTCATCAAAGGACAGAACACCTAGACAGAGGATCAGAGAATTTGAATATTACAATAATTACAGCAGGATACACCTTTTTCTCAAGTGCTCATGGATCATTCTCAAAGATAGACCATATGCTGGTTCACAAAGCAAGTCTCAACAAATTTAAAAAGATTGAAATCATACACAACACTTTCTCAGATCATAAAGGAATGAAGTTGGAAATCAATAATAGGCAAAGTGCCAGAAAATTCACAAATACGTGGAGGCTCAACAACACACTCTTAAACAACCAGTGGGTCAAGGAAGAAATTACAAGAGAAATCAGTAAATATCTCGAGGTGAATGAAAATGAAAACACAACATATCAAAACTTATGGGACGCAGCAAAGGCAGTGCTAAGAGGGAAATTTATTGCCCTAAATGCCTATATCAAAAAAGAGGAAAGGGCAAAAATTCGGGAATTAACTGTCCACTTGGAAAAACTGGAGAAAGAACAGCAAACTAACCCCAAAGAAAGCAAAAGGGAAAGAAATAACAAAGATTAGAGCAGAAACAAATGAAATTGAGAACATGAAAACAATAGAGAAAATCAATAAGACCAGAAGTTGGTTCTATGAGAAAATCAATAAGATTGATGGGCCCTTAGCAAGACTGACAAAAAGAAGAAGAGAGAGGATGCAAATAAATAAGATCAGAAATGGAAGAGGAGACATAACTACTGACCTCACAGAAATAAAGGAGGTAATAACAGGATACTATGAACAACTTTACGCTAATAAATACAAAATTTAGATGAAATGGACGGGTTCCTGGAAAGACATGAACAACCAACTTTGACTCAAGAAGAAATAGATGACCTCAACAAACCAATCACAAGTAAAGAAATTGAATCAGTCATTCAAAAGCTTCCCAAAAAGAAAAGTCCAGGACCAGATGGCTTCACATGTGAATTCTACCAAACATCCCAGAAAGAATTAGTACGAACTCTGCTCAAACTCTTCAAAAAAATTGAAGTGGAGGGAAAGCTACCTAATTCATTCTATGAAGCCAACATCACCCTCATACCAAAACCAGGCAAAGATATTACAAAAAAAGAAAACTACAGACCAATCTCTCTAACGAATATAGATGCAAAAATCCTCAACAAAATTCTAGCAAATCAAATCCAGCAACACATTAAAAGAATTATACATCTACCAAGTAGGATTCATCCCAAGTATGAAAGGTTGGTTCAACATAAGAAAATCAGTTAATGTAATACACTATATCAACAAATCAAAGCAAAAAAAATCACATGATCATCTCAATTGATGCAGAGAAGGCATTTGACAAGATTCAACATCCTTTCCTGTTGAAAACACTTCAAAAGATAGGAATACAAGGGAACTTTCTTAATATGATAAAGGGGATATATGAAAAACCCACAGCTAATATCATCCTCAATGGGGAAAAATTGAAAACTTTCCCCCTAAGATCAGGAACAAGACAAGGATATCCACTCTCACCACTGTTATTCAACATTGTGTTGGAAGTTCTAGCCAGAGCAATTAGGCTAGAAAAAGAAATACAAGGTATCAACATCAGAAAGGAAGAAGTAAAACTATCACTGTTTGCAGATGATATGATACTGTACGTCGAAAACCCTGAAAAATCCACAGCAAAACTACTAGAGCTAATAAACGAGTACAGCAAAGTGGCAGGTTACAAGATCAACATTCAAAAATCTGTAGTGTTTCTATACACTAGCAATGAACAAGCTGAGGGGGAAATCAAGAAATGAATTCCATTTACAATTGCAACTAAAAGAATAAAATACTTAGGAATAAATTTAACTAAAGAGACAAAAGACCTGTACAAAGAAAACTACAAAAAACTGTTAAAAGAAATCACAGAAGATCTAAATAGATGGAAGGGCATACCGTGTTCATGGATTGGAAGACTAAATATAGTTAAGATGTCAATTCTACCTAAATTGATTTACAGATTCAACACAATACCAATACCAATCAAAATCCCAACAACTTACTTTTCAGAAATAGAAAAACCAATAAGCAAATTTATCTGGAAGGGCAGGGTGCCCCGAATTTCTAAAAGTATCTTGAGGGAAAAAATGAAGCTGGAGGTCTCACGCTGCCTGTCTTTAAGGCATATTATGAAGCCACAGTGGTCAAAACAGCATGGTACTGGCATAAAGATAGATATACTGACCAATGGAATCGAATAGAGTGCTCAGGTACAGACCCCTTCATCTATGGACATTTGATCTTTGATAAGGCAGTCAAGCCAACTCACCTGGGACAAAACAGTCTCTTCAATAAATGGTGCCTAGAGAACTGGATATCCATATGCAAAAGAATGAAAGAGGACCCGTATCTCACACCCTATACAAAAGTTAACTCAAAATGGATCAAAGAGCTAAACATTAGGTCTAAGACTATAAAACAGTTAGAGGAAAATGTAGGGAGATATCTTATGAAACTTACAATTGGAGGCAGTTTTATGGACCTTAAACCTAAAGCAAGAACACTGAAGAAGGAAATAAATAAATGGGAGCTCCTCAAAATTAAACACTTTTGTGCATCAAAGAACTTCATCAAGAAAGTAGAAAGACAGCCTACACAATGGGAGACAATATTTGGAAATGACATATCAGATAAAGGTCTAGTATCCAGAATTTATAAAGAGATTGTTCAACTCAACAACAAAAAGACAGCCAACCCAATTACAAAATGGGAAAAAGACTTGAACAGACACCTACCAGAAGAGGAAATACAAATGGCCAAAAGGTACATGAAGAGATGCTCAATGTCCCTGGCCATTAGAGAAATGCAAATCAAAGCCACAATGAGATATCATCTCACACCCACCAGAATGGCCATTATCAACAAAACAGAAAATGACAAGTGCTGGAGAGGATGCGGAGAAAGAGGCACACTTATCCACTGTTGGTGGGAATGTCAAATGGTGCAACCACTGTGGAAGGCAGTTTGGCGGTTCCTCAAAAAGCTGAATATAGAATTGTCATACAACCCAGCAGTACCATTGCTGGGTATCTACTCAAAGGACTTAAGGGCAAAGACACAAACGGACATTTGCACTCCAATGTTTATAGCAGCGTTATTTACAATTGCAAAGAGATGGAAACAGCCAAAATGTCCATCAACAGACGAGTGGCTAAACAAACTGTGGTATATACATACAATGGAATATTATGCAGCTTTAAGACAGAATAAACTTATGAAGTATGTAACAGCATGGATGGACCTTGAGAACATTATACTGAGTGAGACTAGCCAAAAACTAAAGGACAAATACTGTATGGTCTCACTGATATGAACCAAAATTAGTGATTAAACTTGGAATATGTCATTGGTAACAGAGACCATCAGGAGATAGAAATAGGGTAAGATAGTGGCTAATTGGAGCTGAAGGGATATAGACTGTGCAACAGGACTGGATACAAAAACTCAGAAATGAACAGTACAATACTACCTAACTGTAATGCAATTATGTTAAAACACTGAATGAAGCTGCATGTGAGAATGATAGAGGGAGGAGGGCTGGGGACATAAATGAAATCAGAGAGAAAGATAGATGTTAAAGATCGAGATGGTATAATCTAGGAATGCCTAGAGTGTATAGTAATAGTGAAATGTACAGTGTACAAATTTTAAAAATGTTTTGGCATGAGGAAGAACAAAGGAATGTCATTACTGCAGGGTGCTGAAAATAGATGATAATTAATACTTTAAAATGTCACCTTATGCGTGAGACTAAAGCAAAAAATGTTTATTTGTTACAAAATTAGGTTTTGACTAGAGCATTTCCTAATATAACTCATGTAGATAGTTGAATGAATGTCATAAGTACTTGGAATCTGAGGTAGCACATGAGATTTTGTTGGTTTGTCCAGAGTGATCCCCTGATGAATCCCAGAATGATTTGATCAGTGACTGGAAAAGTATTTGCAAGCCCCCTTTGGGGAATGGTGAGAGTGGGGAGAAATTCAACTTCCCCAAGTTGAATTCTTGATATTCTCACAAGCAGGGTGGACAACCAAAGCTATAGGCTGAGCCCTCAGTCTTGGGGTTTGTTCACATGAAACTTAACCCCACAAAGGATAGGTCAAGTCTACTTAAAATTTAGGCCTAAGAGCCACCCCCAAGAGAGCCTCTTTTGTTGCTCAGATGTGGCCTCTCTCTCCAGCCAATATCATAAGCAGTCTCACCACCCTCCCCCTCTCTGCATGGGACATGACTCCCAGGGGTTTGGACCTTCCTGGCAGCATGGGACAAAGATCCTGGAATGAGCTGAGACTCAGCATCAAAGGACTGAGAAAAACCCTAGAATGAGCTGAGAATTAACATCAAGGGATTGAGAGAACCTTCTCGACCAAAAGGGGGAAGAGTAAAATGAGACAGTGTCAATGGCTGAGAGATTTCAAACAGAGTCGAGAGGTTATCCTGGAGGTTATTCTTACACATTAAGTAGATATCACCTTGTTGTTCAAGATGTAGTGGAGAGGCTGGAGGGAATTGCCTGAAAATGTAATGCTGTGTTCCAGTAGCTATGTTTCTTGATGATGATTGAACAATGATATAGCTTTCACAATGAGACTCTGTGAATGTGAAAACCTTATGTCTGATGCTCCTTTTAGCTAGTATATCAACAGAAGAGTAGAACATATGGAATAAAAATAAATAATAAGGGGAACAAATGTTAAAATAAATTCAGTTTGAAATAGTGGTAAATGAAAGTGAGGGGTAAGGAGTACGGTACGTATAGTTTTTTTTCCCTCTATTATCATTTTATTTCTTTTTCTGTTGTCTTTTTATTTCTTTTTCTAAATCGATGCAAATGTACTAAGAAATGATGAATATGCAACTATGTGATGATGTTAAGAATTACTGATTGTATATGTAGAATGGAATGATATATAAATGTTTTGTTAATTTTTTTTAATTAATAAAAAAAGGAAATTGGTGGTTGTTTGGATCTGATTATGCCGGAACTGGGAGCGACTGCTCAAGTGTACAGGGCTTCTTTTAAGGGGTCGAAAATGTTTCAAAATTAGATTGTAGTGATAGTTGCATGATACTTTGAATAAATTAAAAAAGCATTGAATTGTACACTCTACCTTAATGAATTGTTTTTAATGTCAAGTATATTTTATTAAAACTGTTAAAAATGAAAATTACATAATAGCCAGTCTGTTAGTTTGAAGCTATATACACCCTCAGAAAAACATGTTCTCAAATTTAATCCATTCCTGTGAGTGTATGCCCATCATAGGTAGGACTTTTTGATGAGATCTTTTCAGTTAAGGTGTGTCCCACCTCAATCAGAATGGGTCTTAATCCTATTACTGGAGTCCTTTATAAGAGAACGAAATTCAGAGAAAGAGAAAGCCACAGGAAGAAAGAGGCTGGAGATTGGCAGAACACAGAAGAGGAAAGAGACTAGGAGATGCCATGTGCCTTGTCATATGAGGGAAGAGCCAAAGGTACTGGTGGCTGGCCCCAGGACACCGCAGTCTTTGGGAAAAAGCATTGCCTTAATGATGCCTTGGAGTTTCTTTTAGCTTCAAAACCATCAGCTAATAAATTCCCATTGTTTAAGCCAACCCATTTCATGGTATTTGCTTGAGCAGTCCAGGACTCTAAAGCACCAGCCTAATAAATGAATGAACATTATGATTACCTGGGGAAGTTTTAAAAAATAACAGAGCCTAGGCTTTTAAGTAAATGGTCTGGAAAGAGAACTGTATTTTTAAGAGTACTCTCCACTTTCTGCTGAAGACAAATCACAGGGCAAACTCTTCTATTAGTTTTCTTTCACCACCTAAATATTTACCAAAATCTTAGGGCTTATCATAACATAAATTAATTATTTTACAGTTCCTTAGGTGGTAAGTCTAACACAAGTCTTGCTGGGCAAAAATCAAGGTGTTGGCAAGGCTACATTCTTTTCTGGAGGCTCTAGGGAGGAGGTTTCTTTGCATTTTACAGCTTCTATAGGCTGCCTGCATTCCTTGGCTCATGAGCCCATATTGCCATCTTCAAAACCAACAGTGCAGCACCTCTCTGATCCTGCTTCCGTTATTACGTATCTTTGTCTGACCACATCTAGGTCAGGCTCTTTGATTTTAAAAAGTCATGTGCTATATTGGGCCTATCTGAATAATCTAAAATACTCTCCCCCTCTGAAAGTCTTTAACCTTCATCACATCTGCAAAGCCCTTTTTCCCCTAAGCTAAAAGCTTCACTAATTCACATGCAACTAGCTGATTCACAGAAAGATGCACAGAGAAGCTGGGGGTTAGGGCATGGGCCTCTTTTAGGGGGACACTATTCTGCCTCCCACCACTCTTGGGCTGGATCCCCAAGCTTTGGAATAACTTCAAAACTGCAAATAACTGCTGAAATGCATGAGATGCAATCTGGAAAGAAAGTGATTCCAAGAGTTATTCAGAGGCAAGTATTTAACTCTGAGTATCTCACTCACCAGAGTTCATGAGACACTCTTTTAGGAGTTAATTGAAAACACCGCTCCAGGTTGGTGTAAAACACCATAAAATCATCTCTTCCTGATGGGCCTCTGAACTTGCAGGGATGCTCAGGACACACACACAGTCTGTTACAGTTTCTGGGGCCACCTGTGATAGAGTCCTACGGACTCAAGTTTTCTTCCTGCTTATGTATGGAGGATACGGCTCGTCTAGCCATGACTGCACTTGACAGTGATTAATCATTCCTACATCAGTGACCTTTATGTGTCCTCTGATCTTCCTGTGAATAGGGCATTTATCAGTCTCACTTTTATTGGTTCTTAAATCATGTACTTTGCTTTTTAGCATTTTTGTTGTAGATGCTGGTTAAAAGAAGTAGCCAAGGGTGTGTGAAACACCATGAGGGGAAAGAGCTCCATAGAATGGGAACAATGGAATTACTTTCCATTATTCTTGGATATTATTCTTTTTTCAGTGATTTCAGTCATTTTTTGGTCAATGCGTCCTCATATTATGTAAAAGAACGAAACACAACTTCTGGAAAGGCAAGTTAGAATTTCACAAACAATTGATATTATAAAGTTCAGGAGCATTGTGTTTAACAGATGTATATGGCCACTCTCCTTCAGCAGATTTTTTTCCTCTTTAGGCAAGTGTGGGTGATTGGTTGGGTCTATTGGTGTCTTCCTTTATGTTCTATTCTCCATTGAAACGAAGAATACTAAATGAAGTTGTACTCTGTCATGGTTAACCTATTCTATGAGTAAAGGTAAGGAAACAGCAATGCACAAGGCATAGCACTACAAAGGAAGACATCACATGTTAAGAACCTTGATTCCTAGGATCAGGAACACAAAGCCGATTTTGTAAATCTGTGGTTCATTAGCATCTCCTGTTTGAGATTTTAATATGGACACCATCAGGGCTGTTAATTATCTGGTATTTAGGGTCATTTTGCCCGTGTCCATGCTGATGGCAAAGTAGTTTCAACTGGTTTGGTTTCTATCACACCAGCTATCAAATTCTTACAATATTAACCCTCAAAGCCTGACCTCTAACCAGGGAAATTCTGTTTGATTTGGTCTGGGCTTTTAGCATATTCTAGAAGCTTCCAAGGTGATTCTAATGTAGGGTAAACCTGATTTGTTGATTGAAAGCAATTGAAAATTTTCCAATATAATAATGATGTGATGAATGCAAAGTTTTAAAGGGAAGAATAATCTGAAATGTACTGAAAGGGTGAATAAATTGAGGCAGGGCTACAAGTATAGGCAAATATTCCTTTTTCATCCATCAACTAATTATGTGTAGCTCTGGGCACTGAGCTACAGTGCCAATCCAGTTGAAGAAATGGGATAAGTAGTGGCAGAATAAAGAGATGGACTTTGTGGCTACCAAGAAGCTCAAACAGGCAGCACCGTATAATTGAATGGATAATGGTTAGGTAAGGAGAGGTAGCAAAAGTGGCTCTTAAGTTTGTTTCCTAAGGAATGGGAGAAATAATAATAAGAAAAATAAGAGGCAGAGACAATATCTGAAGACGAATTCAATTTAAAATATATTAGATGAGGCAAAAGGAGGTCACTGAGGAAGAAATACCTAATAAACCTTTTGAGAAAAGCTGGTTGCAATGTTAAAGTATTGTTCAAACTTGACTTGATGATTTCAGAGTCACTCATGTAGAGATAACTGAAACCATCCGAGTGGCTGAGACAAAATTTGAGGGGTTATAAAGGGAATCAGACTGGGGGCTAAGAACTAAGCTTTAGAGAAGGAGTGAAGGAAGACACAGGAAGAGGAGCCAGATAGGGTAGAGTCAGGAAAATAAAGGAAAAGCGAATACCACACGCTCAAAAAAATTCACAGAAAATTCTACCGACAAGGATCATTGTATATTCCCATAAGTAGCCTCAGATTTATTTCAGAATTCATAGAGGAGCATCAATGAATTGATGTTTCTATGTTATCTATATTGAATATTAAATATTCAGATATGGTCAAGGCTAATTTCTGCAATATAGCTTTACTTGCATTGAAATTATACATTGACTATAATTCAATTCTTTTGGGTGAAAAGAAAATGCATTGAAAAGCTGATAAGAGAGCCAAGACAACAAACAAAATCTGGACACATTTAGAACAAATTCTTTATAATTGGTGCAAACCACAAACAGCCAAGAAACAAAAACACAGACAAACTAGCCTGGCATCAAAATACAAGAATGAGATCACTGTTTTCCATCAAAGACTAAAAGCCAACACATCTCAAATGCTGAGTTTCACATATATTAGGGTTTTCTAATAGCAGTTAGTGACAGAAATTCAGGAACAATCTACTTGCCTATCTAATTTCCAAATCCACCTTGATTAACAAATCTGTAGACTGAACACTATGGGTAGTTCTTTTCTCAACTTAATACACAGAATGGTAGAAATAAGGTGTACTGGGTGGGGCACCAGAAGACGCCGGTTCAGATCTAACTCCGTCTTAACTCATTGTGCAATTCACTGAGTCCAGTTTCCTCATTTGTGCAACTACATGTGTGGGTTTTTGTTTGTTTGTTTTGAATGGGCAGGCACCTACATGTGTTTTTGAACTGTGGAGTAAATTGAACAATAGTCAGAGAAAGGACCATCTTTATCACTTCAGCCCGTCAAAATCTATCCTTGGATTTGGTGGCTATAGTTTTAGTTTCTTGAGTGAACAGGTGGTTCGGTGGTAGAATGTGTGCCTTCCATATGGGAGACTAGGGTCTGCTCCCAGACCATGCACCCTCCCAAAACCCAGTAGTTTTGGTTTCTTATCCCTGATATTTCCCAATATTTTGTTGCAATTTTCGTGATCCTTTTCTTTGGAGTTCCTCTGAGTATTTTTTTTTTCCAGAGGGGACTGAATGAGAAGCCACTTACTGACTTTATTAAACAGTATTTAATAGATGTATTGAACATTTACTTTAGGCTCAGCTCCACGGGAGCTGCCCCATCCTCAATTAGCAAACTATCTATTTTGAAATACAAGACCAATAGGCAAGCAAATATTAATTCACAATACAAAGCTGTGTGTGATTAAAATAATAAGTATAGGAAGAAATATAGCTCATAAAAAAATGAATGCTGCAAAGGCATTCTAGAAAGGTGCCACAGAGAATTTGATCTAGACTTCAAAGGAGAGAAGGTTTTGAGTAAATAAAGAGGAAAAGGTAAGACACACCAGAAAAGGAGAACCAAATAAGCGAAAGTGTAGAGGCGAGAAAGGGCTGGGGGAATTCTGAGCAGATCTTGAAGGATAAATTAGTGCTTGCCCCAGAGATTCCCCATGCTAGTTAGCTTTCTGGTTCTTGACTATTTCTATTTCTGATCTTGCAAAAAATTTCAAGGAGGCAGGAGACCATAATTAGAGAATCAGAGTGAGGATGGAGTATGGCTTGAGCTGCAGTATAGTCGGGTGTCCTTTACTTACTTAAACATTTTATACACTGCTTGTTCTCACTAAGTGCTAGGCAGGATTTTAAGACACATTTAATCCATAAAACAGCCATATGATAGGTAATATTTTAATTCCGATTCTACAGAGGAGAAAACAGAAGCATACAGAGGTCAGACCACTTGTATAAACTGAGACAACTTGGTATGTGATAGAGCTAAAATCTGAATCCAGACATTCTGGCTTCAGAGTCCTGACTCCCCTATATGATTAGATGTGTAGGATGGGGTCGCATTAGAGGGAGCATTGAAACACAAATGTAAGAGTTGTATTTTACTCTGATAACAGAGGAAAATTCTTGAATTTTTTGACATTTGAATAATATGATAAAATGACTCTGACACTGGTGTGTAGAGCTGACTGGAGGGAGGCCGCTGCCATATGATTTTTTCTCTTTTTTCTAAGTGCAGTTTCAAATCTGCCGTGTAGTTGGCAGGCATGAGTGCTGGTCACAATTCTGGTTTAAGTGAGATACTCTGGCCTTTAAGTGGCACTTGTCTCCTTGTTCCAATGTTTTAAATTAAACCATAGAAACAGATAAACTTTTTCTGTATAGCTTAAGGCACCTACTTTAAGGCTGCTTAGAGGGAAATCCTGATGCTTGCCTGCCTGCCCTCTTCTCAGCTTACAGAAAGGCTATTTCCCGCCACCTCCCCTCATCAGCTGCCATTACCTCTTCAAGCCGAGCATGCATGCCACACTTCCATGAGGCAATTTTGGCACTCTACCAGCAAAAGATCCTGGTGCTTCCAATTAAAAATTGTTTATAAATATAAAACTTTAGCCACTCTAAGACTAAAATCCAATCCCTGGTGTGTTGTTGATAGACTTGTTATTAAAGGTTTGCCAAGCTTTAATAAAACTGATAACAAGGAACTGCAAACCTCTTCAAGCTATTCTGTAAACATTTGGATAGGGCCGAAATTAAGAAATGGAGCCCATGTATTTCACTGATCTGTTCTTTCTAGTTGCCTTTCATGTTACAAAATCAGCAACATATGTCGGCAGATCCAATTGACCTTCAAGGCAGAGTTTGAATATCTTAGGTGTATGTCACCTCATCTCTGGCTTTGATCTGCTGCAAGAAAGAGAAATACAATTATTAGCACATTGTTCTGCGCAGCTGACAGAGCATCTGGTATTTTAGAACTGCTTTTGAGATGCCTAAATTGATTTGAGAGTTGGTTATAAGAGAACTTGGAAAAGATGCAACATCTTTACAGCATTAGTAATTAAAAGAAATCAGAAACAAATCTGATCAGCTGAAAGTTATAGCTGAAAACAAAATACCTAGGGATGATTAAGAAAAGAATTAACAATTAAAAAAAAAGATAACATATAAGACTTTGCACGAGTGATTAGTCAACTCTCTTCCTGATGTAGACAAGTTAATTACATTTCCTTATTGCAGAATCTCTGTTCACCTGACTATGGTGACTGAATTTCCATCATGGACTATTATGTCTGACTGTCCATTATAAACAGTAATTTTGGAGGTTTAAAATCTATCCATTCCAAGATGCTTCAGATTTTAACTTGGCCCATGGGCTGTTGGTCCAGCTGCCATTAAGTAAAACAAAAAAAGTATTTGTAAGTCTTTTAAGGCAGTTCTGATAAAAAATAAAAGTATACAATTTTCATGCTTCTTTCTTCAATCGCTAATCTAAAAGAAATGTGCAAAAGAGCTAGTCTAAAAATGTTTCAATATTGGTTTTGATCCAAATGGATGAAAAATATCTCTACTCATTTGAATGGAGATTACTGTCATAACAAATATTTGAAAGGGGAGAGGAAATATAATGTTCTTTCAAAAAAGAGGACAAAAATACTTGTAAAATGTCAAGTAAGAAATGCTGGTAACGATACATTTCCCAATAGAGAAATAGCATCCAGTATATTTTTTATATTTCGAATTCTTTCCTTACACAATTTGGAATTCATGTTTAGAAATTTTAGGAAAAAAATTCAGAAATTTCCACTAAATTTAGAGTGCCAGAATTATTGGAATCTCATATATATTTCATTGCTTATGTGATATTCTTTTTTCTTTGAAAATGCATTTATCAACAAATTAAGTCACATTTCTGATTTGGTTACTCTTAGGGACCGTTTATTTTCTATTATGCAAACAATACCAACATCAAAGTACTGTTGGCTTTGTTTTATAAAGTAATCCCATATTTGTGGCTGAGAAGGAACTATACTGTCGGTCAAGTGTTGGTTGTTTATCTGTATATCTACATAATGACTAATACAAGGTAAACACTTAATTTTGAGGTAAATGCTATGGCAACCATCTGCCTTTCTTTCCCCAGGTGTGATTAAAGCATTTGTAGGAAATAAAAAGTAATATTGAAACTGATTCTCTTCATTCAAAAAAACTTCAGTATATTTCGTAAGGGTTTTTAAAACTAAAAAATCTCTGGGGGTGTCTTAGATGCTCTACATTTCGTACTATGAATATATACATTCCTCAAAACATATCACTTTAACAACAGGGGAGATTATTAGTGACATGACACAGTAGCAACCCTTGAACTATACAAGAAGAGTCCAAGCATTTGGAAATTTTATGTAAAACTAAGGAGAAAAGGCTGGGTTTGAAATGTGAACTGTGGCTTTCATGAATATTTAAGAGATATTTCAAAACTTTTATTGCATTCTAAAATATCTAATGATCTGACACATACTCATCAACAAAGTTCCCAAAAATCAGTCGATATTTGGAGGAAGAGATTCCTCTCTTATTACCAACACATACATATACACCCACACAAGTGTTATGATAGAGGATTAGATAATAATTTTGAGGATATCCCGCTTCCATACAGAATCAATGATCTCTTATAACTCAACATGTATTGTAATTACTCATATTTTTGGAGTGCGTGTTTAGAGAGGGTGAGAGGAGGTATGAGTGTGGCCTCAAAGTCTCTAAAAATCATAAGTAAAAACTCGGAATTTAAACTCTGAATAACAAACAAGGCTAGCATAAATTACAGATGCACTTTGCCACATGGGGTCCTATTTGACATACAAATGGGCCTGCTTTTCATATACCATGACTCCTTCGTTCAACCACATTTATTGAATACTTACTGATTTTCAAAAATTGGGTATGCACAGATGTATAAAATAGGCTCTTGAACCTCAAGTCACTTGCGGTTCAAAAACAGGTCATGGTGAATGGCTGGAGGAGAGGTTTCCCGATGAATGAAATTGCCTGTTCCTAGCACTTAGGAGTGGGAGGTTCTTTAGCTTGAATACTAGAGACTTAAACAGTGATCAGTTTGGTTTCATGGCTTCTCCCAAGGGAAAAAAGTAAAAAGGAAATAAGAAATTTGAAAGCTGGTGGCACTATTATACTTATTAGACATGTGATCAGCACTAATTTGATGGAACTGGAAATTAGGCTTCCTAACATTTTGTCTAACAGAATTGCATAAGCTGGGGAGAGAATGGCAGAGGGAAGAAGACAGATCTGATGGAAAATTAATAGACTCTATTCTCCTACTAAATATAGATCATTTCTTTTCCGTACACTCTTTTGGAGTAAACCTCTCAATTACCATGAATAATCAGAATCAAGATTTGCATATTTTAATTAAAAGTACAAATTGTGGTTTACAACCTAAATATCCCAACAAAGTACATCCAATCTAATTTTTTAAATATTGTAAAGTCTTCTGTAATGGAAGCATGCATTATGGTCAGATCCTAAAATAAAGTGACTAGTGAATTTGAGGATATTTGTGGGAGTCTATTTGGCTGTCGACACAGCCCCAATTTAGCATAAACTCGTTAAGGGTGTCAGACTCACAAAAGACCCAAAAAAAAAAAAAAATAGCATTCTTACCTGACAATCATTTGCAAGGTTTATGCAAATGATTTCTTCAAGTTCTTTTGACTTTTGAGACCAGTTCTTCATAAATATGTTCATCTTTCTAACTCCCATATTTACATTTGCACACATCACAATTTCAATGTGGAAATTCAATTGTTTATTAAAAGAAGGAGCAACTAAATTTCAGAAAGCCATTTTAAAAATAAACGAATGACACCTCCCAACTACATTAACATTCAGTTTATTTCAGATTGCGTGAAAGAAAATTATATGGTATTTTTCATTTTAATGACAATTTCTTCATGCTGTCTATAGGGGAAGAAAACAAGTTCTTTTCCCACAAGAGGAACCTGAGGTGGTGACTGTGGTACTAAGAACTGATGAACCAACTTGACCAAAATGGTTAGAGAATGAGAAGAAGGAAAGGAAGGGAATATTGTAGCCTCCAACTCTGTTCCATACCATGCTAGCATATTCATGTCAACACACCAAATTTAACTCGAACCTTTGAAGTGAGGCATGATTCCCCTTATGCGTCTCAGGTGAGGAAGCTAAGATTCATGATGGTCAGACATCTACCCAAGCTCATATAACAAAAAAGCCAGGACCCAAATCCTGGATAAACCTTAGTTGAAACTCACCAAAGCATAACCTGATGCAATGTGAGTTTCAATCTGAGAGCTTGAAAATTAAAGTGTAGACAACGATCCTAAAGCAATGCAATTTTTGTTTGAGCATTGATATTCTGCTGAAGACAGCAAACAGCCAAGAGGCTGCTCATGAGTCTTTGTAATTATTTCCTAGAGAACCAAAGCAGAATCTCTCCATATTTTGCCAGTCATGTTATTCCCATAGCTTCCTCTTGGGCAAATTTAAGGATGATAATGAAGATTGAATATTAGTCTTAACTTAAAAATAGATGGATTTGACTGGTTATTTGGGATGTTTATAGAGTTCTACGATTTTCTGATAAAGCCAGGTCCACTGCAGTTTTAATTTCTTCCACAAAGACAATCTCTAAAAGTTCTCAGTTCCAAAAGTGAACTCCTCTTAAAGTAAAGATTCCTTCCTTACCTGGTCTTCCCCAACCAAGGTTTCTTTGGTTTAGTCTCCATTTTTTGCAGTCTCATTATACCTGAAATCTAAACTTTCACCAATTCTTCCTCTAGGTGCAAACACCAACTAGGGGAACTATCACTAAATTGCCTAGAAGTGTAGCAAAAGTCCAGAGAAAGGGGATGAGCAGTTCTTTATCACCCTGTATCTCAGGGAGATAAATTGCAGGCATATCTCTAGGATCAGCTTCAGAGTTATCTGGGTGGTTTGAAGTTCTGAGTTTTAATAACAGAAAGTCTCAACATCTCAGAAATGAAAAGGTGTTTATTGTAAGCATTGTTCAGCAGAACTTTGCAAAAATTCCACTTTCTATAATGTGACTATGGTATATCCATTTAAATGACGAGGAGTTGAATCCAGTAACAAATTAAGAACCTTATAAAATTTTGAGGTCTTTTATACATAGGTGAAGAGATCACAGAGTTGCAAATAATATTATCATGTATAGGTTCAGTTCATGTGAGTTCCTCTCGAACTAGAAATTTCCCATCTATTAACCCAGGATTAACCCCATTCTTTCTACCCAATGCTTATTGTAATGCCCACTGATGAGTGTCATAGCTGCCATCTTAGATAAAATGCTCCTCCTGAACAATGCCCAAATATGCCTAAAATTGCAGACGACAGTTGTGGGCTTTTTTGCCTGCTTATCTGTCTGCCTCCGATGTGACCTTAAATTAGGCCTCAGAAGGTATAGTGTTTAATACAGATTCCGGGCACAATATACCTTCTCACAATTAGTCGAAAGTGCTGTTTTGTAATTAAAGGGTGAAGTGGGGCATGATGAACATATAGAAAAGGAGACCCTTAATAAGTGATGGAGCCTTCAAAAGAAATTGCTAATTAGTATGCATTTGATGTGCACTATACCAATTTTAAGACTTTGCCTTGAATAAATTGCTATGTTGGGTGTTCGAAGGAGTGGTGAGATTAGCATTTACAAAGGGGGCAATTTTCTGTCTTCTTGACTCTGTTAAATGGAGGAAATAACTTCCAAGACTGGAGCAGTAGTTAGCCCATCAATCATTCTCACAGCTGGAAACTGGGGATCCCAAATGCGGAGATCAGTTAATCCGTCAGCTAATAAGTTCATAGTGGCACCATATGGCGCAGGACCACTCCACACTGGGACAAGGACAGAACTGTTTACACAGGCATGCTGCTTTCTCAGGTAGCTCCCCGCTGACAGAACCCTTTGTTCTGAAGGATCAATTTACTTTGCACAGTAAATTGACTGAATTGATCAGTTCAGAGCATATAATTGTTGGCTAATCCTGTGGAATCATGTCCCATCCGAGTGAGAGGGACAAAGAGGTGCTGTCCGCAGTCTAGTCTGGGGCTCCAACCTGGGCCTATTCTCATCGGACGGGCTGGACACTGATGAAAGGCCCGGCGGACAGTGGCTATGGGGTCCACGCTGACTTCAAACGCCAAAGGGAAGAGAAACCCTGCAAGGCGCAGAAGGGCTTTTCGGGGGTCCTTACTCAACTGGTATCACGACTTAACTCGGGATTAAAAAACAGTCGGTCCAAGCAATTTAAGTGCAGACCCTTTTGCAAACCCTTGCTGGAAGAATGGAAAGGTATTGCCCTATCGCCATCTCTAACAAGGCAGTCCACTTATACTCATTTCTAGCTGAATATTCATCAAAAACAAAAAAATAAGAAGGAAAGAAAAGGAATTAAGAAAGGAAAAGAAGTTCAAGAAAGCATGGAAATGACAAGTTAAGTGCGAAACACATTTCTTTGGCATCGTGCAAAAGTGGCTGAGGCCTTCACTGTGCCGCCTGTGTCTGGGAAAATGCATCAGGCCTTTTCAGAGCAAATTAGGGCAGAATCTTCCCATCCCTGTACATCGGTGCGAACCCTGCTGCTTTGTTCCATAGATGTGTTTGATCTGACTTTGTTTTTTCCTTCTCACATAAAAAATAAAAGAAGAATAAATAAAATGAAAAAATTCCACCAATAGAGATAAATGTTGGTCATAGTTCCCTCCAGCTAAAGGTTTTCTTCAATAGCTAGTGTCAATAGAATCATTTCACATCAATGGTTTGAAAAGAGAACTGTGTTCAAAAGGAACTGAGGCCATTTGGAGTTGCTGAGAGGACATTTGCTTATTAAATGTCTGAACAGTAATGAACTTTATACAGCCAGACCAAGAGTTTCTACCAATTAGGGAACTATTGATTTCTTTGCGTATTTTATTGAGACTAAACATCTGAGATTAGCATAACCCGGAGAAACTGCAGAAAGTTTTTGATTTCACAATATGATTTGCTTTTTCCTCTCTTTAAATAAATCTATACGTACCTAGTGGTAGTCTCACCGGCAAAGAGAAGTATATAATTAATGGTAGTTGATGTATTTTGCCATAAAAATGGAAAAATGACATTCACAAAGATCACTCGTGTATCTTCCCAAATTTCTGCTACCTGCCTTTTTTTTTCCCCCCTTGTGGAGTTTTTTTCATTTCTGATCTGTTACTGTAACCACAATATCCAGAATTCTGCAGCATTAAAAAATGCAAAAGCAAAAAGCATTTCTAGATTTTATTAAATTGGCCTAACAAAAATAAGATAAAATAGAAATAGGTCTATAGAGGTGTTTCCAAGTTAAACTTATGAAATTAAAATATAAAGCAGAGAATGTAAACTGTACAATGAAAACACCGTAAGTGGATGCCTAATGTGAAAGCAGGCATTTTGCCAAAAGAACTCTATTTAGGAAGCAAAAGCCTCTTTGTGATTTTTTTCTTTTTTTTTTTTTTTGGTAAAATTCTCTTTCTCAAATCTTGTTATCCCTCCACATAGATTGTGTATGAGGCAAACTTTAACTCTTTCTGAGCCATTCTAAAATTTTAAATAAATTTTCCGTTTATTTAAATAAAAGTCACCATGAACACACCTTGAAGTCGACTTGAATTCCCAGGCCCTGAATCCCCAAGATCAAATCCATTCCTCTGCCTTGTCCTGAATCTTGCCAAATACCCTCTAACCTAACTCAGCATTTACCATCGCACAAAAGTGATACCAAAGCTCTTGCACTCGAAACTAAGAGACACACTCATATTCATTGAAATGCATGCTTTATTTTCCTATCATGGCCTAGTCTATAACTGGAATCAAGTTAAACCACATACGTGCAATAACTATTCATTTCCAGTGACTTTTTAAATATGAAGTGTGGGATTGGAGGGGCTGTAAAAATTACATTTCATGAAAATATTGCCCAGAAGAGCTTCAACCATTTCTTTATTTTATATGTGCTCATACATTCTTTGGTTTTCTAGGCTCTCTCCAGACTAGTTATACTAGAAATCTTGGGATCTTTTTATTAATCAGAAAGCTGAAAATAATACTCATAGTTAGAAGCAATATGTCCTAACTTTTAAGATTGACTTTGAACTCATTATCCCAAAATCTTTACGTAAAATCTCCACCATGTTTAACCCTTTTATTTTTTTTAAATTGGTAAAAAATAAGGAACTAAGGGAAAATGTACGCTTTCTTCTTCCTTTTGTTACTGCTGACCTTCTCCTCCCTGGGTCTTTCTCGGTGAAGACAAAGAAAACTTCTCTCCGGTCTCATTATAGCATGTACCCTTGCAGTCGCTATCTCTTAAATGCATCATTAGATGTGATTTCTTTCTTCTGCAGTCTCAGACTAAAGAAATGCCTATTCAAGGGCTTTAGAAATCTGTGTATGCAGAACTAGCTTTGGGTGCATGGGCTGGTCTGTAGACTTCTTCATAGACTAAGACAAGGCAAAGTTCAAGACCTAGGGAGATTTTCTTTACTGTCGCTGCAATTTCTCTACCTAGCCACCTAGAATTCTAATCCCCATTCCATGATATTTCCCTTCCTTATTTTATTTTGTCACTTTAGCAATGATCACTATTTATCATAGTAAGTATTTTGCTTATTTGTCTTTTCTTTTGCCTCCCGCAAACTGAAGGAAGAGATTTTCATCTGCTTTGTTCACCTCTGTGTCTCAGTATCTTGAACAGTACCCAGCACATAGTAGGTCCTCAAAAATATCATTGAGTTCTTAACTAGTTAATTAATTAATCTTCTGTTGTAGTTTGAGATCTTTGAACAAATTGAACTTCTTTTTTTACTGATAGTAAACAATGCACTAATTTGAACCCAGTGAAAGTAAATCACTAAAAGATTATTTCAAGACTTTCGCAGATTTGGTTAACTACTGATTTTGCAGTTTGATGGTTCAGATTGTGGATTATCTATGATTTATAGTCATTATTGTGGTTAAGAATGGACACAAGAAAAGTAGGAAAAAAGTGAATCGTATCTTTTGCTATTTGTTGGATGTTTAAATTAATGACTTGATATAATATGGAACTCAGGACAACAAATATCCATGCATTTAAATTCCTTGTACATAATCTCTATAGCTATCACCATGAATTTTTAGGGAATTGATATTTTTTTGTGTGTAGAAAGTTAAAGTTTAAAATATCCAACTTTTAATAATGACTGCATAGCTAGTTTATTATAGTTACATATAATAGATTATACAAAATCCCTTTCTTCTAAAAGTTCATGTTCTATTCTGTGGTGTGCTGGAGCCAGCTCTTACCAGCTCATGAGAGCTGATTTTGTGCCATCTCTTCAAATTCCACATTCATTAGTGACAAATTGGTAGCTTGAAATTGGCCACAAAAATTGGTAAATGATACATTGGAGATTCCTTACCCATGATGGTGAATTGTTAAACATTTATCACCACACCACTAGCGATAAGGCTGATGAAACTAAAAAGACAGATGCAATACAAAGTGCTTTCAATATATTCTAAATTGGAAAAGTTTCACAACACTCTTCCCATTTCCTCACCCATCCCTTTCATCTTTTCCTTCAAGCCACAAGGAACACATCCAAGTATCACTGTGCAGACAAAGAGGGTCACCATAGAAACTACTATTTTTCCAAGTATCCAAAGGGAACTTCAAATAGGATGAATGAAGATGGAATACAGATAATAAGTCTTAACCCAAAGGAAAGGAAAATGCTGTTCTCTTGCTCCCTTTGAAATACAGGATGTCAGTCTATATGGGGTACTTTGTGCTCCTCCCTTCTTCCTGGTACTTCTGTAGAGAGTTATTGAGAAATGAACAGAGGGGAGGAAGTCGCCTCTGATTCATTTGCAGCACTACTTGAGTAACACATTTGGGTAAAATGCACCAGAGGAAACCATGAGAGTCTGGTGAATTGAAAAAAATGAATCTTTAGCAGGACAAGGAAATCTAGCATATTTTAAAATGATGAAAGAAGCCATGAAGGTCCAAATTTTGGTGTTTCACTTGTGGAATATGTGTGAGGGAATTGGGTAATACCTTGAATAAGAGATAGAGCATATGTTTGAATTCCTTGGCGTTTGTTTATGGATTCTCACATCTTAGTGTTTTTTGCTTCTTGCTTGAAGTGTCCTTATGTGTTTTATGTGTTATTGGATTCTCATTTAGAAAACCAATATTATATTACCGAGGAACATAAAAGATAATTTTGCTTGCCTTTTGGGTCTGAAAAAAGTCTGAGCTAAGGAATAATTATAAAGGTGAAAACACAATATGGTAAAGTCACGTAAAGACAGATTGTCCTCAACTTTCATTAAATTAAAAAAGAGTATTTCATTGCCGTTTCTTATTAATGCCTTCTAAAAGTCAGGAGCAAAGTAACATGTCAAAATATAAATTGTTTAATGTCTTTTATATTCTTATAATTCTAAACAATGGAAATAACTGTTTATTGTACTGCCAAGTATTCATAGAGAGAATGCCTGAAAACACGGGGCTTTGAATGAAAATCTTGGCACGTATCCACTTAGAAGAATACAACCTTACTAGACCATGGAATTATATGCCAGTTAGGGTTTCTCCTTTGAGACTACCTATCTTCCAAAAAACAATGAATGCAATTGTGGGTATCTATTTTATGCTACTTCAAGTCCAACATGTTCTACCTGGCCCTGAGGCCCATTCATGGAACAGTGAAGAGCTCTTCTCATTGCCGCCACATTTGGAAGGCTGAGGGGAAATAATTGAGGGCACTCTGTGGCTGATCACAAACCATGCTGGAAAGAAGACAAACTGCCTACTGCAGTGACTTTCCCAGAAATTGGGGAGGGTGATGAGAAAATAAAGTTTTTTTCTAACCCCAAAGTAGGTGACATAATTTATTTAGCAACTGTAACCAGGAATAAATCATTGAGCCCTGTCCCTGCAATTCAAGTGAAAGGATTATGTTAGCAGCACCAAATAAGAAAGAACTCAAAGGCCTTGAGATAATAGAATAGTCTGAAAGACACAGTAAAGCAAATATAGGTTATCAGGACTAGTTCAACCCTAATTGCAACAGTCCACTTCACTCCTTCCAGCTGAAAGTTCCAGCTATCAAAAGAAGTATCTCCTAGAAAGAGGGACCCATCAAAGAGTGCAATTGTGGCTAACCTTGGATACTTAATTAAAATTCTGACCAGCCAAGTCTCACTTATTTAATATCAACTATTTCAAATGCAATAGAAATGCTTGCTGGTCATAGGAATTCTGTTCGCTCACTTACCTAACTACTGCACTGAGATCAAATAGGATAAATGTGCTCTTGTCTACTTTTTTTTTTAAGTGATAAGACAATCTCCAATTTTAAAGAGGGGTGAAGGATAAGCTGTGAATGAATAATGAATGAACAATGATGAGAAGAAGAAATGAGAAGAAAAATAATCTGAAAGTGTGATCATAGGAAAGTTAACTTGTAGAGGAAACTGATGTAAAACAGGAATGTAAGGGATTGACATTCAGTATGAGAAGGACTAAGTGAGTAAACACAGGGCTGCAGACAATCAATCCATAACTTGATGCCATTTACTGCTAATTGGATGTCTTTTTGGTAGTTAATTATTATATTGGCATTCATAAATCAGCCACATTCCTACACATAGCTTATACATATATACACACTAAGAAATCACAGAACCTTAAAGCTGGAAAAAAGATGTAGAAATTACTTCACCTAAAGTGAGTAAATGTAAGGCATCCATGTCGACATTTACGACCCCAACCCACTGCAGATGCCACTAACTGATCACAACACACTTTCCCACTGTCCTCAAACTTGGTTTCATATTATTCCTTGCCCAGTGCTCCAGACAACTTCTACCAATCACTGAGGAATTGCATACAATGTGAAACCTATTTACCAATCCCAATTTTAGCAAAAGCTTTCATTTTACAATTTTCCCAAATGGCATACTAAGATAATGCAAGCTACTATCTCATCCAGATATGAACATAGAGTTGCTAAATAAAATGTTTTCGAAGAATTTTAAAATATATAATTAAGTTCTAAAGAAAGAAAATAAATTCTCAGATATCAGCAATAAAGAAGAAATTTAAAGACAGATCTATACTTCTGTTAGTTGACACATTAGACTAGAATATATTTGTATTGAACTCTAATCGTTCATTTAAGTTCAAAGCAAGAGACATGTTCAAAACATAGACATGTGGCTCCAAGCTCATTTAAAGTGCAGTGCTGAGGGCGGGCAATGGTGACTCAGTGGCAGAGTTCTTGCCTGCCATGCCAGAGACCCGGCTTCAATTCCCAGTGCCTGCCCATGCAAAAAAAATACAGTGGGGTGCTGAGACTCAAGATGCTATAAAGCTGGGATCCTTGAACAACTCAATCCTATGGAAAAAAAGAAGTTGTAAAAACCCCAACCATAGCTCTGAGTGATGAAAAGAAAAAAGCCATGAGAAATAATATCCTAATATTTCCCCACACATGGCATGGAAACTAAGTTAGGCTTTTTAAGAAGTCCCATAAAAAGATTATTAAAGTATGAACTAGTTACAAGCCAATAAAACCTCTGGGGTACTTAGGAGAAGATAACACAAAAATCTTGAATGTGGATACTTTCAAAATCAAGGGCACAGAAACTCTAACTTCAAAAAACAACCAAAGCTCTGGTGGTGTGATGGTGGCTCAGTGGCTGAATTCTCACCTGCCATGCTAAAGGTCTGGGTTCTAATCCTGGTGCCTGCCCATGCAAAAAAAAAAAAAAAAAAAAGAAGAAAGAAAGAAAAGAAAGGAAAAAAACAACCAAAGCTCAAGGTAGGTTTACATTAAAAAAAATACTAATCATACCGTATATGATCCACCATCAGGAAAAGTTGGCAGTACCAAGCAAGAGTAGAACTCCGAGGTCTTGTGGAAATAGAACAATCTGGAAGAGACCACAAAACACTATGCTTAAAACACTAAATGGAAAAAATGGAATAGAATCTATAATGAAAGGATAGATATGATGACAAAAAGGTGAAATAAAAAAAAAACGCAACAAAGTGAGCTTACAGAAATGGAAAATAGTCACTTAAGTAAAAAATTCAGTAGAAGGGGTAAAAGCTGATTAGACACAACCAAAGGAGAATTCATGAAACCAGAAGACAGAGCTAAGGAAATTACTCAAAATACAACCCAGAGATTGAAAATATGGAAGAGAGATTATGAAGCATGGAACACAGACTGAGGAAGTCCAACATGACATCTCACAGAAATTCCAGAAGGAACAAATAGTTGAAACAGAAGAAAGAGAATATTCAAACATCATGACTGAGGATCTCCAAAACATGTGAAAACAGTGATTATTTGGAGTGAGAAAGTACAATTAATCCCAGGTATAATAAATACAAATAAATTCATACCTATCTACTGATTAATGAAACACTGTATCAAAGACAAAGAGAAAATTTTAAAAGCAAGTAAGAAAAAAGGACAGATTATTTACAAATGAATAACATTTAACTGAGAATTGATTTCTTATAAATTATGATAGATGATAGAAGATAATGGAATAATATCTTTAAAGAGCAAGAAAAATAGCTGTCAAACTAAAATTGTCATTCAGAGGAAAAAATAATTTCTTATTTAAAAGGAAAAATTTTTTAAAATGAAAAGGATTTATCATCCCTACTATCTAGCTCAGAAGAAACAGTCTAAATTATTTTTAAGTAGAAATGAAAACCAGAAAGAAATAACATGAGTAAAATATTGTAAAACATGAATATGTGCCTAAAAAAGTATTGGTTCTAAAAAATTAATTATAATGTATATTTTTCAGGTTTAGGGACAATAAAAGACAATAGCATGGAAGATAGGAAAATGGGTAATCAGAGTTAAAGGATTTTAAAGTCTCATGCACCATTGGTAAGAATGGAATACAAACATCCAGAAAAGGAGCAGTGTTTTTCATATTTACATAATGCCTCATATTTTAAGAAATAATTTCACACATAATGTGATTTTGGTTTGGACCTCTCAATATCTTTGTCTTCCCTTAATGTCATTGATGAACAGGTTCCAACAAATTAAATAACTTGTGTTGAGGGGAGAAAGGAGGTTCCTTCACATGTTTGTTAGCAGAGAGATGATGAAAGAAAATTAGGAAAAAGTGATAGGAAAGGGCAATTTCTGCTTTTGTAACAGAGTGCCCCCCACCCTGATCATAAATATAGATACAATTTTAGTTTAAACATTTAGACAAAGAATTTTTGCATGGGCGATACATTATAGAAAACTCTCTTTTGCTTGATTTATTATGAGCAAATTCTTTGATACCTTCACATTAGTTTTTTTGTTGTTTGTTTCAATATATATGGAGTCAGGTTCTTTAAGGTGACTCAAGTAGTGAAAAGAATGGGACAAACAAGGAGCTGGGGTACAACCAGCTTACACAGAACTTGGACTAGAAGGGTGTTCCCAATTTGCAGCAGCTCTATAGATTATGTCAACCAGATTCTATGGAATTTCTTTCTAGTGTCAACCATTAATATAACATAGTTCTCGCTTGGTCTCTGGTTATTTTCCCTGTTTTCTTCTCTTCCTCCTATCACCTGGATTTACTCTGCCTCTTCTCTCCTCTCACAGCCTAAGCTTTGTTATAACTCCAGTTCACACAACACGTTGGCTTTGGTTGTAATTCCTAATGATCTTTGGGATCAGCTGCCAACTGCCTGATGCTATCCATATGTGCTGGTTTGAAATGGTGCATGTACCCTAGAAAAGCCATGTTTTAATCCTAATGCCATTTTGTAAAGGCAGTCCTTTCTTCTAATCCCTATTCTGTATTGTATGTTTGAAACTAACTGGATCATCTCCCTGGAGATGTGATTTAATCAAGAGTGGTTGTTAAACTGGATTAAGTAGAGGTGCGTCTCCACCCATTTGGAGGGTCTTGATTAGTTTCTGAAGTCCTATAAAAGAGGAAACATTTTGGAGAATGAGAGATTCGGAGAGAGCAGAGAATTCTGTAGCACCACGAAGCACAGTCCATGGGCCAGCAACCTTTGGAGATAAAGAAGGAAATCACCTCCTGGGGAGTGTCATTAAACAGGAAGCCAGGGGAGAAAGCTAGCAGATGATGCCATGTTCGTCATGTGCCCTTCCAGCTGAGAGAGAAACCCTGACTGTGTTCGCCATGTGCCTTCTCACTTGAGAGAGAGACCCTGAACTTCGTTGGCCTTCTTGAACCAAGGTATCTTTCCCTGGATGCCTTTGATGGGACATTTCTATAGACTTGCTTTAATTGGGACATTTCCTCTGTAAACTAGCAACTTATTAAATTTCCCTTTTTAAGAGTCAATCTATTTCTGGTATATTGCATTCTGGCAGCTAGCAAACTAGAACACCATATTTCCCAAATACCTCCAAAGGTGAGCATTAGATTGGTAGGCATTTTCCATTTCAGAATTCTTTTTCTCCCCGTAGGCAGCTCACTGGTGTATTGATTGCTGTCTTCGGATTAAGCACCCAAGTAGTCAGCTATAGCCAAGGAAGATATCCTAGTATGGTCTAAAACATATCCAGTGAATATGGCCTGTTTCCTTTCCTTTGAAGAAAGCATGGTGTGTTACTATCCACCAAAGAACATTTTACTGGCATAGGCTTAGTCAAACTCTAAAATATGTTAGAGATATTAATATCTTAAAATGTAGTCATCTTTTTTAGTATTACTTTTTACTATAGTCAATAGTAGCAGGACAAAATTTTTCCCTACCCTATAAATATTTCTCAGGCAATAATTTGTATTAATATATTATCTTTATAGAAGACCATCAGAGGCAGATGGCTACCTGCTATGAAAGTTAAGTTTCCAAAATTTTAAAGTAGGTAGAGTGATTCAAAAAATTCGAATACTTTTCTATTTCTGTCAAAACTCACAGAACTAAAGAGAAAAGAATCAAGGTGACCAGGTTACAATACTTTCCATACAAATCCAGACTTTGGGAGGAGAGCTCAGGTTGTTTTTTAAAATCAATTTTGCTCGAAAATGATTAGTACAACTTTACAAGAAAAATATTGAGATTAAATGTGGATGTGTGGTGGGGAAATAAAGTCAACAGGATAGTGACTCCTGAAAAGTAGCCACATCATATGTTTCTTTTCATGTCTGAGTCTCTAGGGGGCAATAGATACACAGAAAATGGGATTTAACTGAACTGACACAATTCTGTCACCATCTTGAGGCAAAGTCCAGAATAGTGATGTTATGGATGGGCCATGAGTTCAAAAGACTCCAAACTGCCTAGGAAAGTTTCCAAAATTTTATTCACAGTATTTTATGAGAATATAAAATGAATTTTTTTTTAACATTGAAAAGAGAGCTATCCTAACAGCGCAAAATTAAACACAATGGAAATCAACTGTCCTTGTTTCAGAGTTCTCGATAAGTACACACACTCTGCAAAACTCCCTCAAATCCACTGTTGATGTCTGGAAGAAAAAAGGCCTCCATTTCATGCATTCTCTTCTGGATTTTCTGTTTTCCTGTGTTGCCAAGCCAAGTCTTCACAGTGGTTCTTTTCCTAAACAAAAAAGGTTCTTGGCTGGTACAGCATAGCTGGACTGTCAAACTGATGGACTGAAAAGCTACAAATCTACAATGAACCAACAATAGAGCTTTGTGACCTTTAGCACCTCCCCGAGTTGTCTGACCCTGTTCCTTTGTCTCTCTCACTTTTTGTTTTGCATATGTTACCTACAGCTCCTTCATCGATCCTGTGTCATCTTAATATGTTTCTGTAGCTGTTACTTTTCAAATTTCAGATGCTTCCAATGAAAGTTAGATTAAGTTTTAACATATTCTTTCATCCTTATGAAGACTCACATATATACATATTTAAAGTATAATCTTTGATGCCTGAGAAATTGTTTCCAATTGGATAGTCTCAATTCCTTTCTGCTGAAATAGGAAAAAATATATAGTATTTCTAAACCATTCTGACAGGCTCTCTCAAATTTTTTCTATTTGCATAGTACATAGCAACAAGTGACCTGTTAAATGATGACAAATCCTTTAGATTATGGCTTTAGACCTTTAACCTTTTGACTTTAGGTTGTATCCAGGGAGCAGTCTGAGAGGAGGAATGCAATAAACTGCTTGTAATCTAGTGGTCTCAAAAGAAATTACATCAAAACCAGCTGTTACACCACTAGTCATTAAAGACTGACAACATGTTAACTAAAATACGGCCATTATATTGAAAAAGACTTCTCCCCCCACTGGCTGCTGACAGCTAGAGGTCTCTTACCTCATTTAAAAACATCAGAAAATGTAGATGCAGCAAAGCAAACTCCACATTTAAACTTAAACTAGCAAGAACTAAGCTGCATTTGATTGAGACATGACTCTTTTATTTTTAATGTATTTGATGGGTATGGCCAATTTCCAACATTGTAGTCTCACTGCCTACTGGCAGAACTTGAGATTTTACAGGCAGCTAGAATAACTTTGGGGGGGATTGAGTTTTATTTTTGATAATTGTGTGTTTAAGATTTCACCTGTCTTTTTGTCCCTTCTTTTGATATGAAGAAAGTTGATTTGGGGATTTTAATTGTAAAGTGCAGTGCCCAGGAACCATTTTCCTGCCTCCTTCCACTTGGACCATTGAAGAACTTTGAGTTGGAAGTCACACTGGTCTTTGCATGACAACCAATGACAGGTCATAGCCTTGGCATAGAAGCTTGATTATGTAGTGCACATCTTTCTGGGGATTGTTATCCAGCCCACCAGCATTTAAAATACAGTGAACAGTACCAGGAAGCATCAAAGATGAATGTCAAAATCAGTGTGGGAGGCTCCCAGTGGTGTTGGAAAAACATGTGGTGGAAAACATGTTGCTAAGTGTCTGTTACAAACAAAACCTGTATAAAGGAGAGAGTGCCAAGGCATCAGAAGAAGAGAAGATGCCTTTCCCTGCCTGGGAAACCCAACTAGTGCTTGAGGGAGAAGGAAAAGCCAGTGACATAGCCAGAGTACAAATGAGCAAGTGGCACCATTCCTGGGGCATCTTTATGACTTTGTTCTGTCTCCCCTAAGGTTCAGTACATAATCCCCTCACTAGAAAAGGCTCTTTTTTGAAACTGACTCAGTGATTTCCACTTATTCTGCATTCGTGTTCTGAATTCTACATCAAACTCTATTTTGATCATTATTTTTAGTAGAATATATCTAAATTTTAAAGTAGGTTTGGCCAAAATTAAGTATTCATATTGGATAAATAAACAGATAACAAATATATGATCTTATGAGTACCAAAATATTTTCTTCAATCCTCAGGTGTGGGGCCAAGTCTTTACCCAGAGAAAATATGGGAGTTTTACTTGTATTCAGGCATATAGAATAAAAATCCGACATGCGCCTATTTGTTCTTTCAAGTGCTGCATAATCATCAGGACACAACCTACCTCAGTTACCAAGTCTGGTCCAACCAAACATAATGCCAGTACCTAAATACTCTTTTGTTGCTTTTAAATAATGTGGGGTTGAACAAAGTCATTGAATCATGGTTCAACTTCCTGTTCTGTGGTCTTGGCACAACTCTACCAGGACTCAGTTTTCACATCTGTAAAATGGAGCCGATCTTCTCAAATTTCACCAATTATTTGTTCATTGGAATCCAATTATATAGTAACAGCATGTAAAGTAATACAAAATAAAAGTACATTTTGCACATCTAAAGGATTATACACATAAAGATTAATGTGTTTATTACCTCCTGCTAGTACCTAGTTCTCCAGTAAAGTGAATGGAGGACTTTCTGCCTCCTCTATGTATAAAATCCATCCCACATGAACCCTTTAACTTCTGACATTAATGATGCTGACCCTTTCTAAGAAAGCCAAAACATTCACTAATAAGTAAAATGTTGGTGTTGCCCAGGAATTAAGTAACAGAGTAAGATTTCAAAATTCACTGTCTCAATAACAAGTGAAAAAAAAGTAAAATTCACTGGTCCTCTCACTTCCCCTCCCATTCTTAATCCAGATACATATTTTAGTAAGGGTTCTGATCACTTTTTTGTGGACTTTCTGAATCTTTTATACTTTTTTTCATCCTTTTTAAGGAAGAACAATTCTCCATATGTTGGGGAGTCTTATGACTTCTCTTTACAGAGAAAATCCTCGTCCTGGTACACTTTCTTATATTTATAGGAATTTATGTTTTTAGGAATTTTTCATATTGAATATGACATAGTGACTCTGTACATCCATTTTTGATATATTCTGTCCAACTGATGGTTTCCTGCTTTATTTTACAATTTTTTTTCTTTTTAACAGTTCACAGGAATGAGCCCTCTGACAGCCATATATATATTCCATGACCATGGCTGATTGGGCCAGGAATGGATACCCAATGTAAATTGAACCAATCAGTACCCCTTACCCTAATTATGGAATTAATTAAGACTATGACACTTATCAGGTCATTCCTACATGTTACAACTATAATCTGTAAACTCAGTGATTATGAGACACATTTGGAAAAACAGAGAAAAGTGGGCTTCAAAGAAAGAAGAATGAAGCACATATTTAAAAAGAAGGAAAAATGAGGGAGTCCTAATCATTTCTGGATCACAACCTTTCCTAATGCTTGATTATAGCGTTGCCCTTTTGTTTCACAAGACATTCCTATATCATTTATAATAAATTCCATATAAATTCCATTCTTTTTTGTTGTTAACCTATATCAAATTCATTTGTGTTACGTGCAAAGTCTTAAAAAATAGAATGAGACCTTGTGCTCCCTAATCTGCTTAAGGGATTTTACCAGCCTCGGGTAGATGAGGAGAACAAAATGTGTAAGTAGAGAAGAAATTTCCAGGAAATTTTCATACGTCTTTCCCACAAACTAAAATACAAATTTAAAATTTCTATTTCGTATGCAAAATTTGATGATAGTGAATACATTGTATTAGAGGTTCACTATATTTGGGCAATACATAGTTGCATCAGTTAAGAGTCAGACCAGATGATCATTAAATTTTTTTCATTCCACTGCCAAATTTTTATCTTTGAATTGACAAAAAAATTATGTATGTTATATTATCTTCATAATGTTCGGATAGTGAAAAGATCTTAATTTAAGGCCAAGAAACAATGATACCCAAAAACCAATGAGCAGGCCTACCCTAACATCTCTCTTATGTTCTAAGTACTTCTCTACCTTTGAGATGTAGCTGATTCCAGGGTTAGAGTGGACTATGTACAAAAATGAGCCTGGAATATTTTGTTATGCCAAAAAGTGCTAAGGAAAAGGGGTGGGAGGGATTGGAAATGGTGGAGGTATGTCATAAGAACAGAGAAGTTTACTTGAAGGAGTTCATTGGCCAAATCTGAGTTAATTTTGTTCAGCAGAAAATTAAGAACAAGAATTAATTTGAAACTATTGAAAAAATAGTAATTGATGAGTCTATACCAAATAATAAATAAGTAAAGATAAGTAGGTAGTCAATTAAATGCTCTTGCTTAAGGTTGAAAGCTAATTACCGGTTGGTAAATGTGGAAAGAGTGCTGAAGTTAAAAAAAATCAGTACTTTGCAAACATCATAGTAAAGACTGGGCTAGTCAGTGAATGCTAAATCTAGAGGGAAAATTTAACATGGGCTAGAATAGTTGCATGGTCTTAAATCATTTCTTCAAAAACTTCTTATTAGTGTCAAGGTAGAAAAATAGCAATTACGCAGTGAAGAAATCAAACAACACTTTGACACATAACTAAAATTGCATCACCAATGGGAGACAGATGTACATCATGCAATTCCAGATGTGATACTCTGAGAAAGATACAACATTGTCTCTATTATTCTAGACAAGAATAAATAAACTAAATCTGAAGTTTCATAAAGAAGACAAATCCAAGTTGAGAACTGTTCTATTTTTAAAAAGAGAGGAAAAAATTGTCATCTTTTCTACTAAATATCAATGCCACTGAAGACAAAGAAAGACCTTAAAAATGTTCCAGAGTAAAGGAGGCTGAGACATGACAATTAAATGCATTACCTGACTAACTGCTGTACTGAAGGAGAAACATGCTATAAAGGACATTATGGGAACAAATAACAAAATTAGAAAACACAATAAATTATATAAAAGCACTGCATTGATGTTAAATTTACTAATGTTAATGATAATGCACTGTGATTACGTAAGAAAATATCCCTATAAGGAAATACACATTGAGGTTTTGGGGATAAAGAGCCATGTGTTACATAATTTGTTCTTAAATGATTCAGAAACAATATTATTCAGAGATAGAGATAGAGAAATAAGATAGAGCAAATAAAAAAATTGGGGCAAAATGTTCACATAGGTAAATCTGGGTAAAAGTTTGAAGAGTGTTCTTTGGAAGGTTTTTATTCTTGCATATTTTTCTCTAAATTTGGTACTACTTCCAAGTAAACAGTTAAAAAAAAAAAGATTTTTAAAAGATCTGTTCATAGACCAGGATGAGACTAAGGAAAATATCTAATCAAGTATACCTCAAACTGTGCTGAGAGATGTTAACAGGTCTTCTGAAAAACATTAAGTAGTTCATGTTTAAACAAAGTTTTAAATGTCTAGTAAAAAAATACATTTCTTTGCTACAGCATTTTTCAGAGCCTTCCATATGTTGCTGAGGGGATTGTAAACTTCCAGAAAAGGGCTTTAACTTAAAGTCTTACCAAATATGTAGGGCATTGAACTCTTGTCAATGGTCAGCTACTATCATTTTTTTCTCTGGTCTAGTCTTCTCACTTGATTGATAAAGAAACAGAGAGTCATAGATAATAAATTATTTTTGTTTTTCCCAAGGGGATGTAGCTTTTAAATGGGAATCAAAGTACCCAGCACCTCCAGAGCACTTACTCTGTGCAGGATTTGCACATATTTTTCATCATTACAGCCTGTCATCTAATGATACAGCTAGAGAGGCCAGTAGACTTACCGAAGATTACCCATCTAGTAAGACAGGAGTGCGGCTCGAACCCAGACTGCTGGCTCTGAAGCCAGGAGTGTGACTTCTAGGCATTCTTGTCAACACAAGCCAGGACCAAAACCTAGAGTCTTCACTCCCAATCGTGACTTCTCCCTCAGTGGGAATCACTAAATAAACTGGCCTAATTTATTCTCTATTTAAATTTTAAGAATTAAAGAGTTGAACAACTGCTAATTATCCTTTTCTTCTTCTTATATACCCTTCATTTTTATATTTTTTAATGAGAAGTAAATTCTTCCTATTTCCCGATCCACACACATCTATGACACTTATCTCCATGAATTTAAAATATGAAGTTTAACTTACTTTTAATGCTGCTTTGTGTATGGTTTCCAATTTCAAATATTTATTATTAACTTCCCACTTCTAGACACTTCGAATATCATTGTTATTATTAATAGCCCTTACATGGCACTTTATATGGCCAAGTGTTTGTAATTCATTCCGCCAGTTCTTCCTCCCAACATCCTCCTGACATAGAGTACCAGCTTGTTAAATCTTCTGAATAGACCTTAGATGAAAATGATTTCAGAATGTCAGGTGGGAGTTTTGTCAATGTTCCAGGACCACTCTTTCAGGTGGTACAATTTGCAATCTCTTTCAAGGGCCTCGCCCAAGAAATACTGCTAGTGCAATCACCGTGAATTCAAAAATGTTGCTAGACCAGAGAAGAAAGCTGCTGAATAAGGTCTTTGTGCAGAGAGAAAGATTTCTAAAGACATTTTTTTACTACTGATTCGTTTCTGAAGTTAGTTGAACATGAGCCTAATTTTCTTTACACTTGTAATTTTCAAGTATCTTCACTATAGGTCCATCTTCAAATTCCCACTTCCAAGAAAGTTCTAACAGCTCCTTACTTTGATATGTATTGCAATAACGTCACCCAAGAGAAGGAACAAATATCTGTTATTTAATAATTTAACAATAAAGAATGATGGTTCAGAGGGCAGTGTTTGTCTTGGCAACCGGTGATGTAAAATTTGGCAGCTTTCCGGCTGCAGTCTCCTCTACCCAACTTGGCTAGTAACTGTTGCAACTAAACGGTATTTTGCCAGCATGCAAAGCCACTAGCCATGCACTGCAGTGTTTACCAGAACAGCTTTGTGGATTTCAGTTACCGTTTAAGTTTATCAGTCAAAATCTAGCAGGAGGAGAGTCTGGAGAAGATGCCAGTTGAACTGGTCAACTGAGACATCAGCTGTTCATAAAGAACATCTAAATTATAAAATCTTCACATGATTGAGTCAAATTACAACTGTGTCCAGTAATTACACCAACTCCTAAGACAGATCAAAACCAAAATCTAGTCCTGGAAAACATTTGGTAGGAGGCAGTGTGTCTTTCTCACTGGCCTGCCTGTCCAGCCTCCTTTTCAACTCTGCTATACTCTTCTAGGTTTTTAGCTCTGTGACTCTGCCAAAACTTCATGCTCTCCCATGGACTGGTCTACCTTCCACGTACTCCCTCTCCTTTCCATCGTACCTGCTTCTTATCTTCCTGGTTCGACTCTTTCTCTGAAAACTTGCCCAGGCATTACTTCCTCTGTTCAAGTTCTCCTTAACCACCAACTTCCACCCCAAACTCATGGGTTATTCTTCCCTCTCCAATATCCATTTAATTCTTTTCATTTTTATATTATCACATGCATTATATACAGTTACGGATATTGATTGGCAGGTATGACTAATCCACTAAGCCATGGGCACCTGGGAAGTAGAGACTGACTATGTCCTGATCTTGTGGGGTTTTTTTAAACCAAAAAAAATTTTTTTTTAATTTTTTTAAAACTTAGGCCTACTAGTAGGCCTAATTTTTACCAAGCCAATGCTTGGCAAACTATTAAATAAATGCTGAATTGATATGTTAAACTTAAACTAGTTCCATCACAGAAACTTAACAGCTAAACAATTTAAAAAATTTTGGAGATATATATAAATGGCATACATTATCTAATAGCATTGCTTTCTTGTACAATAGTCTAGAATATTTTTAAAAATTTGAACAGGACTGAAAAGAACCAAAGAAGAAAGTAATAAATCACCAAAGATCATCACCTAGAGATAATTGGGCATATAAATGTTTTTAGGCAGGGGTAGACAATTTTATGGAAATGGTATCATCTTACACAAGCTCTTATGTCATCTAACCTGTCACTCAGTTATATGTCATAGTATGTTTCTATGTCAAAAATTTAAATCTAAGCCTCACTCCAGTGGCAGCAGAATAACCTATCATATATATAAAATGCACTTTAACATATCAATGGACATTAAGACTGTTTTCAAGTTTTCATTGTTGTAAACCTTGCTACAATAAACATCTTTGTGCATATTTATTTTTCCACTAATATCATCAATATAAAGTCTAGCAATATGATTTTTGCTAGAACTGAATATTATATAATCGTTAATGAGGCAGAGGATACTTCCATATTTTTTTTTGTATTTTCTCTTTCATAACTTACTATTACAGCCAGTTCTAGTGTTCTAACAGGCAACTCACATAGGATTATCAATGCAAAAGAAATAAGTAATGACAGAATTTCAGGTATGGAGTCAAGAAGGCAGGGAGACTTTTTCACGATCCTTCCTTTAAGCCCCTATCAGATTACAGACCTTCATGCACTCTTGCCAGGAAGTACAGTAACACTGCGTGAGATGTACAAATTGTAAAAATGTGGGCAGAAGCCTTCTTCTTAGATTGTATTTCCATTGTGAGAAAAAGAGTTTGGGAAATCCGGGTATACGTTATTAAATTTTTTGGCTTTACTTCAAAGTAATCCGTCACAATATTGACTGAAAAATATTTATGACTAATTTACTGAACTTGGATTTTTTTATTTACGATTTAGATGGCACTATGTCCTCTTTTTTTCCCCACAGAAATTTTAAATACACATGTTACAATGGAATTTAAATATTTAACATTGCAACTAAAAACCAGTTTATCTTCTGATGATTTCTTATGGCCTTTATTTAATGAAATGTTTGACACGTTCCTTTTCCAAAATCTAGTCCTATCTTTCTGAGATCTTTAATCTTTACCATATAAGATAAGACCATTTAAAGCAGGGATCTAAATACATACCTGCATATCCCTTTTGTGCCACAATTCACAGCAGCTTTGTTGATCTCAAAAGTACTAAAATAAATTTGATTTTCATGCTATAAACACCATTATTCTAAGCTACTGAAAGATTAGTAGGTGAGAGTCTGGATAGCGTCATTTCTAAGCAAAAATGGAAAAGCAAAATTTCAGGATCGATTTTTGTCAGATACGTGAACACCCATTCTATAGAATTCAGCTCCTGTTTTGACAGCTTATTGAATACTCTCTCAACTTTTCCCGCCTGGTAATGTCTCCCATTAATTAATACCCATTCTCCATTCACAGTTTTGATAGAATGGCAATAGTTGTTAACACAACACTCCTAATCGCAATTGTTCAGGTAGGTTTTTTTGTCTGTGTTATGTATAAGCTGCAGACATTAAATATTCCCTAAAGAGGAAAAATAAGGTGGAATTCTTAAAAATAAAATCAAGTTTTGTAATAGGAATAAGAATTCCGTGTTTGCATTTCACTTTTTTTCTTTACCTATAGTGGTATCAAATTCTGCAAAACATCCCCTCCCTATCTGTTCCTTTTTTGCATAAATAAAGCTATGGGAATTGGATGTTAAAACACATTTTAGTGCATTTAGAAAACCATGTTCTGTTGCTTGTTGGAATTGGGAAGCAACTTTTTATTCTAATAATGCAAGAGATGTCACAATAATGCAATAATCAAGAGATGTCACATGTTCAAATACAGTTTTCCTCTTACAGTGCAAAGTAATTTTGTGAATTTTCCAAAGTTTCTAAGACAGGTACAATGTTCCTCCATATTAACACATACAAGAGCATTAAGATTCTCAACAATAACCACAGCAGGTTTTTCTGGAGGAGTTGAAGATGATAAGCATTATAGAGCTTCACATAGTGTTTAAAAGTTTATACAATTGCTTTAATATTTTGGCAATACAAAAAAGTTTTTTTAAAGTTCTAATATTTGTATACAAATATTTTTGAAAATTTTATATATACCCTTCATATCTTTTTCTTATGTACAGATTTTTCTTTACTGCATAATTGTAACATATTATAAACATTTCATCTTTTAGATTTATGCTTATGATATTATTGGTGTTATGACATGACATATATTATCTTTATATAGAGACGTTATGTTTATGATATTAAATGTGTTACTGCATCTTTTTTCAAAGCGTGATGTCAATCTCTGAACAAAATGTTGGATAGATCGAATAATTAGTTGACTTAATCATTCACTTATAATTAAACACTTTTTGTTCCTCCTTTTCAAAAATAAAGATAATACTCTGAAAAACATCATAATGCCTGTCCCTTCCCTTCAAATTTAGCATTGTTGTTTTAAGACAAGTTACTGAAAGTGGAATTATTGGGTCAAAGGATATGAAAATTTATCTATATATATGTATTCATACAGTATATACAAGTGTATATAGGTATCTATGTTTATATGTATCTATATAAAACAATTTGTTCTCCCACCAACAATATATAAACCTCAGAGAACCCATTGCAAACGTTGGTGGGGGGAGAGTGTAACTTTTTTTATCTTGCTTCATTGATTGGCAAAAAAACAGGGTCTCTTACTCTTCTTTTAATTTACATTTACTTGATTATCAGAGAAATTGGGTTTTTTTGTCATATATTTGAGATTTAACTTAAATATAGTTGGTTATACATTTGATAAATATGAAAATTGGAACAATACGGAAGTTATTTATAAATATGATTGAAATTGCAATTAAAATTTCTGAAACCTGCTAACCTTGTCCCCAAACTAAATCAAAGACAATTTATATGCACAAATCAATTTGAGGGTAATAAAGGGAAAATCATTTTCAAAGCAACTGGTTAGAAACAAGTTCCCTTTGGTCTTTTGGTCAACACAGCTGCTTTACTCCTATAATCCAATTTTTTAATAAATATTAAGGTTGAGCAAAGTTTCCTTTCTCTGTCAAGATCGGCTAAGAATAAGTCAATCAGATTAATATGCTTTATGATTAAATTCTAAACTTTTAAAAAAAGAGCTACCAAGAGAATAAAAATAAATCAATGTCCATGAAAAGAAACAATGACATAAGAGCTTTTAAGAGAGACTATAAAACCTTTGATTGTATTGGTTCTAGATTAGTAAAGAAGAAAAAATATGAAGCTTTCTGCAGAGATGTACCACAGTTGTTTAAATATAATCTTCAGTTCAATGTCATGATCAGTTAAGAAAAATAGGTAAGAGTGGGGGCAACAGGAGGGAAGAAAGACAGAATGAAAAAATAACAGAAGAAAAAAAAAGAGAGATGGGAAGGCAAAGATACACAGAGATAGTCACAGTAAAGGAAAAACACAAATAAACATAAAGCCTGAAATTTCAGCAAGGAAAGAATAGACACAGAGGCGCTACTGAAGGCTCTAAGGGGAGTGTTAACTCAAACCGAAGAAAACTGCTTGGCCACAGAGTGGGTCGGAGAGTGCTGGGATTACCCATCAGTTCCTGTGATTGCTACTTTCAAATGCAGACTCAGGGATCAGATCACTGATTAACTGATAAACACTATCAATGTGAAGACACAGCTAGGTCTCCATAACTGACCTTCAGAGGGAAATTTAGACAATTTTCCAGTTCATTAAGGCAAAAGTTCTCTGTTTATAGTAATACAGTTGGGAGAAAAAAAGAGGAGAGCAGCCCTTACAATTGTGTCAAATCCAATTTAGGTTTCTTATTGACGTCCAACCTAAACAATTTCTTAAGGACTGAAGTCAGTCCACCCAACACCATTTTCTGCACAAGTAGCCCTAGGGCAAGTTTTGTTCCTTAATTTCACTAATACAAGGAGAAAGTCTTCCATCTGTTTGAGGCAATAATGAAGCCCAGCACCATTTGATTGTTGCATATTGGGTTACTTTTTAATGTTAAGTATGTTTTTCTTTCTTCCAAAGGAAACCACCCAGGAAGACTCATTTTCATCGCATTAATCTGGTGTGCCATTCTTAGCGAGGAACTGTAGGTGTTGCTGAAGCTACATAGCTGAGAAAGCTAAGCTAGGCCTCCAATTCTTTGGCTTATTACAGTTCTATTTTAGCCCGGCCTGTTCTTCCCACTCAAATTCTGTACCCTAGCATGTGTTTGGATATGCTGCGTCCTCCAGTTCTTCACACGAAATCTACTCTTCAGAAACTACCAGCGAAACTTGCAGATGAATCATTCTCTCTGGAAGCCTTAGCCTCATGGTGGGCAGCTCGTAAATTGGAACAGATTCAGTTGGATAGGGGGAGTGAGACAACAGTAGCTGGTTCATTGTGTTCTGCAAAAGAAGCCAAGAGGGTAGGGGTAGGTGGCTTCAGAGTAAATTGAAGCAAATGCTCTTATTACACTTTAAAGAAAAGTTGGTTCAAGAGACAATACCCTAAAATAATGCGCTAAATCTGAGAATTTGAGTTCATCACTCATTTTTTTTTAAATCAGGCCCTTTTTTTTTTTTTAAATCCTTTGACCAGTTCTCAGAGCATAATTTGTTTCCAGTCTTTTTGTTCTAAGAGTGAAAAGGTCAATGCCCTTTGACATGGCATGAGCTGTTTGGTGCACCAAGGGAAATATCACCAGCAGTGCTGGACTTAAAACAACTTCAGGGCAGCCAGAGTCAAATGCAGGATATGTTGTTCAAACCCCCAGGGAATACTGGCTTTGTTTATTAGCCAACTTACATCTTGTTGAATTGCTAAATGCTGCTATCATGAATGAACAGATATATCTGAGACTCCAAACCCAGATGAGGTATTTCAAGACATGGTATAACAACATCACTCTCCTAAAGTGTCCCCTACAGGAATCTAAATACAGAGTGGCTATTTTCTTAAATGGGAAAAGTTCCATCTCAGTTCCCCATAGTCCAATACAAACTAAATGATCTACAAATGAACAAACACTGCTTTGATGAGACAGTGAATTTAATGGGAGAAATAATCAACCAGAAATACAGGGAAAAAATGTATATTTTGTAAACAAATCAGGAGATGAATTACACATTCAATATTATACTCAGGAAAATTTTATTAATTTAGCCCAGGAAACAGTGACTTGCTCAAAATAACCTCAGAAACATTCATATTTACATAGCATGCATATATTTCTAAGTATTCAATGAGTTATTAGCTGTTACTTTATTGGTATGAGGTAATGTTTTAACTCCATTTCACAGATTAATTGAGAAAGAAAGGTTAAGTGTTTTTCCTACAATCACTCAGCCACTCTAAGTCGGAGGCACATTTAGTTGCCTGATTTCATGTTTTATGCTTTAAATCCGTAAATCATTTTGCTTCTGAATATATTGGAAGGGATTCAAGGTCCTAAGGGAAAATCACATTGTATAGCAATCCCCCATTTGGAAATGGCAGAAATCTGGATAAAATGCACAACACCACTATTTTATAATATCAGGGCAGTACTAAAAAGGAAAAAAAAAATTCAGCCCTAGAAAGGAAAAGTCCTAATGGGTAGTAAATGTCTTGGTCATGTAAAGAAGCTATCTCTTTGCTTTAGACCAAGAGTCAAGATATTGGGTTCCTGTCCCGATTCTACATATACTTAACTAGAATGTTCTTAACCTGCTTGATATTTTCCTCATCTACAAAATCTACCTTCCCTTCAGGAAAGTCAAGAAGGTCAAGTGTGGCTACTTCCACAAAAAAAGTATTTTAAAGAAGAGTGTAAGTTGTAAAGTGTTTACAGATTCAAGTATTGGTGTGCTTGAAGCAAATGAATAAAATAGATGTCATAAATTAATGGCCGTTAACCATTTTATAGCATTAGCCCAATTTAAAACCCAGTAAAAATTATGGACCCTCTATTCAGAATGATTCACATGCAGCAAAATACTCCAAAGTTTTCTTAAAATGTCAGGGGATTCACTGACCATCTGAATCCTATGTGATCACAGACCTCATTGATAACACCTGTACAGGAAGAAAACTTGTGCTGCAGATTATCTAGAATGCAAGACGGCATGGGAGTCAAATAGCAAAATGAACCTATTAATGAGCCCAACAATTTTGTGGTATAAAGCTGTGAAAAAAAATAGCTTAGAGTCATTTGGAGGTGAGGAGAAAACAAACAGAACTGCTGATTGAGAAATCATGTTACCATTTCCTTATCCGGGAGGGAAGGAAATTCCTTACCCATTTCCATGAATGTTCTAGGAGAATCCTCATAGAGATGAAGGGAGAAACCCAGAAGAGTGTATGCATCAGGTGGGGACAGGGGAATAGGATGGTAGCTGGAGATCCTGATGGAGGGCAGGTAGGAAAGGGTGGGGAGGGAGTGACATTGTTGCCTGGCAATCAGCTCAGGTCTCATTGCCTCAGTGACCAGCAGAATCAGCCCCCGCATTCATCTGGTTCTGCCACTTGTAGGCTCAGTACAAGGAAACACTGGGACAAATTCTGGATGGACAAGGGAGAAACAGGGAGACTGCAACTGTCAAGGTTATTCTCCATGAAACGTCCTGGAGTAGTCCTTGTTCTGACCTTGGCTCCCAGGTTTTCTGTGAATGAGTTTATTACCTCCTGCTGCTGCCTATGACCCCCTTCTTTACCTATATCTTAGATACAACTTCAGACTTGCTCAAAGGGACACCTATCTGTTCCACATTTCCATTCGCCTTGGGTTTGTCTCAGATCCTCCTAGGTTCACACATCCTGTGATATAAGATGTGACCATCTGCCCTAGTCCTGACTCTGCACTCAGAAACCCACATCTCCACATGACTTTCAATTCAGGACAGATCATGGTTCTAGTTTTTCCTTGCTCTGACTTAATGTTATCTCTCACAATTCCTGATTTTACAGTATAGAGGAGAAATTTCAGAGATACATACTAATACTGCTTTTTATATGAAATCACAAATTTTGTAATACCAGCAAATAGCTGTGTGTCTTTCTCCTCACACAGTTATCCCTGAGTCACTGAATCACCCCAGCAACAAACACCTTCTAAAACCAGTGTGGATCCTCCAGTTTGTCATACATTAGATGGCTACTGTTTCTGAAACTCAAATCATTAGTATGAAGTAGAAATTGAGTACTTAATTGTTAGACCATCTCTTATAGTGAAATTGCAGGTTCATACACTTGCTGATAATAGTGCACATCCACATGGGCACACAATTACACAAACATATACCCTTCCTTCTTATAATGAAGAGCCACTTTTGAATATTCTTTTCGCCCTAGTGTTATCTTTCTGCACTGTAGAATTTACTGGGTTTTGTAGCCTGCATAAAATCTTTCTAACTATGTGTTATATAATGCAAGACTCACCTCTGCAAAAGTCTCAACTGGAAAAAAAAGACTGAGGCTTGAAGAGAGTGTTGGAGAACTGGTATTAATAAGTAAGGAAGACATCTCTGCCTCTAGTATACTTTCGTGAGTGTTAGAAATGGCCATCTGCCTGGAAGCATACATTTACTCTATCATATGCAATTCTGAATAGAGACCTTCTTTTGAGTACAAGCTATGAGAATGCTCAGCAAAACCTCTTGTTGATCTATACATGTGTATACAGTGCCTACAACCATACACAGGCAATCCTTTTATTCCAGTAATCTGGAAACATAACAGATCATTTGACATATACTGTCAAATTTCTTTGAAAAGCTAATGCACTATTATATAACCGCATAATCTCCATAAGATTGTTCAGCTACAGAATCATTTCACTTGATATGTGATATATGCTTTCAGAATCCAGTTCATTAGTTTTTACTCTATTGTACAAGATTTCCAATACAAAATTTAAGATGTAGTGAATGTAAATCATTTAGTTTTCTGTAAAATCTGTTTCCATGTCTTTAAGTAATTTTCTTATGAATGCAACAGTCTCACTTTTATTACTTTTAACAAATATTGCAAGGAATCTTAGCTAGCACTTTCAAAAATGCCTTCTGGGAACAATGATAAATATTTTGCAAAACTTTTAGTGCTCAAATCCAAGTTCATTTTAAATAACATCATTTGAAGGTATAATTATAAATATACCCGGTTAAAATATTTATATGGGATACAAGACTAATATGTCTTTTGAGTCCTTCTAATTTGCTTTGACTGCCTCTGGATGGCAAACTCCACAACAAATATTATGGAATTGGTATTCATTTACACTGATATTGCCAGACCTGTGAACAAGAAGACTGTTGTTTTTGCAGTGTCCTCAATTATCACATCTTTATTTGGAGCAATTGTTCTGGCAATCTCCAATCTGCAGTCCATAGTATGGGGCAAGAAATGGGGATAATTTGTATTGTGCCCATACCACTGCAGTAAAACAATTTGACCCCATCCTATTTAGTCAATTATTCATTCATATAGCTACTCATTCATTCATCATCTTAAATAATTAACACCTACCAGGTACCAGACAGTATGCAAGGTTCTAGAAATACGGAGATGAGTGAGCCCTGGTCCCTACCCTCAAAGAACTTGAGAGGAAGACAAGTAAATCTTATGGTAGGTTGAACAGTAAGTTTCAATAAATGTTATTAATACAAAGGATGTATAATGGTCAGTTCTACTTAGGGGAAGGAAAAGTGAGAATAAAGTTTTGAGAAAGAAGTATATGTAGCACAACCTTGAAGGATAAATAAGTATTCTTTATATGAAATAATTAATGGTTGACTAGTCTGTTACGTGAAATAAAACTTCTTTGTTACAGGTTTTAAGCATTCATATTATAAAATTTTTCTTTTTGTAGGTCAAAACTGGCCCAATATCTGCCAGTTCATGTGCTTTAACCTCAGAGAGAAGGTGGAGGGAACGGTTTGAAGGAAGGGATTCACATGGTCATGATCTGCACCTTGACAGCAGTGTGGTGGGGTGGATTTCTGGGGATCTGAGATCAGTTGAAGCCTAGTGCACTAGTCCAGTTGAGATGGATGGAGTACTAAGTGAAGGCCAGAACCGCAAGGATGACTTGATGCAGTGGTACGAATATGAGAGATGCTAAAGAAAGAGGACTGACAGGTTCGGTAACTTACTGGAATAAGGATGTAAGAGAGAAAGGGATGTGGAGGGATACCTCAGGAAAAGTGTTATTTTTACCCGCGTGGAAAATTATACTGACCAGAATAACTTATTCTAACTTTGTTGGTTCTCACTTCTGTATCTTGACTCAGGGTTCCAAATGGTCTTGATAAGCCTCAGCCCCTCCACCTTAATTTAAAAGCCCCCGTGTCTGTTTGTTGGTCCTCAGGCTGCACTAATGTCTTCTCTCAGATATTTGTCCTTTGGAATTCATTATCAATTCCACAAATTTTGGTGCTCATGCACACTACTTTGTCCTGTTGTTATTTGGGGTCAAGGGGATTGCACAAGGGCAGCTCTTTCACCAATGGAATCTATTTCTTGATTACTCTTCAACACCTGATGTGAGAGTATGCACACACACACAAAATGAAGCTGGCTCTAATTATGGCAGCAGATTAGATGCTTCCTTACGGGAAAATGCAAGAAGTGTTAAAGAAATCTTGGTCAATGTTAGAAATCGGCGGCAGTTGTGATATCCCAGCCTCAGCTTCCCATTCCCTTCCAATGCCAAGTTGCAGAACCATGCTCTATGCTTTCGTCACCAGCCTCACCTCCATACTCTTATGCTGAGTCTATCTGGAAAATAAAGTAATTTAAAGGGCCTGACATATCCTATAACTTTAAGGGCTTTATTACTTGGTGTTAAATCTGAAATTGGGAATTGTTTTCACTTATTTTAAGTTTTAAGAATTCTTACAAATAAAGGATACAAAATATTTTGTTTTAGAGAGCTCTAGAAAATGAAAACACTAGCATTCATGTGTCATTGAATTCTATTTACATATATTTATCTAAAATTGGGCACATAACTTACTGAAAAATGTTTTTTTCTCAGGTACATTATAAAATAAAAATTATTTTAAAAAATAAGAAAATGTATATTCTTCAACAACAACAAGCAATTTAAAGTATATTCCAGTTTTTGTCATGGAGGGTTTTGCACAATTATTCAAGGACTAATAGTTAAATAACTTTTGATTCTTTAGACAAGTAATATAGATTCTTCTTCACTGGGCTTATTTAATCCTAAATTATGTTTTCATTTCTCTTTATGTCTATCCTTATAGTTTAGCCATTTTAATATATTCTATCTATACTGTATTTGAAGCCACAAAATTTTAAAAAATGAAAATGATCTATTCAAATTATCTGCTATTACACAAACAGGTTAATGACAGTAATTAAAAGAATAATTAAGCAACTACATGCCACTCAAAGGAATCATTTAAATTATGCAAATCAAGCATAAGGTCATGTAATGCTAAGGGAAAAGAGCTAAAATATGCAAAATACTATACTCTTAGTTGGTGATTCTAATATTGGAAATATCCGTATCACAAGCAAATAGTGTGCATCACTTTTGGAAACTTTTGTACCAGAAAACCGAGTTAATTTTTCTTCCCTTAGTAAATACTGTGAAATCTGAATAGTATGGAATTTTACAGATGGGCTGGTTTTCATGCAAACAGAGGAGTGTTTATTTTTTATTTGAGCACATTATTTTTAAAACAATTATTTCTAGTTATAGAAATACAACTTATTGTAAAAAAGATTTGAAAGACACAAAAAGTATAAAGTAGAAAATAAAAACAATCTGTAAATTTACCAGCTTGAAATTGAATTTTTACAATTCCTGCCCCTCCTGTTTTAGTGTGTGTGTGTGTGTTGTTCATAAGAGGTATCAGGTGTGCTGCTGCCTATGTTTGGTTTTATATTTCAATTAGTATTATATCATGAACATTTCTCCAGGTGATTATTGAAACACTAACTTTTAATGATGGCGTAATATTTTTACATATATATGTAATATTGAACCATCAATATTTTTATATTCTTCATACTGCTTATTTTTTTCTATTATAAAAATGGTGTGGTAAAACTATTTGCATTAAATATTGATGCGAATCACTGGTTATTTTAACTGATTGCTAGAAGTAGATTAAGAAAAATAGATTATGGGTAGGATTAGATTTATATTTAAGATTAGGATTAGGGAGATAAGAGATAGTACTTTTTCTTTTTCTTCACGGGCAGGCACCGGGAATCGAATACGGGTCTCTGGCATGGCAGGCGAGAATTCTGCCATTGAGCCACCATTGCACTGCCCGGTATGAACTTTTAACATTCCTAATCCATAATAACAAATTCCTCTACAGAACATTTTTTATCAGTTTGTACACCTGTCAGCAATCCAGGTCACTATTAAGTTTCCAACAATACTTTTTTTTATTAGTATTTCTTTGTTCACTGGCAAAGTTGTACTTCTTCCCTTAATGTTTTCACGTGCCTTGTTTTTCTGTCCCTGTTACATGACTCTACATAACCTTTATTCATTTTTGCATTTGGGTGCTATTTTGAAATCATTTGTGAGAACTCCATCTTTGTTATTTTTGTTGCAAATATTTTCCCATTTCATAATTTCCTTTTTACTCATATTTTGAAATACATAGGTAAGATGTTTGTGTGTGATCTGACTAATAAATATTTATCTTTATGATTTCTTCCATTGTTTTGTGCTTAAATAGACTCTTACTATTTACTTATTTTTTTACTTTTGACTTCTAAATCCACATGAAAATTATGTTGGTGTATGATACAAGTTCATTTTTCTCCCAAAAAGTCAATTTTCTAACATTTATTGAGTTATATTTCTTTCCTATGTATTTCATTTTGTAGTAAGTTACTTTACATATTAGTGTTTGTTTTAATATTGTCTAGTCTATTTCACTGATCTGTTAATTCTTTTATACATACTATACTCTTTTACTTAGTTTTATTTTATGCTATGTTTTAATATTTAGGAAGGCAAAGTTACCCCCACTACTTTTACTTTTTATATGTCATGTATTAATCTTTCAGACGAACTTTATCTGAAGACTTTCAGAATTTATTCCCAACGGTTGAATATATATTCTTGTTAAATCACCTCTCATTATTTGTGAGCACTTGACAAAACACCTCTGATATTTGCACCCTATACAAAGGAAAGGAAAGGAAATCTTATAAAGCACCTTCTGTATTTCTTCTAAATACTTGCTAAACCCATTCACATACATTTAATCCTCACAGTCATTCTGTGAAGATGGGATTAGTTATCCTAATTTACATATGAGAAGTCTAAAACATAAGTTTTGTGTTACCCAGGATTTCGGCGAAAACTCAGGTAAAATAACTGCACATTTAATGCTCCTTTCATAATATCACATCTTGCCCTTTACTTGCACTTACAATCAGTTTTTTGTTCCATGTAGAAAAATTCTGTTCTTTTATATAATTAGTGTGCATTTTCCTTTTTTATTTATTAGACTTTGAAGTGAAATATGCCAGAAGAAAAGTACATAGAGTCCTAAAAGGCAATCAGATAAACCATGGTTTTCTTTCAGACCACAGTAGAACTTTTGTTAAGTCATTTTGAATTTGCTTCTGGGTAAATAATACCTGTTCCTTGTCTTCACAGAGTGAATGAAACCCACATATATTTTTTATTACTTGGCATATATCATAGAGAAATAAAAGCATGTTCATAGAACACATCAGAACAAAATTACCATATTAGTATTCAATAATTAAATTATTCAAACAATTGCAGTATAACAGGAAGATACCACTCTTCCAATGCATTCCAGGACAAGTTTGCAACTCTCCCAGATCAAATACCCACTTTAATAGCTCAATAGTCCCATTCCTGCATCTCATACTTCCATTGAAAATAACTTATTAGATAATTCTCATGTATCTGGATTAATCAGTGTTCTTTGGTCAAGTGACAAAAACTTAAGAAAGCTTAAGCATGAAAGCAAACATAGTGGTTCATGTAACTGAGAAGTGTAGAGGTATCTGGGTTCAAGTGCAATTTGATTCAGGTGTTCAAAAAATATTACAAACTTCTCTCTCTACATACCATTCCACAAATATCTGCATTTATTTATCTGGAAAATATTAGACAATGCAAAGGGCCTGAGATTTTCCACACTTGTTAACTAACAAGTTAACCTGTCTTGGTTATATGGGTGCTGGACAGAAGACACAAGATTCCTAAATCAGAGACAAGGGGTTTTATTACTCACGGCACAGCCAGAAGCAAGAACATCAAAAGTATCTATGTGAGTTTCCATTATCCCCAAGTCTCATGGGGTGACACAGATAAGCCCTGGAGGACGCCTACACTGGCAACAGGTTGTGTTGCAAGAGGGAAACAGCTTAGGGAACCTGCCTCTTGTGTATGAGGCAGTAAGCTGGCCTTTCCTTTACTCTAGAGGAAGGCACTCTATCTTCACACTGTGCTTAATAATCAAACATCTGAAAATATAGCCTGGAACAAAAAGTAACCAGTGCCCTGTTTGCAAGATGTACAGAAACATGAGAGACTGATGGAGACTTGTCCCCAACAGAAGATTTTTCTCCGTGAGTTATCAAAGAAGCCCACCAGTTATAGTCTATTATCAGAACAACCTCAGCCAAAAGAGAAAAAGTACTTTCCCTCAAGGGTCCTGGACAACTTGGGTAACAGAAGTCCTGAACCACTGAAACTCTGACCAGGCCCTGGATACTGTGGCACTCTCTGGAGCAGAATGGTCAGATCAACGTTCCCTCAAACACATAAATTTAGAATTGGAGAGACGTGACTATCTGATGAAATATTAAGGTACTGCTAACAATGAAGGGAGTATAAATGCAGAGCAAAAAAAAGTGTGGTTATGTCTTATATTATCTACCCTTTCCCTCTCTGTACCTGTGCTCTCAATCTTCCCTCTGCTTTTGGGAGCTATTTTCCTCCCTCATCTCTGTGTGTCTCTATTCTAGACATCCTACAAAGCCATGCCCAGATGGACATGTCTGTCCTTCTCTATATCTCATAAGGGTCAGGGTAGATTACAGATGCTTAGTATACATGCACTGAATAAAGGGGATGAGCTTTATCATGATGGATACCTGATGGAACAATTGCCAAGCCAAAGAAACTGCTTCTCTTCTTTTCTCTACTGCTCACTGGTTGCCCACCTTGAGCAAATCAATTACCCTCTCTGACGCTCAGTTCTCTCATTTATAAAAAGGTGAAACTATGCACTCTCCTTCATATGGTTATGAGATAAACGCATGAGAAAATGCATAAGAAACTACTCTAAGGTAAATGTGAACCACTCTAATAATTAGTGAATTCCATTTTCAAATAACAGTTGACCTTTTCTGTTATATGAACTTAATGTGTTTAATATTAGCAGAAGTTATTTTACGAGGCAAAAGTAGGTAGATATGCTTTGAGGGATGCTTGCAAAAATTCTGCCTATTCAAAGCCGTATATTCCTTGATATCTTTAATGCTGCCATCACCTTTAATTTCTTTGAATTAATTTTAAGAATGCGCATCTCCAGTGTCTTCAAAACAGAGAGTAAGCTTATCCATAGAGTTAGTACATTAAGCTATTATCTATTGATATAATTTTGTCATTGCTTTTTTTTTTTTGCTTCTGCTTGGTTTTATTTATTTTGAACAGCTTCATTGAGGTATAAATGACATACAAAAAACTGCACATATTTTAAAGGGTACAACTTATAATGTTTTCTTTCATTATTTTTATTAATTCTTAGTAATAAAACCAATCAACATACAATATGAACATTCTGTTTTTATCACATAGTTGTATATTCATCATTATGATCATTTCTTAGAACATTTGCATCAATTCAGAAAAAGAAATAAAAAGAAAACAAAAAAAAAATTCATACATACCATACCCCTTATCCCTCTCTTTCACTGATGACTAGCATTTCAATCTACTAAACTTATTTTAACATTTGTTCCCCCTATTATTTATTCATTTTAAATCCATAAGTTTCACTCATGTGTCCATAAGGTAGATTAAAGGAGCATCAGACACAAGGTTTTCACAATCACACAGTCACATTGCGAAAAGCTCTATCATTATACAATCATCTTTAAGAAACATGGCTACTGGAACACAGCTCTACATTTTCAGGCAGTTCCCTCCAGCTTCTCTGTTACCCCTTTAACTAAAAAGGTGATATCTATTTATTGCATAAGAATAACCTCTAGGATAGCCTCTTGACTCTGTTTGGAATCTCTCAGCCATTGGCACTTTAGTTTGTCTCGTTTCTTTTCTCCCCTTTTTGAGAGGCATTTTCTGCAAATCTTTTTTTTTTAATTCACAATTTCCTGTTTCAAATTTGATCCAGAAAACAGACATAGGGCAAAATAATTCAATTGTTAGACAGTTTCTTCCCTTTAGAAGGAACTGCCTAAACTTTTTGAAACTTTGCTCCTATTATATTAACCATTAGTAGGTTGGAAAAGCAGTGTTTTCCCCAGAAATTTGTTCCTAGAAGTTTTGGTCGCCTCCTCAATTCTGACCCGAATCTATAAATACTCAAGTGCTGAAAATTATCCTTACAAAAGCTATGTGGTTCTTCTATGTGTCAGAGAGATCAGTATATTTCCTTGAACTGTCTTCCTAATTAACAATGAAAAATACCTTATGAAAAATATCATGACAATGTGATACAGAAATGTCTGCAGTTTGTTGAAACATACCAGAAGAACACTTACAAAAACAAAAAGACATGGAAGCTAACACAGAAAGCCCAAAGTAACCATTCTCTGGGAACAAAGCTGGGAACTGCATAGCAACAGTTCCTAACTAATGCCTCAGAAATCAGCAGAAGTGAAAACATGAAGTAAGAGACCATGCTTCTAAGGCCCACAGTTTAATTCAGGCATTTCAATAGAGCCCCATGATCCCCACATCAAAAGCTATAACAAGGATCAAGCAGAATTAAAATTGGTTTGTCAGGAAGAACCCACCTGCAATATAATGTCATTATACTCTCTACTCCTTTATTAAAGTGATCATGAGGCCTGATCTAAGGCTCTGGGTTGTGACTCAAATGCTTTTAATTAGTGCATTATCAGAGCTGGTGAATGAGACAGTGATTTCTCCACTATAGACTTGGGAGAGACTGAAGTGACAAAAAAGGTTGTGACTTTTGGAGTCTTTGCCACAATCACTAGAGCTCAATCAGATTGCAGAAAACTTTGAAGGAACATAGTCCAAGACTCCAAATTAAAATTAGGAGTAAGCATTTTCCTTGCTTTCTGCAGATGAGGTGCATCTCAGTATCAACCTGACAGTAACATCCAGTCCCTCTTCCTTGCTTGCCAAGGTTGAAAGAATACCTGGGATGGATTATTTAAAGGCTTTGAGTTATTTTTTTGCAAAGCTGATTAGGAAAGGCTCTATCTCCAAAGTCTCACAACAAAAGGCATTGTGAAAGTTTAAATGGAGACAAACACTCCTGTGTACACAAACAGGAATCCTATAGACAGTTTAGGTCATGATCAACAAGAACATAGGAAATGTAGGAACATTCAAGAGGTGTCTTCAGTTCCCCTAATTAAATGTAAGAAATATACACATCTATTAATACTTCTTCACAAACCACAAAATTCTCAGTCTCTATAACAAATGTATAAAATAAGGTCAAAATGTTTTTATAAATTGCCATAATATCAGAAACAATATCAAGAAATTATATGAGAATAAAAAAAGATAAACAAAATTTGATTATGCTCAATCTAAATAAGTCACAAATAATCTCTGAGGAATAATACAAATGATTACCTTGATGACACCTTGACTTGGACTTTTTCCCAGCCTCAAACCATGAGGAAATTAATTCTCATTGTTTAAGATGAACCGTTTCATGGTATTTGCTTAAGCGGCATGGAAAACTAAAACAGTGTCCAAAATTATTATAAGTGGCGAAATGAGCATTTGAGCAGGGTATGGAAATTTGCTGAAGGAGAGCAAATAGGACAAAGCAAGTTGCTGAGTGTAGAACTGCAGGAGATCAATGTTAAGTCTGATACAGTCAACGTCATCATAAAGGGTCTAGAGAAGGGAAGCTACATGTCAATGACACTTTCAACGATGCCAAATTATACTTCTGTACTTCATGAGGCACCAGGAACAGAAAAAGGGACAAAAGAGAGATCAAGTGAATGAGAGGCTAAGAAAATCGTATTTAGCTTGGGAAACGTAAACTTTGAAAAAACAAGTCAGCATTCTGAACATTCCATGAGGAACAATGAAAAATAACACAATAACATGGAGGTATTAGCTTCTGTATCTGTATCAGATTGTAAACTGAAAACATAGATGTATTCATTCTCTAGTTCCTCAGAAACAGAAATGAAAGAAACTTTGCACATACCTGGTCAAACAATAATACATCTTGCAATTTGGCAATCCTCTGAACTCTACATATATGTTCCTCCTTATTCCACAATTGAATTAGTTAAAAAACAAATCATTATTGTCTCAAATTTAAAGTTGGGAGGTACAAAGCACAGGGCAATGAGATGTCTTTTGCCTGCTACTAGAAGATCACAAATTTCACTCTCAAACAACAACGCTATATTCACCCCAGCCATAGATGGTGCTTATGACACTGGTAAATTAGCAGGTAAGAGACGAAATTAGATTAAGGAAGTTAAGAAGTGAAAATGACTACCTTAGTTGAAAGAAGTTATGATTTCAACTACCTGAATTCCAGATACAGATGGGTATAATTTACTATTAGAATGCATTAATTTTGTTAAGAAATACATAAGAAATCAATGAAAAGAAAATCGAGGACAAATATGATTTTTAACTTCCTTTCATTAAATATGGTAGAGTATATAAAGAGAGGAAATAAGAAACCATAATGTATAAGACTTGGCAATTAAACTATAAAATACATACTTATAAAAAGGTGGGTAAAATGCACATTTCCAGACTGAAGGTATTTGTGGGATTAAGATTTGGGCAATTGCTTGTAAATTTAACAAGAACAAAAATTGAGTAGTAGAATTAGGAGTAACTTGATGGCCTGCCATCAAGTTACCATTTTTTAAATATCTCAATGTTTTATCATAAAAACTCACGATTTTCAACCCTAGTCCACTCTACATGTTTGTTTTAAAATAAAATAATAGGTTCCCCAATCTAGAGTAGAGTTGGCATTCAGGAATGACTTATGGGAAAGCACAGACTTGTTGGTCGCTTTGAAAAACTCCTACCCCTTCTACTCTCCAGGCACATTAATAAATGTTTGCAATGTTTGTCTTGGTGTGAGAGGAAAGGATATGTTGTTTTCCACTCAACTGATAATACAGACAGAAACCATATTTTCAGTATGAATTAGTCAGAACCACAACAGATCCTACAGGTATGATGTGTAGGGACCATTTCTCTTGTTTCATTTGCATAAACTACAGCCAAATATACTGTGTTGTGAGTTGCTACACAGTGCGTCATGGGAACACAACCTCTTACACAACAGAAATTTTCCACAAGTGAATGCTTTATTATAAGCACAAAGAGTCCAAAAGAGTGTGGTATAGAGTACCATCATGGCTGGTCTCCCAGTAAGGCCAACTGCTCAGGCCAGGGTCGGTGGATGGCAGCTTTTGCCTCCAAGGGGACAGACATGCCTGTGCTGTTTGAGTGTTGAGTATTTACCCACCCCAGGGACCCTGCCACTGATAATTTCTGCCCTGATAAGCATCTAGGCTGTTTGTTCCAGGTTTCCAGGTTTAAGGCATGGTTGGCCCTTTTCATTAGACCTAACATCTCCCTGGGGCTGCAGAATAGAAACAGATTGAAATACCTGCACACAATAGAAAAGGGGGGTGGAGGTGGGCTAGGTTGGGAGATGCCCCTGAGCATGTGTCTGTGATTTCCCCAACATATATTGAGTACGTTCTACCTGCATCACCGAGATTGGAAAATATGCTGACCAAATCTGTTATGTGGTTTGTCAATGCCTATAAGTAAATATGACAGAAACAATCCCTCCACAAACAACAAGATGTAACAATTATAGTGAAATTGGGCAACATAGAAAGTAATTTGAGATAATTGAGTCCCAACAAAACCCTACCAAGACGCTTGTGTGGAGTTTGAGCTTAAAGGTAATTCCCCAAAGTTCTCATGTCACTAGAGAGATCCAAATTAAGAGTTATAGAAGCAAAATAGAAAAAAAAAAAGTAATTTAGTATAATGGCATAGATTTGAATGTTTGCAACAAAAGAATAGAACATTGTCCAGTAAGTCAAGTATTTTGTTGGGTTTTTGTCAAGTTTTGATTTTAAAGCACACATCATTATAAAAGACCAAAAAATTACCCAGACTACAGATTATTCTAAGAATGATCCTAGCTGAGGCATGGACTGCTCATAATAAAAGTCCACATTGTAATAGGTTTCATACCATAAAGTCACATTGAAATGTTTCCTTATAGAAAATCCAACCCTTCATAAGCAGAGAAAAAGAAAGTGGCTTCTAACTTATGACAGCAATTGATATTATCTATGGGGTAGTCATGAGCACCCCCATAGGAATGGAAATGCAGTACATGTTTAGGTTTTAATACTTTTGTACTGGTCCATTAACACATCCAGCCATTTGAAACTCATGAAACTGGGGGTATTTCAGTCTCTTCCATCTCTTAGACAGAAGAAAATTAAAATTACATTTCTAAGGGAAAGCAAAAACTAAAATTGAGTGTGCCCACAACCTGTCAAACACAATCACACACCCCATTATGATACACCATTCTGGAGATGGGCCTTATATTCAGCTAGAGAGAGCCAATAACCTGCCCAAGCTCAAGTGGTAAGCAAGGGGCAGAATCAGAAGTTGAACTAATCTTCACAACCTAAAGAATTTCCACTCTTCTTCCCTAGGCATTGTCCATCCTCTCCATTTTTGAAAGCTCCTTCTCCCCCAAAGGAAACATAATACCTCTGGAAGGGAGAGGCCTATTGTTTTAAATGCCAAAAGTGGTGAGTATTTCTGAAGAGCTTTCTCTTTCAATTCCATCCAGCTTTGGCTGAGGCACAAGGATTGTGGCTAGATTATGACAGGCCATTGGGTTTCTCTAAAGCAGTTGTGTGAAGATTTTGCATGCATCAGAATCACTTAGGGGACTTTGCTCAAGATACGAATTTCCAAGGTCCACTTTATCTACTGTTAGCAATTTTAGTAGAGGGCATAGGTGTGTGCATTTTTAATGAATGCTTCAGGTGATTCAGACACAACCATGGTAGATAATGTCTCTGATCTAGCTAGAAGAGAAGGCCCAATCCCAAAACAACTTAAATGGGCCACAGGGAACAATCATAAAATGGCCCCATATCCTGGCCCCATCTCCTCAAATAGTTAAGTACTGTTTACAGGCTCCTAAAGGAGTTAACTGTCCCCTGAAAAGGAAATAATCAGCATTAATATGGCTTCCCAGTTCTCTTCACATTGAAACTGCTTCAAAAATTTCTAATCACAGAATTAAAACAGCAGCTTTCTGAGACTTTGTAAAATGATCAGGTAACTTTCATCACTACAGTCTTAAAATGAAGAAACTATGAATGTGCAAACAAAATAAAGGATGCCTAAACAGATGAACAAACACGAAAAAATAAAAGGTAATCTCTTCGCTGCTTAAAATAGAATTTTAATAAAGTTGTCAGTTCTTGGGGATTTTCCAAAGAATAAAACTAAGAACTTTAGTACTACTTCAGGTAATTTTGCCAGGTACATTGATAACAAGGAGATAAAAATTTAAAATGCCTCTGAGCATTATAGAATCTTTTTATGGTATCAGAATAGAAATATCAAGACAGAAAATTAAAAATTCTGCTCTAACCCAAAAAGATGGCACAACCCAAGTCATTCTCTATCTAATGAACCATGTGAGAGATGTGTGGCTTTGAAAATGATCTTGAAATGGCTCCCAATGTGTCTGCCATGGATATCGGCAAGCCTGCCATGGACAGGAGGTCCTGCAAGTATTTTATTACCTTAAATAACAGTGGTGGGACAGTACAAGAGAGAGGGCTCTGGGTTCCAGTTTCTACTTTGCCAGATACAAACTGTATTACTTCAAGAACGTCACTTAATTTGCCAAAACTCTAGCAATATCAGAAAATATTGGTGGAACTACTTAAAGAGTATAAAGTAGTTTCTTTGATATCTTTAATCCTAAATGATCTGAAAAAGGCAGACTACATTAATCATATTGGCCCCTTTGAGAAAAAAATACACAATAAAATTAGAAAAAGGGAAAATGATTTTTCTTAAAAAATCTTTAAAGATATACATTAAAAAGAAAGATTTAATAATATTATAAGCACAGGATTAACGAATGAATCAAGACCTAAATGCATTGGTAAGGATTCAAACCGTAAGCGACATTAATATTTAAAATTTTCTTCAAATTTTCAAGCAAAATTTACTTAGTTAAGATACAATAAACTGAAATTTCATTTTGAATAGTCTTATTTATTAGCTATACCCTATTTTATTCTTGAAAAGATGTGAATTAGCTAGATCATCAGTTGAGCATTTTTACACATCTTAGTTGTTTGAAAGACAATAAAACAATAGTTGAAACAATTAAAATATTGAAAATCTGAAATGTGTGTAATTTTTGAAATACTATTTTTAAAAATAGCCCACAAAGAA